>NW_028318260.1:2443003-2748379 GCF_062004578.1 Staurois parvus | reverse complement strand
ACTTTATATGTTGCACTTGACTGTTCCATATTTATCAACTATTTATTTAGTGCTGTACCCTATATCAGTGCTGCGCTTGGTTGTCTCACAATATTTATTTAATTATTTATTTAATTTATTTATTTAGCGCTGCACTTTATACCATACTCTCTGAACATCCATTCAGTGCTCTGGGGGCTTATGAAAGACATAAAAGTGAGTCTGTCAATGTATGCCTTCCCACGAAGGTTGAAAAACAGCTGAAATGGATCCAGGCTAAATTTTACTCCCAAACAGATAAACCTGGCAAACTATTAGTGACTAAATTGACTCTTCAGCACCACCCAACCCATGTACCAAGCTTAGATTGGAAGATGGCTCTTTTTCACAAAAACCCAAGGGTGGTGAAACAAGAATTCCAATCCTTTTATAAGAAACTGTATGAGGATAGGAATGCATCCACCCAACAGGACATTGAGGTGTCCGTTTATGACAGAGAATAGCTGAGATTCAGAGGATCGCAGCTATTCTCTGGTCATTCACAGTTTATGACACTCAGGAGAACATGTTTAACCCTTCACTGGAGATCTGTGTTCTCCCTCCAGATTCTCCAGCCCAGAGCTGGAGAATCGGAGGGACCGCAAACTAAGCAGAGATAATTTACCTCTGTTTAGTAAACTGATATTTTACTGTAATCTCGCGAGATTATAGTAAAATCAGCTGTTTTCCAGTGTTTGTAGATCGTTCTCCAGTGTTTGGAGACCGTTCTCCTTTCGTTCTGAGAACTGCTTCATAAAAGGCATTCACAGGAGAACTGTGTTCTCCGAGAATGCCAGAGAACTGAGCAGCGATCTATTACTGCTGGTTCATAAACGGACACCTGAATGTTTTATTGCCCTATTCCCACTATATTAGAGGAACACAGAGAACGTCTAGAAAAAGAGACAACAGTTGTGGAGGTACTATCGGCAATTAAATGACCCCTGATGGGAAAAGCACTGGGACCTGATGAGTTCACATCTCTATATTAGAAAAAAATTGCTCCCCTCTTAGCCCTGCCCCTGCAGCATTATTTCATTGCCATACAATGTGGAGGCCCCATAGATTTAGACTCCAAAAGAGTGTTTATAACTCATTCTAAAGCCTCACAGATATTCCGGTGATGTGGCTAACTATCAGCCTATTTCCCTAATTAACAATGACTTAAAATTATTTACCAACATTTTGGTAAACAGATTACTGACCTTCTTGGCATGTTACATCCACCATGACCAATTGGGATTTCTTCCCAATTGACAGGCGACAGACCAGGTGAGGAGAGTGACCTAATCTCCCTCCTACATTCCACATGGGATGGAGGTGGTTCTAGACGAGAGATGCTTTTGGCACTCGATATCCACAAGGCATTTGTCTCTCTCTCCTGGTCTTATCTCTTTTGGGTATCGGAAAGGTGGAATTTTGGACCCAAATTTTTGGCCTGCCTTCATTCTGTCTACAGTATGCCTATGGCGCAAATAACTTTGTGGGGCCATAGATTGGAACCATTTCCCATTCATCCTGGCACTCGACAGGGGTGTCCCCTATCACCTCTTCTATTCATTATTGCAATGGAAACCTTGGCAGTCGCTATTCGCCAGGACCCTGATATTCTGGGGGTTGATAGTGGGGGCCGAAGCCACAAATGTGCATTAATTGCACACGATCTATTGTTTTTTATCACCTCCCCACAGATCTCTTTGCCGAATCTGCTTTCCCTCCAAGATCGCTTTGGGAGTATCTCGGGTCTTTGAGTCATTTGGGATAAGTCTGAGGAGATGAATATAAACCTGACTGACTTGATATTGTAAAGTCTTCAGGCACAGTATCTCTTTAAATGGCAGCAGACTTCGCTCTCTTACTTGGGTATAGGATTGCCTCCTATTATATCCTCTGTATATAATACAAACTACCCAAACCTGTTCAGGAAATTATTAGAAGATGTGGAGACATGGTTGGATACAAGCTTGTCATGGATGGAGGAGGATCACTTTCGTCAAGTTGACGGTTTTACCCAGATTGTTATACTGCTTTAGAGCTCTACCCATCCCAGTCCCATTGGTGATAATTCAGCAGTTCCAAGCAAAAATGTTCTGTTACATCTGGGGCGCTTCCCCAAAAGATGCAGGCAGTTTGGGTGTCCCAGTTTTTAGAAAATACTATGTGGCAGCACAACTTTCACAGCTATGTTAACTCCATAATTGGGGATATAGGCCTAGATTGGTGTCCAGCGAGGCCCAAGCCTGCGCCCCACTTCCCATGGATCTGTTATGGCTCCCGTCGCATCATTGTGGAAGTTGAATTGCAAATTCCTTGCGTTCCCCACAAATGCCGGCAGCCCCCCTCCCTAATACTCGTTTGTTCCCTCCAGGTCTATAATCCACTCATTTTAGCTGGTGGGTCAATAAAGGACTCTACAGAATAGGGGACTTCCTTGACTATTAGGCGGTTTGTCCATCCTCATATTTTTTGCGCAGCCTGGAGATGCCTCCCTTGGAGAACTTTCATTTACAGCAAATGTATACATTTTTGCATACTTTACAGAAAAACAGTCCTGATCTGACTGTACATGTTTGAAAACAGATGTATGCAAGGAAGCCAGACATACACAAACCTTGATTTACTTTGTTTCTGGTGGCATAAATCGCCATTGCCACACCTTGGAAAAGTCCAAAAATTGATATAGCATTGATGAAGCGTAAGCTCATTTGGAGTACTCTTAGTGAAAAAATTGTGAGTGTTCTGCGGGACAAACAATACCTACTTAACAAAATATGGACCCCATAGCTTACTTACCTACAGGTCCCGGATGGACGGGACTGACTCCTGAGCTGTTGTGTGCAGTATGCTGTTGTATTCTTCTTATCCTGAATTCATTCTTTTTTCTTTCCCTTTCTGCCTTTTTCCCTTTCCATTTTTGTCCCATGCCTCTACTCCCCCCCCCCCCCACCTTCCCCTTTTCTTGTTCTCCTCCAGCCCCCCTTTTTCCCCTTTTCTTTTCTCTTTTTGTGATTCCTGTCCATAGCTGTCTAGGCTGATTCAGGGAGCTCACTGCTTTGAACCTTGATGCTCCCTGGCTCTGTATCTGGACATCTGCTCTTAATTGCCTACCATAGTATTGCATCGCAGTGTTATTTTATTTTCTTATTCTTATGTTTAATAGTGCTGATTCCGTGACCTCCATGGGTCTCACCCGGTGAGATTCTAACCAATTTCACTGACTGCCTGATCTGATGGGACCCAGGTGAGCCTGCAGCTTCTTTGGGATCAGAGGGGTTGGCTTGACCACTCTTTCTGTTTTGCCCCCTCACTGTGACCATATGTAAGCCGCTGATCTGACATGCAATAAGGAACACTCCTTATTGTGTAGTTCCAGGGCTTCAACTTATGTTACATCCATTTGGCTACATCCGGGTTTGCCCCCTGGAGGAGGCAGGGGCATATACTCAGCTATTTATATGTGTCTTCCTTGTTTTGTATGAACCACAGTACCTTTGTAAATGGGACAATCCAAACACTTATGCACTTGTTATGTTTTGTTCTCTTTCCATGAAAAGAAATATTTGCAATGAACAACGACTGAAACAGAAGAAAAAGTGAGTCTGTCTACAGACTCAGTTGACCAGTTTTGGATCTGCAGCAGCTACCAAGGCCCTGATGAACATGCATCTGACTATATATTTTGGGGCTTCAGCCACCCTCCAATTATTTGCATCCCACAATTCTCAAGTGCTACCACCTATGCCATGCTCAGTCTCCGTGAGCACACCCAGCTACACTCGCCTGCCACTGTTGTAGGCCTGCTACCATTACTGTCTAAAAATGGGACCATAGTTATGGCTCTTTGCAATAGCAATCTTAGTGTAGTAACTGAAATCCAGATTTGTAAGCAGATGTCTAATTTTTGCAAATGCTGTAAATTTTGTTTGAGTACCACCAACACCAAAAAAACAAATGTGACAGTTGCAGATACAGTAAATGTTTGTTAAAGTCGGGTCCAACCTGGCTTTGCAGGAATTTTTATTGTCAGGTTACAGTATTTGAGGACCACCAGTACCCAAAACCAAATTTGTTTGCAATTGTGGGACAGTATCAGATGGTGAATGTTTGTTAAAGCAGGGCAAATCGAGTGCACTACAGGCATTTTTCTTTGAGGTTAATGTGTTTGGACACCACAAACACCCAAAACCCAATTTATTCATGGCTTCATGACGGTGATGCAAAATATAAATTTTTTTGCCATGGTCAATCCCCTTCGCTGTCATTCATTACAGTGTTTAGTATCTATTAATACCCAAAATCTGATTTTGCATAGTTTCCATTATGGATGCAGAAATTATCAAAACTGTTCCATTTTTGGAACATTTATTGGGCTGGGTAAATATTGCACTGGCCATTATTTTTAGGTTTTTTTAGTTCTTTGGTCTTTGTATTTTTTTTTTTTTTTGCTTCCTTACAAAAATTGTTCAGTCTCATTCTTCACCTCCTGAAATTCTGGCCTATAATATGCTTTGAAATACAGTATGTGCAGTGAATTCCTCAAAACATTTTTCTCATTAGTCCCACAATAACAAAATACAATTTTTTAATTTACAGATAGAATCTTGCTGCTACTCCCTTCTGGAATTGCCTCTGATGATTTCTGTGCAGAAAACTGATACAATTTCTAGCTTATGTGTCAGAAAAATAACAGTCTGATTCATTATTGCTGGCTAAAATATAACATCTTCCTACATCTTAAATTGCCTTTTCTTAAAAATGTGTATTAAACCTGTGATATATAGCTGAAATAAGCTGATTTAAGTCTGATTAAGTATGATTTCATTTTTTAAAGATAATCTGCCCACTCCTTTCCTTGGAAATAATGGCCTTACCAAGAGGGCAATTAGTTATTTCTAGCTTTCTCTCACTCTCTCTTTCTATCTTTCTCTCTCTCTTTTTCTTTCTTTCTTTCTTTCTTTCTTTCTTTCTTTCTTTCTTTCTTTCTTTCTTTCTTTCTTTCTCTTTCTTTCTTTCTTTCTCTTTCTTTCTTTCTTTCTCTTTCTTTCTTTCTCTTTCTTCTTTCTTTCTTTCTTTCTTTCTCCCTATGGCGTAGAAGACTCTGCATGCTTTGTCTTTGAGGGCCTCTATGGCTGGCTTGATACTTCCTGATTGGTTCATTTCTAGGCCGAGGTATGTGTAGCTGTGGGATTCATCAAGAGTGCAGTTGTATAATGTAAAGGAAGGGCTCTTAGTTTGTTTTGTGTAATTCCTTTGAAACACCATTATCTTTTTTTTTTTTAATGATACGAAGTGCCCATTGGGCACTGTATTTCTCCAGCCATTCCAGCCTGTCTTGTAGGCCTTTCTCTGTTGGTGACAGTAGTAGGAGGTCATTTGCATACAGCAGGAACTTCACCTCAGTGTCACATTGAGTTAGGCCAGGTGCTGGGGAGGATTCTAGAGCTGTAGCCACTTCATTGATGTAGATGTTGAAGAGGGTTGGACTTAAGCTGCAGCCTTGTCTCTCTCTCTCTCTCTCTCTCTCTCTCTCTCTCTCGCGATTGTTTTTTTTTCCTGAAACAAAATGCCTGCTCAGTCATTCAAAAATTGCAACTTGTCCATATAGGATTTGTAGCTGTGGTGCAAACCTACTGTATATGCTATTTTCATTGTCATTGTTCAAAAAAATACACTTTTTAATGGATGTTAAATGTTTGCTCAATCTTTCAAAAACTGTGACCTGTTCAAACAAGCTTTCTAGTTGTGTTGCTAACGTGTATGCTATTCCCATCATCAGTGTCTTAAAAAAACACAATTTTCACAAGTCTTCAGACTTAGAAAAATCATTTTTTACTATCTTTTTTTTATATAAAGCTGTAAGCTTTTAGATGTAAGCTGCCTGCTCTCTCCATCTGAAATAGTGGAATAGCAAAAAACACTTCAACAAGTCCGAATCAAATGTTTACTCTAATTTGTTTTTTTTCTTGGAAACTTAATTGATTCACTGACCTCTCATACACTGTCCTGGGTCCTAATCAAAGTGATTGCATGCTCTCCAGCTACCATATGAAAATGTTTGCTTTGTCTCAACCTTTACCCAATACAGTGAGTTACTGAAGAGAGGATCAAAAAAGCTATGGGTGTAGGATTATAACTTTTTTTTTTATGGTTGAACTGAATGGACTTTTGTCTTTTTTCAGCCAGACTAACTATGTAGAGTGAGGAACAGAAGAATTTGAACACCCTGAGATTTTGCAAGTTCTCCCACTTAGAAATCATGGAGGGGTCTGAAATTCACATTGTAGGTGCATTCCCACTCTGAGAGACAGAATTAAAAAAAAAATTCAGGAAATCACATTTTATGATTTTTAAAGAATTTATTTGTCTTGCACTGCTGAACTTAAGTGTTTGAACACCTGAGAAAATCAGTGTTAATATTTGGTATAGAAGCCTTTGTTTGCAATTACAGAGGTCAAACGTTTCCTGTAGTTCTTGACCAGGTTTGCACACACTGCAACAGGGATTTTGGCCTACTCCTCCACACAGATCTCCTTTAGATCTGTCAGGTTTCGGGGCTGTTGCTGAGCAACACGGAGTTTCAGCTCCCTCCAAAGATGTTCTATTGGATTTAGGTCTGGAGACTGGCTAGGCCACTCCAGAACCTTGATATGCTTCTTACGGAGCCACTCCTTGGTTATCCTGGCTGTGTGCTTTGGGTCAGTGTCATGTTGGAAGACCCAGCCACGACCCATCTTCAATGCTCTGACTGAGGGAAGGAGGTTGTTGCTCAAAATCTCACAATAAATGGCCCCATTCATCCTCTCCTTAATACAGTGCAGTCGGCCTGTCCCCTTCGCAGAAAAGCACCCCCAAAGCATGATGTTACCACCCCCATGCTTCACAGTAGGGATGGTGTTCTTGGGATGCAACTCATCCTTCTTTTTCCTCCAAACACGACAAGTGAAGTTTAGACCAAAAAGTTCTACTTTGGTATCATCTGACCACATGACTTTCTCCCTTGCCTCCTCTGGATCATCCATATGGTTATTGGCAAACTTCAGACGGCCTGGACATGTGATGATTAGAGCAGGGGAACCTTCCGTGCAATGCATGATTTTAAACCATGACGGCGTAGTGTTCTACTGACAGTGACCTTTGAAACTGTGGTCCCAGCTCTCTTCATGTCATTGACCAGCTCCTCCCTTGTAGTTCTGGGCTGATTACTCACCTTTCTTATCATCAGTGATACCCCACGAGGTGAGATCTTGCATGGAGCCCCAGTCCGAGGGAGACTGACAGTTGTTTTTAGCCTCTTCCATTTTCTAACAATTTCTCCAACAGTTGATCTATTTTCACCAAGCTGCTTGGCAATTGCCCCGTAGCCCTTTCCAGCCTTGTGGAGGTCCACAATTTTGTCTCTGGTGTCTTTTGACAGCTCTTTGGTCTTGCCCATGGTAGTAGTTGGCATCTGACTGACTGTGGGGTGGACAACTGTCCACCCCACAGTCTTAATGCAGAAAGACGTTTAATGCAGAAGGGGCCTATAAATTTGGGTCCCAATTTCTTTGACGGGCAAAGCATTTTTAAATTGGACGTCGCTAGCCAAACCTTCTCCCCAGGCCGCAATACCAGATCTCCTCTCCGTTTCCTATTGAATGCCTTCCTGTAGTCTTCCTGGGCCCGACTGATGGCCTCTTGAAGCTTCTTATTGTTCGCGGAGAAGAACGTCACCACATCTTGCGTTGCTGGTACTGGGCATTCCGTGACCAAATCCGGGAGGAAGACTGGGTGAAAGCCATAGTTGGCAAAGAACGGGGACTGTCCCGTCGCTGAGTGGCGGGCGTTATTGTACGCAAATTCCGCTAGGGGTAGAAGTGGCATCCAGTCATCTTGAGTAAATGAAGTGTAGCTCTAGGGTCTGATTGGTCCTTTCGGTTTGACCGTTAGTTTGAGGGTGGAACGCAGAGGAGAGAGACAATTTGATGTCCAGGGCTTTGCACAGTGCTCTCCAATATCTGGACGTGAACTGGACCCCCCGGTCCGAGACAATGTCTTCGGGGACCCCATGCAGCCTTACTACCTCACGAATGAAGACTCGCGCAGTCTCGGCCGCCGAGGGGGTTTTCTTCAATGGGATGAAGTGGGCCATCTTGGACAAGCGGTCCACGACCACCAGGATTGCCGTGTGGTCTAGTGATGGTGGAAGCTCGACTATAAAATCTAACGAGATCTTTTGCCAAGGCCGTTCAGGAATCGGTAAGGGTCGCAGCAGACCCCAAACCTTGTTTCTTGCTGGCTTGTTCTTCTGGCAGGTGATACAGGACCTTACATAGCCCTTACAATCTTTAGCCATGTCCGGCCACCAGAATGAGCGTCGGAGAAGTTCCAGGGTCTTTTCTGGGCCAAAGTGCCCCGCCATCGGGTGGTCATGGCAATGCCCCAAGACCAGGGTTCGGGCTTCCTCCGGCACCACAATTCGATCTTCCCTCCATAGGAGTCCCCCCTTGTTCTGGAGCGGCCCTCCGCCTGGGGTAGAGATGGTTGTGGATGCCTCCATTAGCTTGGAACGAAGGTCCGACTGAAGGGCCAAGAAGTTACCCGAGGACAGGATGGTGTCGGGTACTGGGATCTCCTTGGCGTCCTCGTACATACGTGATAACGCATCGGGCTTAGTGTTCTTTGATCCAGGCCGGTACGTAATGTGGAAGTTGAATCTTGAAAAGAATAGTGCCCATCTTGCCTGTCGCGGGCAAAGACGCTTGGCGGTTCTCAGATATTCCAAGTTTTTGTGGTCAGTAAATATTAAGATGGGGTGCACCGCACCTTCCAGTAGGTACTTCCATTCCTCTAACGCCGTCTTGATCGCCAGTAGCTCTCGATCCCCGATATCATAATTCTTCTCCGCTGGGGTAAGCTTCCGTGAGAAGAATGCTACAGGATGGAGCAGTTCCTTGGTGCCTTTCCGCTGGGAGAGGATGGAACCTACCGCATTCTCTGATGCATCTACTTCCAAGATATAGGGCAGGGCGGCGTCTGGGTGACCCAAAATGGGTGCCGAGGTGAACAGCTTCTTCAAGGCTTCAAAAGCTTCCTGCGCCTCTGGTGTCCATCTGAACCGAGTTCCCAGCTTGGTTAGCTGAGTAATGGGGGAGACCAGACCCGAGAAGTTCTTGATGAACTTCCGGTAAAAATTTGCAAAACCGACAAATCGTTGGACGCCTTTCCTGTCCGTGGGTTCAGGCCAATCCAGTATTGCGGCGACTTTCTGGGGATCCATCGCGACCCCCGCGGTGGAGATAATCAGGCCCAAAAAGGCAATGCTGGATTGTTCAAAACAACATTTCTCTGCCTTGGCGTACAACCCATGCTGCCGCAATCGCCCCAATACCTTTGCTACATGTATTCTGTGTTCCCCCAAAGAAGGGGAGAAAATCAGAATGTCGTCTAAATAAACGATAACAAAGACATCCAGAAAGTCTCTAAAAATATCATTCACAAAGTGTTGAAACGTGGCCGGAGCATTACACAACCCGAACGGCATGACCAAATATTCAAAATGGCCGAAGCGGGTGCGGAAGGCCATCTTCCACTCGTCCCCCTCCCTTATGCGAACCAAGTTGTACGCCCCCCTCAAATCCAGCTTTGTAAAAACCACTGCTGTTTTTAAACTTTGGAACAACTCTGGCACTAACGGCAGTGGGTAACGGTTCTTTATCGTGACCCTGTTCAATTCCCTGTAATCTATACACGGCCTTAAGGTTTTGTCCTTTTTTTCAACAAAGAAAATTCCCGCCCCTGCCGGTGAAGTGGAGTGGCGGATGAACCCCTTCTGGAGACTGTCATCGAGATATTCCTTTAGGGCCCCCAGTTCGAGCTCTGAAAGGGGGAAGATTCGCCCAAAAGGAATTTCTGAACCGGGTAACAGGTCAATGGGACAATCATAAGGGCGGTGGGGGGGTAGAGAATCGGCTCCCCGTTTGCTGAACACATCTAGAAACCCATGGTAGACTGCAGGGATTACTTGTTTTAGTTCAGCTTCCCCCTCAGAGCACAGGAGGATTTGGGGGATCCCCGGGCCCGAAGTGCGGCAGTATACCCGACAGTATGGGGAAGGGAACGAGATTACTCCGGTTTCCCAGTCAATCTGGGGGTTATGGGCCCGTAACCATGGGAGCCCCAGAATGACTGGGAAGAGGGGTGAAGCTATAGCGTCCAGGCGAAGGAGTTCCTGGTGCTGGCCGGCAATGACAGTGGTGATGGAGGGGGTTTCCTGGTTCACTACCCCCGATTTTATTCGGGAACCGTCGGCCAAATAAATATTGAACCCCTTCCGTTTAAATTGGAGAGGAATACCCTGTTGGTGAGCAAAATTAATGTCCAAGAAGCAGCTGCATGCCCCCGAATCAATTATGGCCGATACTTCCACGGTCCTTTCTGGAAGCTGAAAGGAAAGGGGCACCACTAAGTATTGGGATGGACCAACATTGCCAATGGATAAGGAAGAAGAGGTGCACTTACTCAGTTTCTGCGGGCAGGATCGTACCATATGGCCAGCTTCACCACAGTAAAGGCACAGGTTCTGGGATCGTCTGCGCTGATATTCCTCTGGAGATAGTTTAGGCCGTTCCAGGCCGAGTTGCATGGGTTCAGGGATATCTCCAGGTGGCCGGTTCTGGACGTTTGGCCTAGGTGCTTGACTGGGACCTTGAAAAGACCCCCAGGAATTTCCTTGACCCTGGCCGGACCTCTCAAACCTGAGTTCCCGCAGTCTACGGTCAATTTTAATGGTCAGTGCTATTAAGTCCTCTAAAGTCTCAGGCACCTCCACCCGGGCGAGCTCATCCTTCAGACCTTCTGATAGGCCTATACGGAACTGATGCAGGAGTGCGAATTCGTTCCAGCGTGTGTCCCCCATCCATCGCCTAAACTCAGACGCGTACTCCTCCGCCGCTCGGCGGCCTTGCCGGAGCGTGTACAAAGTAGCTTCAGCAGAAGCTGCCCGCTGCGGGTCATCATACAGGATGGCCATGGCGTCAAAAAAAATGTCAACCGAACTAAGGTGAGGGTCATTTTTTCCCCGTAATCGGTGGGCCCAGTCTTGGGGTTCACCCTGCAGGAGGGAGATGACGAACCCCACCTTCATGGATTCGGTCACGAAGGTCCGGGGTTGTAACTCAAAATAAAGAAGACAGGACTCACGGAATGACCTGAAGCGTGTGCGGTCCCCGTGAAAATGTTCCGGTAAGGGTACTCGGGGGTCGGCCGCCGGGAGTGGTGCGGAAGCCCCAGAAACCAGCACAGGGGCTGCTACGGCCGGGGATGCGGGGACCGCGGCCTGTGGGGCAGGAACGGATATAGTGCAGGTCTGGAAT
Organism: Staurois parvus; assembly: GCF_062004578.1. Classification (NCBI taxonomy): domain Eukaryota; kingdom Metazoa; phylum Chordata; class Amphibia; order Anura; family Ranidae; genus Staurois; species Staurois parvus. Next base: position 2,737,010 of record NW_028318260.1, on the reverse strand, counting down.
TGGGTTTCAATCTGCTGGCATCTATCCTGCAGGGCCGATACGGCCTGAGTCAAATTAGACAAGTGCCTGCAGATCTCCTCAAGCGGCGAGGGCCCTCCTCTAGACTCAGTCATGGCCTTCTGGTACTGTAAGGGACCACCTGGCGGTACCACTAGCACTCCACTGAATAGGCGTCCTCAGCGCACGGAATCTAAGTCCCAGGGTGCTTGTTCACCAGGGCCCCTGATGGTGGGGATGGACTTGGAGCCCCCCGAGACCAGGTCGTGGCTACTGGGTGCGTCCGGCAGTGGTAGTGGTATGCGCCAAGGGCTCCCGCGGGGAAGAGTCTGATGTGAGGAGGTCAGAAGACCCCACTGCAAGGGATGGATGAATGGATGAGCAAGGTCAGACGGACCGGGTCGGTAACAGAGAGGACGGCAAGGTACAAGGCAGCGGGCATAGAATGGTCGGGTCACACGCCAGGTCAGCAACAGCAGGTCAAATCCAATCAGGGGCATTCAAGAGAGAGGTCAGGCAAAGCAAGGGTCAGGATAGGAGAAAACAGCAAGGTCAGGTACTATCCGGGTCACAACTTACAATTCACAGGTTCACAGGTTTACAGGATGCAGGGAAGACCAGAAGGCACTGAATGACAGCTCAGGGCCATTTAAATATCCCGCCCTGCGCTGCCATTGGTGCCCAGCGGGCGGCCGCGGCTTCTACTGCGCATGCGCGAACTCGAACGCCGCGGCCGGCCCGGACCTAGTGCCCGTGTCCCTGCACAGGGCGGTGCACTGCGCCTGCGCCGGGACCATCGCGGCGGGGATCGGAGAGATCCCTGACAGTCAGACCCCTCCATGATTTCTAAGTGGGAGAACTTGTAAAATCACAGGGTGTTCAAATACTTCTGTTCCTCACTGTAACTATGCTCTGTGACTTGTTTTGCCTCTGTTTAGCAATCTATATAATGTTGTTAGCTATTTTTTTATGTATATACCCGTACCTTGGTAATTTTTTGCTGTATTGCCACTGTTGCTTAAAATGCTCAATTAAAGTAGTTTTACTATGCATGATGGTAAAAAGCCTATGTGCTACTTCCCCCACAGCCCCCCTAATACTCACCTGAGCCCCCTCTCAATCCAGTAATGTGCACAGGAGCTTATGCTATCCCGGGTCTCTCTCTCTCCTCATTGGCTGAGACACAGTAGCGGGAGCCATTGGCTCCCACTGCTGTCAATCACAGCCAGTGAACCAATGAGGAGAGAATGGGTGAGGGGCCAAGCCATGGCTCTAAGTGTCTTCTGGACACATAGAGCGGAGCCCGGGAGAGAGCATGCACCAGTGCCACCATAGCAAGCGGCTTACTATTGGGGACACTGCTCAAGGGAGAGGAGCCAGGAACTTTGGTGGGGGACTCAAGAAGAAGAGGCTCTGGGTTCCTCTGGGCAAAACCACTGCAGAGAGTAGGTAAGCTTGACACTTTTTTTGTTTGTTTTTTTAAAGGAACCTTTAATATCTCTTTAAGGATTATTACTACTACACAATAATCAGTTGTTTTGGCAAACACTATCTATGTACAGCCCCAAGCATGTTTTTTTCTTTGGTACATGTCCCCCAAGAAGTGACCGACCCAAAATGCCCTTTCTGACTTTTAACTTACATTATGGCCATTACTGAAAACTAACCTTCGGTTTCTATTGATTTGATTGAGGGTTGTATTCTGGATCCAAACTTTGATAACCTTCACAGAATCAAACCTGGATATGCTTGTCTCATCCGTAGTATGATGGAGCCCAAACATATTTCTAGCAGGGTACAGAAAAGTACTTCTGCAGCTCTATTTTTTTGCAGGTTGTGCTTCCTGCACCAGTGACAGTTGTTCCTCTAATTTTTACCTTGGTGTCATAGGTACAAGAAATTAGGAAAAATATCTCTTAACAGCATGCTGCCCAGCCACTGTACATGTACGGTGACAGGGCGGCACTGGTAGGCAAAACAACATTTTAAAACGGATCCCGCAAAACAGGTAGGGGGCGCGCGTGAGGCGCGCGTCCGCCCTGCCTGTCCTGCAGGTGTCCGCAGCGGGTGTCAGCCTCCGGGTCACGGCCGGTTTTTACTGGCCGTTTTCCTGCGATGAGCTGTCATCACTGTCACAGAGCAGAGCTGCATTGTTTACACACAGCCTGCTCTGTGACAGTTCCCCGACAAGCTGAAGAGGGAGAGAAGAATTTCTCTCCCTCGATCAGCTCCCCCCTTTCTCCCCCCGTCCAGCACACACCCCCGCCCCTAGTAAAACACTTCCCTTACACAGTAAACTCCTAAAAATGTTAACCCCTTCCTCCCCAGTGACATTAGTACAGTTTCAGTTTTTTTTTTCACTGATCACTGTATTGGTGTCACTGGGGATGTCAGTGACCCCAAGTCAGTTCTCCCCCAGTGTCAAAATGTCCGCCGCAGTCCCGCAGTCCCGCCATAAGTCGCTGGTCTCTGCCATAAGTCCCTGATCGCTGCCATAATTCGCTGATCGGCGCCATTATCAGTATAAATAAAAATTAAAAATCCCAGTATCTTTCCCGCCATTTGTAAACGCTATAACTTTCACGTAAACCAATTAATTTACACGTATTGGGATTTTTTTTAGCAAAGACATGTCGCAGAATGCATTTTGGCAGAAATTTATGACTAAATGTGATTTTTGCATTTTTTTTTTACTGGACATGTTTTATAGCAAATAGTCCAAAATATTGTTTTTTTTCCTAAAAATTGTCAGCCTTTTTTTTTATAGCGCAAAAAATAAAAACCGCACAGGCGACCAAATACCACCGAAAGAAAGCTCAATTTGTGGGGAAAAAAAGGATGTAAATTTAATTTATGTACCGTATTGCATGACCGCGCAATTGTCCGTTAAACTAGCGCAGCGCTGTATAGCAGAAAAATGGCGTAAATTGCAGTATATATACCATAGTTTGTAGACGCTATAACTTCCACACAAAGCAATCAATATACACTTATTAGGATTTTTTTTATCAAAAACATGTAGCAGAATACATTTTGGCCTAAATTAATAACCAACTTTGAGTTTACTATATATTTTTATTGCTGAAAGTAAAAAATATTGTTTTTCGTCAAAATTTTTGGCCTTTTTTTGTTTATAGCGTGAAAAATAAAAAGCGCACAGGTGATCAAATTACAGCGAAAGAAAGCTCTATTTGTGTGAAAAAAAGCACGTAAATTTTGTTTGGGTGCAGCATTGCATGACCGCGCAATTATCAGTTGAATAAGTGCAGCGCCGAGTAGCAAAAAGAGGCCTGGTCATTAAGGGGGGTAAATCCTCTAGAGCTCAAGTGGTTAAGATAGTAGAAAGAAAAAAACTAAGCAGAATTTTAACTCTCTACAATGGGCAGAAGTTAGGTTTTAAGAAGAGTTATTGAGCTTGCAGACATAATGCAAGAAGGAATTAGACCCCTTGTTAGTTTGTGCCTGCAGGCCCATCTCTATTCAGTGTAGTTGCTTACAGTATACTGTATCTCCCAGATGTTTACAAATGATTAAATGTTTTCTATTTAACTATGGTGTTGTTTATGTAACAATACAAAACATTACTGCATTACTATAATTAGGAATGCCCAGAAAATGCATTTAATTATATTCAGATATATGTCACACCTGCCTTTCTAGCTACTTCTTTTCATGACATGTGAAGTTTAATAGCAACTAAGCTTTTACAAAGGCGTGTGATAGCTCATTATCACAAACACAGTAAAAAAGTGACTAACTGATGAAAGCTGACAGGGAACATGCATACCTCCCTGTTGTGACAATTGCAACAACTAGTTTTACTTAACCCTTTAAACACAAACTTTAAAGTCGGCAAAAATCCTCCTTGCCACATTGAACTCCTAGGTACCTTTTGGTGAACTCTGCCCTGGGATCATCCTAAACTAATCTTTACCCCAACCAAACCTCCCGAAAATAGATTAAAAGAAAAAACTAAAGTAAAAGGTCCAAATTTTGAAACTGAATCTGTGGTGACATGGCATGCCAGATCCCAAATCTTCTTTCTTCTGAACTGTAGTGCTGAAGTTTTTCTTCCAGTGTCCACATCCATGTCTGGTAACAGGAACTCTTCCCATTGGCTGTCCACTGGCAGGATCCTCACAGGAAACAAGATGAATCATTGTTGAACCTGGTCTTTATCTGTGGATCAGTAGCTTTCACTTTTGGATTAGGCCTGGCTCAGAATGACAAAAATGTATTAAATTACCGCTTCTGGGCATGTGTTGACTTATGGGTTAGTGGTTCTCGTCTCCCTTTCTATATTTCCCTCTTCCCTTCTTTCTTTCCCACTTTTCTGTTTTCTTCAGCAAGTGTGCCTTTGAACCCCTTCTGGTTCTCCTTAAGCCCCCCTTTTTTTATTCCTACTTTTCCTATACCTTCTCCCCCTTTCTATGTTGCTCCATATCCTCAGTTGGTTAGGTTCATATCTCCCACAGTTAGGTCCATACATATTTGGACACAGGCACAATTTTCATACTTTTGGCTCTGTATGTCACCAGAATAAATTAAAATGAAACATTCCAAATGAATTTGAAGTGCAGACTTTCAGCTTTAATTCGAGGGGTTGAACAAGGGGTTGAACAAGTACAATTTTAGGAACTGAAACCATTTTTATACACAGTTCCTCCATTTTCAGGGGTTCAAATGTAATTGGACAAATGAATATAATCATAAATAAAATGTTCATTTTTTAAAATATTTTGTTGAGGATCATTTGCTGGCAATGACTGCCTGAAGTCTGGAACCCATGGACATTACCAAAGACTGGGTTTCTTCCTTTCTGATGCTTTGCCAGGCTCTAACTGCAGCAGTCTTCGGTTGATGTTTGTGGGTCTTTCTGTCTTTAGTTTTGCCTTCAGGAAGTGAAATGCATGCTCAGTTGGGTTGAGATCAGGTGACTGACTCAGCCATTGCAGAATATTTCACTTCTTTTCCTTCAAAAGCTCCTGGGTTACTTTGCAGTGTGTTTTGGATCATTGTCCATCTGTACTGTTAAGCACCGTCCAATCAACTTTGCTGCATTTTGGCTGAATCTGGGCTGACAGTACATTTCTAAACACTGCAGAATTCATCCAGCTGCTTCTGTCTTCTGTCACATCATCAATAAACACCAATGACCCAGTGCCATTGGAAGCCATGCATGCCCATGCCATCACACTGCCTCCACTCTGTTTTACAGATGACTTTGTGTGCTTTGGATCATGAGCTGTTCCAAGCTGGCTTTTCTATGCTGGTCTGACTTTTTTAGATTTTTTTTTGGCAAAGTCTAATCTGGCTTTTCTATTCTTCAAGCTTTTGAATATTTTACACCTTGTGGTGAACCCTCTGTATTTGCTCTCATGAAGTCTTCTCTTGATTGTAGACTTTGACAATGATACGCCCACCTCCTGGAGAGTGTCCTTCACTTGTCTGGATGTTGTGAATGTGTTTTTCTTTACCATAGAGAGGATACTGCGATCATCCACCACTGTTGTCTTCCATGGACATCCATGCCTTTTTATGTTTGTAAACTCACCAGTGTGTTCTTCTTTCCTCAGAATGTGCCAAACTGTTGATTTGGCCACTCCTAATGTTGCTGCTGATGGATTTGTTTCATTTTTGAAGCCTTACAATGGCCTGTTTCAGTTGCATGGACAACGCCTTTGAACACATGATGTAGGTTCACAGCAATAGATTCCAAATGCAAATACCACACTTAAAATAAACTCCAGACCTTTTATCTGCTTAACTGATGATGAAATTACGAAGGAGGAGGCCACACCTGGCCATGAAACAGCTTTTGATTCAGTTGTCCAATTACTTTTGGTCCCTTGAAAAAGGGGGGGTGGCTACTCTTAAGAGCGGTAATTTTGAAATCCTTCCTCCAATTTGGATGTACATACCCTCAAATTAAACCTGAGAGTGTGCACTTTCAGCCTATATCCATTATATAACTATAGCTTGAATATGTTTTAGTAAATACCTGAAAAAATCTAAAATTGTGCCTGTGTCCAAATATATATGGACCTAAATGTATCTAAGGTACTGCGGAGCCACTGAAGCTGTCTCTCTTATTTGTGGTTGGGCCATTGGAGTTGTTAATTTTATGGCTGACACTATTTCAGAATATCCATTACTTCATCATTCACCATGCTGATGTCTTATTGCTACTGAATCTTTGTTATGCCTTTTCTGGTATTGTGTTGTACAGTACATTGTAATCTACTTCCCTTGTACTCAGTTGATGCCGAATCACTTTTGTGCTGCATAGTTTGATGTGACTGTTAAGAAATTATTTCTAAATAAACGCTTTCTTTGTAAAAAAAAAAAAATGTATTAAAATGAAGCTTTCTGTTTCTTGTATGTGGGGGCTGCAATTATTTTTTTTCCCCGCTGGACGTATGCATATATGAGGCCTCTAGGTGCGTAAACTTTAATGGCAAGAGGCTGCATATATGTGTCCCTATGTAAACATTTCCCTGTGCTGAGAGCTTGCTCTCAGTACAGTTTCCACCAGGTACTGGAAAGCTCCTAATGCATACTTGCCATTGGGAGCTTTCTGATCATGTGACCCTCTTTGCCTCGCGGCATTTATAGCCTCTTAAAGGGCCGGGAGGTAGTAGCAGGATGGGTTCAAGCTTTTTTCCTTTATTTTCACCCAGTGATCCAGCCAGGACACTGTTATTTTTCAACTTGTGTTAACAGACAAAACTGCCCAGACAAAGTAGCAGTTAGAGGGTTGATACAAACCATTTACCACTGACAGGGGTGCTTACAATGGTCAGATTTTATTCATATAAAACTGTTCTCCCAAAGCAGCTCTTCTAGGGGCAACACCACTATTGCCACCAATGAGAAATCTTAGCTCCAATGTATCCTGGGGGGATCCAGCTTATGAGTTTTCAACAGCCCATTCAACTCTTGAATATTTACTGAAAGGTTTTGAGGTATCTGTAGGTGTGGCTATTGTTTGGACATATACTGTACTTGTAAAGTCAAAGTTCCTGTGTTCCTGGTTGGATTATATTTTCATTTGCAGCACAATATTTAGATCTGTTGATATCCATGGAAGAGCTTTCTGATGGCTGTATGTGTAGCTATTGCCCAAACATGTCAAGTGAAGGATCTTGGTTTTCTGATTGGAATGTATTCTCATGATTAGCCCTAAGTATATGGTGTGGGAGTACCCTGTGTTTTCCTTCCTTATTCCTGCTGAATGGTCTTGGTACTTGCTGGGTAGACATTGTAGATTGGTGGCCCCCAGTTTTTCAGCACGTTCATCAAAACCTATATGACAATCCTCATTTGTTCTGAAGGATAAAATAATTTTATTTCAGGAACCGCGCTGAGTCAAGGACTAGTCTTACCCCATTTTCATATGTTATAAACTTTATCACCATCATTGTTTACTGTGTTATGAGTATATATACGGGGGGATATGACACACCCTTTGGATGAGCGTTTTTTATCTTTCATTGTGTATATGAATATCATTTGTTTTTAGTTTTATATGCGTTTTTATTTTTTTGTAGAATAAAATTAATTTATATAATTTTAATATTTTACCTCGTGGTTGCCTTAAAAGTCTGTGAGGTGCATTTTTTTGCAAATTTTTCATTTCTCTTTATCCCAAAAGGTTAAAAAATGTAGCTGTAACTGTTTATAATGTGTTGGCTGGATCTCAGCTTCAATTTGTTTGTCAAGTTCTTCTAAATCAGCTAGTCTAACACTAACCTCTCCCCACACTGACAATGCTACTATCCAAAGGTGTCTAGTTTACTACTTCTTCCAGAATGCAGATACCCTAATACAGGAGGTGTGTTACTGGCTGGATAACCAGAGGAACTGAAGGAAAAAAAAAATGAAAAAAAAGAAAACTAATGTAGTATCTAAGGATTGGTAAGCTGAAATGTTTTACATTTTTATATTTGGGTTTCATACCAGTTCAACATTTTTCCACTTTTTATAGCCAGTTTGGGACGACACCTACTTTATATTTGTTAGATGCTCTCATTCCCATGTCACAAATTTAAAACAATATTTAAAAATTGCCATTGATGATTTTAGTTGCTTTAACCACTTGAGCTCCAGAGGATTTACCCCCCTTAATGACCAGGCCTCTTTTTGCTACTCGGCGCTGCACTAATTCAACTGATAATTGCGCGGTCATGCAATGCTGCACCCAAACGAAATTTATGTCCTTTTTTTCACACAAATAGAGCTTTCTTTCGGTGTAATTTGATCACCTGTGCGCTTTTTATTTTTCACGCTATAAACAAAAAAAGGCCAAAAATTTTGAAGAAAAACAATATTTTTTATTTTCAGCTATAAAAAATATATAGTAAACTCAAAGTTGGTTATAAATTTAGGCCAAAATGTATTCTGCTACATGTTTTTGGTAAAAAAAATCCCAATAAGTGTATATTGATTGCTTTGTGTGAAAGTTATAGCGTCTACAAACTATGGTATAAATACTGCAATTTACGCCATTTTTCTGCTATACAGCGCTGGTCATGCAATACGGTACATAAATTAAATTTACATCCTTTTTTTCCCCACAAATTGAGCTTTCTTTCGGTGGTATTTGATCGCCTGTGCGGTTTTTATTTTTTGCGCTATAAAAAAAAAAGGCCGACAATTTTGAGGAAAAAAAAACAATATTTTGGACTTTTTGCTATAAAACATGTCCAGAAAAAAAAAATGCAAAAATCAAATTTAGTCATAAATTTCTGCCAAAATGCATTCTGCGACATGTCTTTGCTAAAAAAAAAACCCAATACGTGTAAATTAATTGGTTTACGTGAAAGTTATAGCGTTTACAAATGGCGGGAAAGATACTGGGATTTTTAGGGGTTTTTTTATACTAATAATGGCCGCGATCAGCGAATTATGGTGGCGTTCAGGGACTTATGGCAGCGACCAGTGACTTATGGCGGGACTGCGGGACTGCGGAACTGCGGCGGACATTCTGACATTGGGGGGTACTGACTTGGGTTACTGACATCCCCAAAAACACTAATACAGTGATCAGTGCAAAAAAAAAAAACACTGTACTAGTGGCAATGGGGAGGAAGGGGTTAACTTTATTTTGCAGGGAAGGGTTATAGGAGTGAGGGGAGTGTTTTGCTAGGGGGCGGGGGTGTGTACTGGGCGGGACAAGGCTGATCGAGAAAGAGAAACTGTTCTTTCTCGATCAGCTCATCCTCGAGCTGACAGGGAAGTGACAGACAGCACAGCTACTGCAGCTGTGCTCTCTGTCACTGTTTGCTGCCGATCGCCGGGACATAGCTGCTAAGGAGCGGCTGTGACCCGACGACTGAAATCTGCGGCGGTGATCCGCGGGACAGATATGGTGGCGGCACGCCTCGCGCGCGCCCCCTATTTGTTTACAAAACGTGGTTTTGCCTGCAAGTGCCGCCCTGCCGCCGTATATGTACAGTGGCAGGGCTGCAAGTGGTTAAAAATGTATTTAGCTTTTCCCTTCTGTGTAATGTTAACCACTTCAATACCTGGCTCTTTCATCTGCTTCCTGCCAAAGCCAATTTTCAGCTTTCAACGTTGTTGCACTTTGAAGGACACTTGAGCGGTCATGCGACACTGTACCCGTATTATATTTTTAGAATTTTTATTCACACAAATAGAGCTTTCTTTTGGTGGTACTTGTCACAACTTGTTTTATTTTTTTGCTAAATAAACAAAAAGGACTGAAATGTTTAAAAAAAAAAGTTTTTCTTAAATTCTGTTATAAAATTTTGTAAATAAATAATCTTTCTTCTTAAATTTAGGCCAAACTGTATTTTGCTACATACATATATATATATATATATATATATATACAGTGGGGCAAAAAGTATTTAGTCAGCCACCAATTGTGCAAGTTCTCCCACTTAAAAAGATGAGAGAGGCCTGTAATTGGCATCATAGGTAGACCTCAACTATGAGAGACAAAATGAGAAACAAAATCCAGACAATCACATTGGCTGATTTGGAAAGAATTTATTTGCAAATTATGATGGGAAATAAGTATTTGGTCACCTACAAACAAGCAAGATTTCTGGCTCTCACAGACCTGTACCTTCTTCTTTAAGAGGCTCCTCTGTCCTGCACTCATTACCTGTATCAATGGCAACTGTTTGAACTTGTTATCAGTATAAAAGACACCTGTCCACAACCTCAAACAGTCACACTCCAAACTCCACTATGGTGAAGACCAAAGAGCTGTTGAAGGATACCAGAAACAAAATTGTAGACCTGCACCAGGCTGGAAAGACTGAATGTGCAATAGGCAAGCAGCTTGGTGTGAACAAATCAACTGTGGGAGCAATAATTAGAAAATGGAAGACATACAAGGCCACTGATAATCTCCCTCGATCTGGGGCTCCATGCAAGATCTCACCCCGTGGGGTCAAAATGATCACAAGAACGGTGAGAAAAAATCCTAGGACCACACGAGGGGACCTAGTGAATGACCTGCAGAGAGCTGGGACCAACGTAACAAAGGCTACCATCAGCAACACACTACGCCGCCAGGGACTCAGATCCTGCAATGCCAGACGTGTCCCCCTGCTTAAGCCAGTACATGTCCGGGCCCGTCTGAAGTTTGCTAGAGAGCATTTGGATGATCCAGAAGAGGATTGGGAGAATGTCATATGGTCAGATGAAACCAAAATAGAACTGTTTGGTAGAAACACAACTCATCGTGTTTGGAGGAGAGAGAATGCTGAGTTGCATCCAAAGAACACCATACCTACTGTGAAGCATGTTGGTGGCAACATCATGCTTTGGGGCTGTTTCTCCGCAAAGGGACCAGGACGACTGATCCATGTACAGGACAGAATGAATGGGGCCATGTATCATGAGATTTTGAGTGCAAACCTCCTTCCATCAGCAAGGGCATTGAAGATGAAACTGGCTGGGTCTTCCAACATGACAATGATCCCAAACATACCACCCGTGAAACGAAAGAGTGGCTTCGTAAGAAGCATTTCAAGGTCCTGGAGTGGCCTAGCCAGTCTCCAGATCTCAACCCCATAGAAAACCTTTGGAGGGAGTTGAATGTCTGTGTTGCCCAGCGACAGCCCAAAAACATCACTGCTCTAGAGGAGATCTGCATGGAGGAATGGGCCAACATACCAGCAACAGTGTGTGCCAACCTTGTGAAGACTTACAGGAAACATTTGACCTCTGTCATTGCCAACAAAGGATATATAACAAAGTATTGAGATGAACTTTTGATATTGACCAAATACTTATTTTCCACCATAATTTGCAAATAAATTCTTTCCAAATCAGCCAATGTGATTGTCTGGGTTTTTTTTCTCATTTTATCTCTCATAGTTGAGGTCTACCTATGATGCCAATTACAGGCCTCTCTCATCTGTTTAAGCGGGAAAACTTACACAGTTGGTGGCTGACTAAATACTTTTTTGCCCCACTATATGTATACGGTATCTCACAGAAGTGAATACACCCCTCACATTTTTGTAAATATTTTATTATATCTTTTCATTTGCTACAATGTAAAGTAGTGAGTGTACAGCTTGTATAACAGTGTAAATTTGCTGTCCCTTCAAAATAACTCAACACACAGCCATTAATGTCTAAACCTCTGGCAACAAAAGTGAGTACACCCCTAAGTGAAAATGTCCAAATTGGGCCCAAAGTGTCAATATTTTGTGTGGCCACCATTATTTTCCAGCACTGCCTTAACCCTCTTGGGCATGGAGTTCACAAGAGCTTCACAGGTTGCCACTGGAGTCCTCTTCCGCTCCTCCATGGTGACATCATGGACATGGTGGATGTTAGAGACCTTGCGCTCCTCCACCTTCCATTTGATTATGCCCAACAGATGCTCAATAGGGTTCAGGTCTGGAGACATGCTTGGCCAGTCCATTACCTTCACCCTCAGCTTCTTTAACAAGGCAGTGGTCATCTTGGAGGTGTGTTTGGGGTCCTTATCATGTTGGAATACTGACCTGCGGCCCAGTCTCCGAAGGGAGGGGATCATGTTCTGCTTCACTATGTCACAGTACATGTTGACATTCATAGTTCCCACAAGAACTGTAGCTCCCCAGTGCTAGCAGCATTCATGCAGCCCCAGACCATGACACTCCTGCCACCATGCTTGACTGTAGGCAAGACACTTTGTACTCCTCGCCTGGTTGCCGCTACACAGACCTTGACCCTATCTGAACCAAATCAGTTTATCTTGGTCTCATCAGACCACAGGACATGGTTCCAGTAATCCATGTCCTTAGTCTACTTGTCTTCAGCAAACTGTTTGTAGACTTTCTTGTGCATCATCTTTAGAAGAGGCTTCCATCTGGGACAACAGACCAATTTGATGCAGTGTGCAGCGTACGGTCTGAGCACTGACAGGCTGACCCTCCACCCCTTCAACCTCTGCAGCAATGCTGGCAGCACTAATATGTCTATTTCCCAAAGACAACCTCTGGATATGACGCTGAGCACATGCGCTCAACTTCTTTGGTTAACCATGGCGAGGCCTGTTCTAAGTGGAAACTGTCCTGTTAAACTGCTGTATGGTCTTGGTCACCATGCTGCAGCTCAGTTTCAGGGTCTTGGCAATCTTCTTTTAGCCTAGGCCATCTTTATGTAGAGCAACAATTCTTTTTTTCAGATCCTCAGAGAGTTCTGTGCCATGAGGTGCCATGTTGAACTTCCAGTGACCAGTATGTAAGAGTGAGAGCGATAACACCAAATTTAACACACCTGCTAATATCTTGAGGCCCCAAAACACCAGGACAGTACAAATATCTCCCAAATTACCCCTTTGTGGAAAGTAGACAATCCAATGTATTTATTAAGAGGCATATCAAGTTTCTTGAAGTTGTAAATTTTTCTCATAATTTTTTGGAAAATGAAGACATTCTAAAAAATTGTTTTGGTGACATCTCACTGTTATAAGCAACTGTTTTTACTGAATGAAATTGATTCATTCAGTGTTTACTATTGTGGTTAGCTGTGACAGGCCACAGCTAATCACATGGTACAGATGGGCTCAGGTTGGCCCTATCTGTACCATGTGATCACTGTGACCAATCACAGAGATCAACACAATAATACACAATGGAAGACATGCATGAAATGTCAATGTGTACAAATGTCATGTAATCTGCTGTGATTGGTTATCAGTGTGTTCTGCTGTGACTGGGCAATGGCCGGTGCATTGGCTGGTTATCTGTCCAGTGGACAAAGTGGGTGACAGATCTCGCCGCAGCGTGGCCCATTCCAGGAGGATGTCATATGACGTCCACCTGGAATGGTGAATGTCCCACCCGGCTACCATTAGACTAAAGGCCGGGCAAGAACTGGTTAATGTGGTTCTAATGTCAAAACTATTTTTTTCCCTTAATGCATTTCCTGCATTAACATAAAAAATGTCCCACCCTAGGTAGTGCTAAACCAGAATTCCATCCCTACATATCAAAGCATTGTTATAAAAAGGGTATAAATCTTTTGAACAGCACCACTAAATGAAACAAAGGTTATTCTTATTACTTTTAATGTGTTTGTACATTTTTTTTCTGTGTTTTTCCAAGACTTACGAAAATGTACCCAAGACAAAAAATGTTTAATATATTTGGCTAATTCTGAGAATCTTAAATTAAAGAAGCCAGTTATTCACTGCCCTTTAGATTAGCAATTCTAACACTTTTTCTTACATAAAAGAGATCATTTTATGGCAGAATCGAGAAATGCTGTGATGGCATTGTAAGAAAAAGAAAGTATTTCAGTCATTTAAAAGGTGACAAAATACAGTATAATGGAATTCTATTTTGTCTAAGTATAGAATTACAAAAGTAACATATGAGGAAGTTCTATAAAATAAAATTAACTTTTACTAATTAAAAAAGCAACACTAAGACAGTGATTAGCCCTTAGCCTCAGATGTGGCAGCCACGCACTAATGATTTGTCAAGTTTTAAAGCATGGTCGATAACTCCACCATCAAAACAACTGGGCAAGGAAAGGATATATCAATGAACAAAAAACAAAACAAAAGTCACTTAGCATAAATCATATACTGTATATACTGGATATATATTGTAAATTTAAGGGGGTATAGCACCTTGGGGATCATGCACAACAGCCGTTTATTTCAAACATCTAAGTCTGGCTGGTGTGCCTTGTAGTTCACATCCCCCATTTTTTCCACTATCTCAAATGGTCCCTGTCACTTGGCCAAAAACTTGCTCTTCATATCAGAACAGCCACCAGTCTCCTACTTGAAACTGTCTGATTTTGGCTGTACACTCCCTTTGGGCATCCTTAGTCTTCTGGAGATGCTACCTAATAGCGTCACTCCAGCCACTGTTTTATGTAGTGCAGTTACACTTTGTCACGTTTCCTTTACTAGATCAAGCAATACCCAGGGTCTTAGCCCATACACTGGGTCGAATGGCGAAAAACCCATGGATGCTTGTGGAACCTCCACAGTTTACACAAGTCTGCCATCACTTTCGACATAAAAGGGGTACAGGGACCGACTTCTGTGGGTCTGAGAAAGAGGAAGCAGGGATGTGGGTTCCAGGGTCTGGTAGGGCTTCCCTCCTAGGGGCCGCAACAGACCTTGCTGTCCTTGGTGTGGGTTCCACACACTTGGCAGGCCCTCCTTCGATGTATAGCTCCTGATCACCTCCATCAGCTGGTCCACAGTTGCAGGGTCTCCATGGCTTACCCAACACTGCAGGCCATCTGGTAGGGTGTAGGTACTGATCCATCGCTACCCCTGTTCCACCATTAAGAGGACCTGTCAACTTTTCTGGTTGCAGCCATTTCTTGACTAGTTGCACCTGTACATTAATCTGGGATCTTGGTGGCCAGTCAGGTTGGTATCTCCAGTGGTGCACCCACTGAGCCCGAACTGCGCTAGTCACCCCCACGTGGGTCAGGATCTCTGCCTTCAGCCACTCATAATCCTTTATGTGTTCTGTTGGCAGGTTAAAGTAGGCCTTTTGCAAATCATCGGTAAGAAAAGGGGTGATAATACGAACCCATTGGTCGTGAGGCTACCCATTTATCTCTGCTATCCTCTCGAAGGTAGTCAAAAAGGCCTCCACATCATCGCCGCGTGTCAGTTTTTGTAGATAATGACTGTCTCTCACAGTTTCCTGGTTTCTAGGGGCAACGGTCGCTTGCTCACATCCTTGAACAAGATGCTGCACTGCCTCCTGTAAGGCAGCCACTTGAGCTGGTGTGCTTTCCTGCTAGGCTGTAATCTTGGTGGCCAGCAACCGAGTGTTTTCCTGTTGGGCAGCTACAGCCTGTGCTAGGGCCTGCTGCTGCTGAGCCATTGCCTCCTCATGGTGATGGTTCTCCTCCATGGAGCCTTGCTTTTGCTTTTGCGGCTGCATTGCACTGTGCCCACCTCCTCTGCCAGTTGTAAAGTTCATGGGGATCACGTGCAACAGCCGTTTATTTAAAACATACGTCTTTTTTTTTTTAAGACAGAGTATAGCTTCTAGCAGCAAAACAAAATTTCAGAAAACTCAAAAATCCACTTCTCTTCAGCAAAAAACAAAATATCAGACATGTAAAGTTCATATATTACCCCAGAGTTAGCAGTCTCCAGCTTCAGATGTTTGTCAGTTTGCAGTGCACGTGCAGCATACAGCCAGGTCTCCTCTAAACTCCTACTCCACCCACAAGCACTAGGAGCTTTCTGCCTTATGTGCTGCTTCCTGGAGGCTTCTTAATCTTCTATGTACCGGGCAGGGGCGGACTGACAACTCATGGGGCCCCCGGGCAATAGGGGATCATGGGGCCCCTTGCCCAAACTCAAAAAAGCCTATGAAAAAGGTACAAGGGGCATCTCATGGGGCCCCCTACTGATCCTGAGCCCTCGGGCAGTGCCCGAGTTTCCAAATGGTCAGTCCGCCCCTGGTACCGGGGGACCTGTAGTCAGGAGTGGAGGTTCTTTTCCCACCAAATGTCACTCTGGACCTCCAAAATTCTGGTTCCCAAATAAGTCACTATTATTGCAAAGAGGACTGTGAGTCAGTCCTCTCCTTTACTTGAGTAGCCCTGAATTCCTCACCCATCATGGGTAAGACCCCTGAGCACACAAAACATTTCCACAACCCAAATACAGGTGCCACATAGCACCCGTCCAGGACCCATCCTTGGCATTCTGTACAATATAATATATATATATATATATATATATTTATATATATCCTGTAGATTCATCCATTGTCTACCTCCTGTAATAGGGTGACAGCTTTGTCATCTTGTCAACAAGGTACTATTAGATGTGCTTTAAATTGGAACTAAACTCTTCAATTTAACTCTTTCCTGAAAGACATCCCATGAATGATATCTAGCACAGTTGCTTGTGCTCTCAACAAAACTGTCAAGCAATTGAATAGCTGGTTTCATAAAAGATCACATGTGCAGCACCATGGCAACTGTAGATTAAACAGAGGCTGAGATGGCAGCTTCCTTGGCTAGGGGGGTTTATTTCCCCAGTAAGTAAGAGACAAAGAAATTTAAGCTCAACTCCAGAAAATAATTCTTAACTAATTACTCAATCCTTACTTTTACAGCATTCAGAAGGGCCCCCTCCTATTGAACTATTTCCCAGGCTTTCCTGTTTCACTGGGCAGCCCGGGACTGCTGTAAACATTCGGACTGGCCGTGCCCAGAAGGGATGGAGGAACATTCACTTCCCCATCTCCTCTGTCATGAATGAAGCTGGAAGAGATGAGGATTTAGGAAAAAACATTTTGAATAAAATACATTTTAAAAATGTAAAGTACCCTTATCTACTTGTGCTCACACTCAAATGCAAAATGCACATGTAGGTCCTGCACTCATATGTAAACAGTGATTGCACCAAACATGTGAGGTATTGCCATAAACATCAGAATTAAAGTGTTACTAAACCTAAAAAGGTTGGGAGAACCACAATCGGCCTCAGGGTAGGATTTCTGCTGCTGTTCCTAATTTTGAGATATGGATTGCGTGCACGCCGGAAAATAATTACACGGACAACTGTCCAATACAACCACGTTCACATCATCTCATCTCTGTTTATTGCAGGGTGGTGCTTAACCTTTTATACATAGAAAACAATAGAGTATACGTCACTATTACGTATATACAGTCACATTCTAAAAGGCACATTTTGCTTGGTTGAAATATAGGAGAAATGTAGAAACTTGATGCTTGCTTCTCATCCCGTTATCTATTCACTCCTCCTCACATTCCCAAAGTCTAAGTGAAGTCCTCTGCGAAGGGAGGGGTTGAGAGCATCGCTCTGAGCAAAACAAGTTAAGGAGGACTGCAAAGCCCAGCAGACAATATATATATATATATATATATATATATATATATATACGCACAACACATATATTTAGAAATATAAAAAAGTATAAAAGTAAATATGTATAAAATGTATATTTTAAACATAAAACAGAATAGGCATTTTACCAAATCCATCACAGTCCCCCCTTAAAATGACTATTTTACTCTGTCCCTATAAAGCCTAGCTCATCTGTCCTTATGTACCTTGGAACTCTTTTATGCTGTACGTTAGACAAGTGATGACTATTTCATCACCCCCCTTGCCACAGACTTTGTACATAAGGAAGTCAGATGCTATCCCTACAAAATTGTGAAATTGCTGTTGACGGGGAGGGACTGTAGAGGAGTGAAAGGTTTATCCTCTTCCGTCACAAGGGGGTCCTCCTCTTCTTGATGGAGAAATATAGGTGTGCTGTTGTCTACAACCTTGCTTATTAACTTCTTTACAAATGGTAGAATACAACATACAATCAGAGCTAAAAGAACTAGAATTATTAATACCGTTACCCCTATTTGGGCGAGCACTTTTTGCCACCCACTCATCCAGCTAAAATATTGATCCCACGGGTCTGAGATACCTGAGTTCTTTTTCAGCTCCACTGACAGATCTTCTAATTTCTTTATAGCCAATGTAACCTTACCATTCGGGCCAGTATTGTCAGGAATATATGTACAACATGTTCCAGTTCCTTCTATCATTTTACAGACACCACTTTTTTTCTGCTAAAATCATGTCCAGAGCCATCCTATTCTGGAATATCATGTAGGATGTAGGGGCTAACTGGTCAACGATTCCTTGGAGGGCATCTCTGGTGTAATTCACAAACCTCTATTGGTTGTAGTATATGTAATTTATCCAGTCTACATTTTTATTAACAGTTATCATGGGAATCAGGGATTCAAAGCCTGCTTTTACTTTGTCTCTGGCTTTAAATTCATTAGGCACCCCCTTGGGACTCCAATGGCATCTAAATACACATGTGGGTCAAAACTGCCAGAAGGAGCTTTTCGCTTCCTCCTACGGCCAGGCGTTGGGTCAGGGGTAATTTCTGCTAGGATGTGGAGAGGCATAATGACCTTTGCAAGGGCACACTCACCAGTCCAAATCCCTTCCAATCTGGTTCTAATCTTTTGGTTCCCAGTAATCATCCGTGACACATATGTATATTTACTCACTACTATCGGAACATGCTCATTATGTCAAGATCATATAGATTATGGTCATAGCACCACATGGGATCTATACTACAGAAATCAATGGTGAAAATAGCTACATGAGTGTTGGATGAGTTGTACCAAAATATAGTGGTGTCACCTATTTCGGTGATATCCACCTGTTGAGCCTCTGTCAGACTTATAAGAAAAAGGATATACAACATAGTTGTCATGGTGTAGATGACACCTTTTCCTCAGGGGTTGGGACTTTCTTGCAGTGGGCGGTGTGTATCCAAGTGTTCTTCCCGGCCACCTTGACAGAAGGGGCTGTGGTCAGCAGAACTTGGAAGGGACCATCATATCTTGGCTCAAGGGAATGTTTCCTCATAAATATCTTTACTAATACCCAATCTCCGGGTAATAGGCTGTGAGTTCCTGTATCTGACTCAGAATCTGGAATGGAGAAAACACTTGGACATGGATACGGGTTAATTCACGTGATAATGCAGTCACATAATCAATTAACACATCAGATTGTAATTGCAACTGTTGCGGAAAGTAACAGCCAAGTCTGGGGGCTGAACTAAACAAAATTTCTTAAGGGGACAGGGCATGTTTCCCCCGGGGGGTGTGTCTGACACTAAACAGAGCAATAGGCAAACTGTCTGGCCAACTCATGTTAGTCTCTTGGGCCATCTTTAGCATCCTGTTTTTTAGAGTCCCATTCATCCTTTCTACCTTCACACTGCTTTGAGGGTGATATGGGGTGTGTAGGGCCAACTCGACCCCCAGTGCTGTCCAAATCTCTTTTGTAAGGGTTGCTGTGAAGGCTGGACCCTGATCACTATCACCTCTGGGACCCCAAATCTACAGACTACCTCACTCAGTAGTTTCTTAGCCGTGGTCTTGGCTGTCATGTTTGTAACAGCATAGGCTTCCGACACACCAGAGAACATGTCCACCACCACTAGGGCATATTCATATCGTCCACTTTTTGGCATCTGTATATGATCAATCTGTATCCTCTGGAATGGATAGAGGGGTTTTGCCAGATGTTTCTGCGGTGTCTTTTCCATCCTCCCCGGGTTGCATTTTGCACATACTACACACGAGGCGCAGTAATTTCTGGTTAAAGTATTTATCCCTGGAGCCAAGTATTACTTGCTGATCAGTGAATTCATTAAGTTCTTAGAGAGATGTGCATGTCCATGGGCCCATTGGACAACTGCTGGATACATATGTTTTGGTAAACAAGTTTTTTCCTTTCATCGAATACAATTCTCCATCGTAGTCTGCTCCTTTATCAATCCATTCCAGCCTTTCTTCTGTATAAGCGTCCATTTGCATAGAAATCAGTAGAGTTGAGCGAATTATTCAAAAATTCGGTTCAGCTGATTCGCTGAATTCACGGAATAAATTCGCTTCGAGCCGAATATATTCGCTGCGAATTTAACTTATAAAAAGGGTGTTTCTAGGCTTCAGAGAGCCTTTATATTAGTGCAGAACACTGTACCTTTAATTTAAATGCCCTTGGAGTCTGCTGGGGAAGAGAAATAATACTGTCAGTCAGTATGACATGCAGATGAGTGCCGTCGATCTTAGAATCACCGTACACTTCACTCATTTGGGCAGTCACGGGGCCAAAACCAGAGTGTGGAGCCACAGTGTGGCGGTGGGGGCAGTAGCAATGGGAGGACATACAGCACCCTATGACAAAATGGAACCCACCAGCAGTGTGAGGAGACCTGAAAGTGGCACATGGCAGAGTGTGGCGATGGAGACAGCAGCAATGGGAGGCCGTACAGGGACCCATGACACACTCTGGACCTGGCAGCAGCATGAGGAGGCGGTACAGGGGCCCATGACAGATTACGGGCCTGGCAGCAGCATGAGGAGTCGGTACGGGGGCCCATGGCAGATTACGGGCCTGGCAGCAGCATGAGGAGGCGGTACAGGGGCCCATGGCAGAGTGGCGGAGCGTAAGCAGCTAAAATTGAAGGCCATACAGAGGCCTATGTTAAAAAGTCCCCCCAGCAGCAGCGTGGGGAGACGACTATCAAGAGTCCAATGGCAGAGTGGCGGAGCAGAAGCAACTTCAATTGAAGGCCATACACAGGCCTAGGTTTAAAAGTCCCTCACAGTTAATTCCAATAACGAACTCTACTCCTTCGTGCAATCTACTTACGAGACCCTGGGCAGGTCTGGGTCCAATTTGTGGTAGAGACTGGTTTTGTTCAGCCATGCTTGAGCGAGTAATAACAGGTCTGTGCTGCCCTTTGGTGTCTGGCTTAATGCGCACAACACTGAACGTCCCAGCATTTGTCAACGATTTGCCGTTAAGTGATGCAAACCCGCTGAACCACGTTCATGAGGAGCCGGTACAGGGGGCCATGAATCAGTATGGACCTGGCAGCAGCGTGAGCAGACGACAGAGGCACATGGCACAGGGTGGCGGTGTAGGCAGCATTATTCTGAAGCCATACACAGGCCTAGGTTAAAAAGCGGAAGCCGTCAGCAGCGTGAGCAGACGACAGAGACACATGGCGCAGGGTGGCGGTGGATGCAGCAGTATTCGGAAGCCAAACACAGGCCTCGGTTAAAAAGCGGAAGCCGTCAGCAGCGCGAGCAGACGACAGAGGCACATGGCGCAGGGTGGCGGTGGAGGCAGCAGCAATGGAAGGCCATACAGCACCCTATCACAAAATGGAACCCACCAACAGTGTAAGGAGACCTGAAAGTGGCACATGGCAGAGTCTGGCGATGAAGTCAGCAGCAATGGGAGGCCGTACAGGGACCCATGACACACTCTGGACCTGGCAGCAGCAAGAGGAGGCGGTACAGGGGCCCATGGCAGAGTGGCGAAGCGTAAGCAGCTTAAATTGAAGGCCATACAGAGGCCTATGTTAAAAAGTCCCCCCAGCAGCAGTGTGGGGAGACGACTATCAAGAGTCCAATGGCAGAGTGGCGGAGCAGAAGCAGCTTCAATTGAAGGCCATACACAGGCCTAGGTTAAAAAGTCCCCCCAGCAGCAGCGTGGGGAGACGACTATCAAGAGTCCAATGGCAGAGTGGCGGAGCGGAAGCAGCTTCAATTGAAGACCATACACAGGCCTAGGTTAAAAAGTCCCCCCAGCAGCAGTGTGGGGAGACGACTATCAAGAGTCCAATGGCTGAGTGGCGATCCGGGAAGTCAGTGTTGTGATTGCAGATGCAATGCAGAAATTCTACGAAGTTATGCCGTGGGTGCGAAGAAGATCATATACCGTCGTACTTCCATCCATAAGACGGAACAACCTGCGAACCGGGAGCTTTATTGCCCTGACCCGCTGAGCAGCTTCTGGGATACCCAAGAGGCCCATGGCAGAGTGAGCCATGAACGAGCGGAAGATGCCAACGAGCGACAACTCCCCTCAGCAGAGGTGTTGGAGCCTTGACTGGCTGATAGAGGGCGATTGACGTCGGGTGACGGAGCAAGTAACGGAGCGGGTGATGGAGCGGGGGCTGGGGCAGGCAGAACCGCCGTATCTTTATCACGGTTTTCTCAGGCCACCGAATGGCGACGCTGCATATGCTGACGCAACGCTGTAGTCCCAACATTGGCCCCCTGGCCACGCTTGACTTTCTGGCCATATAGTCGACATACGGCTACGTTTACTTCCTCGGGCAGGTTGACGAAAAATTGCCACACCCGCCGAGTAGGAAACTTTGCCCCCGCTACTCCTCACTGGCTGACTGCTACTTCCTCCGTGCACACCGGCACCACTACTGGCCGTGGTGGTAGGCTGCAGTGGATCTGGTGCTCTACTCCATGGCCGTTTGGCTCCACTGACACTGCTGCGACCCTGCTGCCTCCTGGGCAACCCACCGACTGTTTTGCTCGCTGGCAAGCTGGCACCCTCTTCTCCTGATGATGCGGAAGCAATAGCCTGATGACGACGAGGCTGCCAAGTGCGATCAGCCTCATCATCATCAATTAGGGTCTCCGCGTCACTACTAGCACCCTCGGCTGCGTGTGGGTCAGGAGACAGACCTGTCTCTAGACCGGCTACCGAGCCACTCTCCTCGCCAGTACTTCTTCGCCTGGCTGCTGAAGAGGCGGATGTCTCCCCCCGTTCCTGACCGCCCTCTGTTAGCTCTTCCTCACTGTACAGTGGGGCTGAGCCCACAGCATGCGATACTTCGCTTGGTGAGGGAACACCAAAGGACAGGGGCAGGTCGAGGACACGTGATTTCAGTGGGCTTGCTCCCGGGCCATGCCAACTAACGGTTATGTCTGACGTACCCACCGACCGTTGGCTGTAGGTGTCAGAGGTGACCTGGGAAGAGGAAGATGACCGAGTCAACCAATCGATGACGGCAGGGTTGTCGGTGGAGACACGACCACTGGATGACACCGGGAGCACTGGCCTCTGGCTGCGACTAGTGCTGCCTCGACCCCTTCCTCTGCTGCCACGTCTGCTCGCTCCTGAAACATTGCCTCCTCTGCCACTCCTCTGCGTGTTGTCTGACATACTCTTTAATTCAATAAGCACCCCAAAAATAAAAACGTATTTAACTCTTTGAACGTACAATAGTGGTTGTGAAGCAGAAAGTCAGTTTATTTAGCACAATCGGTCAATTGCAGCTTGCCGTTGGCTGTAAACTGTACGTTTATGTCACTGGAATGCACTAATCACCCAAAAAATATTACCGCCACCCGGCGTGTATATGGATTTAACTCTTTGAACGTACAATAGTGGTTGTGAAGCAGAAAGTCAGTTTATTGTACACAATCGGTCAATTGCAGCTTGCCGTTGGCTGGAAACTGTACGTTTAGGTCACTGGAATGCACTAATCACCCAAAAAATATTACCGCCACCCGGCGTGTAAATGGATCTAACTCTTTGAACGTACAATAGTGGTTGTGAAGCAGAAAGTCAGTTTATTGTACACAATCGGTCAATTGCAGCTTGCCGTTGGCTGGAAACTGTACGTTTGTGTCACTGGAATGCACTAATCACCCAAAAAATATTACCGCCAGCCGGCGTGTAAATGGATTTAACTCTTTGAACGTACAATAGTGGTTGTGAAGCAGAAAGTCAGTTTATTTTGCACAATCGGCAAACTGCAGCACCAACTGTGCACGACAGCCACCAAAAAAAAAAGGGTGTATGTCACTTTAAATTTTCGATTCTTTGATAGCTGTGGCCCTAAGTAACGATTCTGTGTCCCTGAGTAACGATTCTGTGTCCCTGAGTAACGATTCTGTGTCCCTGAGTAACGATTCTGTGGCCCTAAAGTCTCTGTGGCCCTAACTCTGTCCCTTAATACACACAGGTCTGTCTCTCTTGAATGACCGGAGGCTAATGGAGAATTCTAAGATGGCCGCGATTTATAGCTCCACCATTACACAGTGCTGGCTGGCTGCTGATTGGCTAATGCGATCACATGTCATGAATGCATTATGGGTCAGCGCGCCTTGTCTGCGCGCCTTCCCAGAGATCCCCGCCCCATCTTCTCTGTCCATTTTCTCCGTCGCCACACATGTCGCCGCCATTTTTGGGAAAATTCGATTCGTGCATCCGAAGTTTGCTAATCTTCGGATTCGTCGCGAATAGAATTTTTCCAAATCTTCGGAACGAATTCCACTTCGTCATGTTCGATTCGCTCATCTTTAGAAATCAGGTATTGCTTATCAGATGGCACATGCACCGCCAAAAGTATCTGTACTGAGGTCTCACTCTCTCCTCTTCAGCCACCTCAGACGTTTTTTGTTGGTTTTTCGCTGCTTCTTTGGCAGCTATATCCGCCAAGTGGTTCCCTCTGGCCTCTTGAGAATTCAGTTTACCATGTGCTTTAACCTTCAAGACAGCCACTTGGTCAGGCAGGAGCAGTGCTTCCATTAAATCCTTGATGGCTGTGCCGTGTATTACCGGTGTTCCAGCCGCTGTCAGAAAACCTCTGGCTTTCCAGATCATACCAAAGTCATGAGCTACTCCAAAGGCGTACCTTGAGTCTGTGTAAATATTGGCTCTTTTACCTTCTGCCATCTTACACGCTGTAATGAGGGCTTGAAGCTCTGCTTCCTGGGCAGAGAAAGTTGGTGATAATGCTCCTGCTTGTAGAATTTCAAATTCCAAGATCACAGCATAACCTGTGTGGTACTTGCCTCCTTCATCTGCATATCTGGAGCCATCCACAAAAAGTGTGTAATCAGAGTTTTCCAGAGGAATTTCACTCACTGTAGGGAGATGTGTGGTTTCCATGCGCATCATTTCAAGGCAGTCATGTGGAGTAGTGCAGGGGTCTCCTTCTTCACCTTCGCCTTCTTCTCCCCCCTCGAAAAATGGCAGAAGGGTGGCTGGTTTGAGGGTGAGACACCTTTGGAGGGTCACATTGTCAGAAATGAGGAGGGAGATTTGCAACCGTAGATGTCTGGCCGTGGACAGGTGTCGGGGTTGTACTTGATTTCAGGATGGCAGCAATGTCATGCGGTGCCAGAAGAAACGGGGTGTGGTAAAACGAGGTCTGAAGTTCTGTCCAATAGTGCTTGAGCAGCGAAGACAGCTCTTAGAGATGAAGGACCACCCCTAGCTACGGGATCCAAATGATAAGAATAGTACCCAATGGGTCTGGTTTGCCCTCCATGTTCTTGAGCTAGGACCTCCGTGGCATGGCCTTGCTTTTCTGACACAGTTTGAAAGGTTTCTCATAATCTGGAAGTCCCAAGGCAGGAGCGGTGGATATTGCTTGATTCAGCAGAATAAAAGTGTCCAGGGCCTCGCTTGACAAGGTAAATGGAACAGACTTGAGAGCATCATAGAGTGGTTGCATACGGACCGATGCATCAGGGATCCATGCCCTGCAGTAGGATATGAGTCCAAGAAAGGCATGCAGTTGTTTAGCTGCTTTAGGTTGGGGAATATCCTGGATTACAGCTACACGGTCCCCCAGTCTTGTTCGAGAATACTGCCATAAGGGGTGACACGGGTTTGCCAATTTCCTAACGAGAGTTGGGGAGTGGTGGTTGATATCTGCGCTGCCCTTCCCGGGGGTCCCTGTCTTATCTGGGATATCTTGGGGCTCTGCATTCTCTTCTAAAGTGTCCCCGTTTCCCACAGTTATAACAGGTGATCCTTTCCCTGATATTTGGCAAAGGTGGTGGACGAGTGTAGGTGGGATCTTCGTCATTGACCACCATAAGAGGCGCTGTTTTTTTTTCCCTTTTTGGTTTTCTATGCCTCTGGCCACCAACAGTAAGTCAGACATCTTCATAGAGCGGTATTCAGGGCGGGCCACCATCAGACCTTTCCTAATATCCTCTTTGAGCCCTGAGACAAAAGCAGTTGAGAGCATGTGTGTGTGTGCCTTTTCATATTGAGAGAAGCCCAGATCATCAAAGGCCTGTATGAGTCTGGCATAATACTTCTCCACAGACTCCCCTTTATCTTGGGTGATGTCTTGAATCGTGGTAGTCTGATCCGCTAATTTCTCCTTTGCCCAGTCATGGAGCTGGGCACAAAACTCCACGCCTGAAGAATAGGAAATAACACTTGTCAGGCAGGCATCATTGAAGGCCATCTGCATAACTGGCCAGAAAACATGTTCTGCTTTAATTTGGCATAGACTGAGCAGGTCTTTCCAAGCAGCTGAGTAAGTTTCTTGTATCTGCACTACCCTGCGGTAAAAGGGCATTGGCTGTTTCTCTGGGTCAGGCAGACTCATCACTAAGGCCGCTGCTTGTGATGGGGTAAAAGCGACATACATTACCGGTGCCCCTTCCGGTAATCTTGAATGTCGGTGTTGTCTTGTGTACTGTTCCTGTTTAGGTTGTACTCCACTGTGCGTGGGTTTGGGAGTCAAATTTATTGGCGCCCTTGTTGCTTGCAACTGTTGATCACTCCATTCAGATGCATTGTCATTCATGTATTCGGCTTGTGAAGGTGACGCTTCCATATTGGGGAAAACGGGAGTGTGGTAGGAACCATCCTGGTTTAGAACAGGGAGAACTGCATAAACTCCTTGTTTAGGCCTTCTGGGTGTACCAAGATGGCCACCGGACGGAAGTGCACTGGGCTGGGCAGGAAGTGACAACACAGGTATAGCAAGATGGCTGCTAGCAGAAAGTGTACTGGGCAGGGCAGGAAGTGACAACACAGGTGTAGCAAGATGGCTGCTAGCAGGAAGTGTACTGGGCAGGGCAGGAAGTGACAACACAGGTGTAGCAAGATGGCTGCTAGTAGGAAGTGTACTGGGCAGGGCTGGGGTGGTGGGCATAAAGTGGGCGTTAGATGAAGGGCAGGGCTGTCCCTCCCCTCCTCCACCCCACATTCCAACATAGGGCGGTGGTTTTAGCACACTTCCATTTACAATTTTGTGATACACATAAATTATACAATTGCCATTTTCTTGAATTTCTTCCAACTATCCTTCTTTATGCAACACTTTTCCAGTTCTGTACCAAACTTCTGTCACGTTCAGCAAACCTTTATCACATAACATTCCTTTCTGTTCCTGCAATAATTTATGCCAATCCTGACCTTCAGTTTACAAACTTTCGCTACTTTAGATAACTTTTTAACTGCTTCACTTCCTTCTCTCCTCTTTACAATATCACATACTAATAATCCTTTCTGTGGCTTGACTATCTTCTGACCCATATTCCCCCCTCTCTCTGGGTCACCCAACTTCTCACTCTGTTCTGTTCTTTCACCGTAGTTTCAGCTAACGGTTTCAGAGGCAGCGAAGGCAACTATTAGATTAATATCCCTATTCCGTTGCTTTCTGTCTTATCTCAGAACAAACAGTGATTCACAAATACACTCAGAACAGGACATTACACCTGCCGCCCCTCGCTCCGTGAAGCCTCAGCAGCTGAACTAAACCCTCAGGGGTCTCACACCGTCAACCCCGAGTCACCGTCCGTAGACGCTTGTTGCAAGGTTCCGTCTCTTCAGGGGCCCACAGCTCACCTGGCCGAACACCCAATTGCAACATATTGCAAGGTTCCATCTTCCAGGGGCCCACAGCTCACCTGGTCAGGACACTCATTGCAACTTATCTTTCAGTCTACTGAGTTATCACAGTCGCACAGGACGACAGACACTGAACAAATACACAGTCAGCAGAGATCCAATGGCAGGTTCGTTAAACAGCCCCAGGCGAGAAATAAAAATTACCTGCAACTCTAGATGACCTCTGGAAGCCGACAAAACTGGCTGCTAGGACTGGACAGAAACAAATCGTACAGTGGTACGTATAAAAAGTACCTACCGTACTCTCAGGGGTGCGCAAATCTATTTTGGTCTGTCCCAGCCAGCCGCTCAGTCCCTCATGCGGCCTTCCATCGATCAGAACCTGGGGCCCCTCATTGGGCAGCCAGCTAAAAATGTTGGGAGAACCACAATCGGGCTCAGGGTAGGATTTCTGCTGCTGTTCCTAATTTTGAGATATGGATTGCGTGCACGCCGGAAAATAATTACACGGACAACTGTCCAGTACAACCACTTTCACATCATCTCATCTCTGTTTATTGCAGGGCGGTGCTTAACCTTTTTATACATAGAGAACAATAGAGTATACGTCACTATTACGTATATACAGTCACATTCTGAAAGGCACATTTTGCTTGGTTGAAATATAGGAGAAATGTAGAAACTTGATGCTTGCTTCTCATCCCGTTATCTATTCACTCCTTCTCACATTCCCAAAGTCTAAGTGAAGTCCTCTGCGAAGGGAGGGGTTGAGAGCATCGCTCTGAGCAAAACAAGTTAAGGAGGACTGCAAAGCCCAGCAGACAATATATATATATATATATACGCACAACACATATATTTAGAAATATAAAAAAGTATAAAAGTAAATATGTATAAAATGTATATTTTAAACATAAAACAGAATAGGCATTTTACCAAATCCATCACAAACCCACAACAGTAAACTCAATCTGTATATGCAGTAAAGCATGCTTGCTGTACACACTGTGGAAGGGGTTAATCCTCTGCATTGTGTAAAAATGTTGTTTGATCCTGACTTCTCTGATCCTCCCCTTCTTCCAGTCTCCCCCTCTTTCCTCCTGATAAGACATATTGTGTGGAGTCACTCTGCACATGCTCAGTTTGGTGTGTATTGCTAGCGTGGTTTGTACTGTCCAGACAGAGGTCAAGGGTTCTGCATCCTCCTAGAGCAGAATGGAAACTCCTCCTACAAGCTTTAACTAGTGCTCTGCTGAACACTGATAGAAGTCACAAGACTGCTCTAACTGCTGATGAGAAACGGTATTTATCAGTTTATATTTACTAAAATATTTGCACTTCCATGTTCTGTGTACTGTGGGTGACCCAATATAGTGAATGCAGGGTCCTGGGTTTAGTAACAATTTAAAAAACCTTTACAAATTACTAATATATTTTTAAAGTATCGCCTATGAATTGTTTTAGGTACCGTAGTTTGCTGCCATTTTACAGGTGTGAATTTATAAATTTTGGCATGTCTGGTATTTATTTACTCAATGCAACATCATCTCTTATACTTTAAAAACATATTGTTGTGTTTGTGTGCACTAAAATTCATTTATTTTTTTCTGGAAATTTGCAGATATCTTGGAACATAAAAAAATCTCCACAGCCTCTGTTTTCAGAATTCTAGCAAAAAGATGCTGATTTTAACATATACAGGCGTACCTCGGTTTACGAACGCCTCGGTTAACGTAATTTTCGGTTTACTAATGAAAATCCATTGAAAATAATTACAAATTTTTTTTGCAATATGAAGCAAGTTTCCCCAGGATGCATTGCGCCTGGGAGGTTTATAGCACCGGCCCCTGTGCCTTTAAAGTGCACTTTATAAAGAAATGCCCGTAGCGAATAGGGAAGAATGGAAATAGCGCAGGGCATACATGACTAGGCCCAGAGTGGTATAGGGAACGGAAAGGGTAAAATTTAGCTCCAGGGGGTGGGGATTGATTGGGGAATTATAGCATTGGCCAGATGTGGAGTGTAGGTGGGGTTTGTGGTACCTTAGGGTGGGGGGTTCTGCGGAAGGGGCGTCAGTGGAGCTGGACGTAGCAAGGAACAGAGCTTGGGGGACCAGAGCGTGGTGCGTGGACCGGAGCTTCATGTGAGCTGGGTCCTGTTATTTTTTCCCCCTTTCAGACCGGTGCGGTATGGAGGACCTTTTAAGGCAGCTGCGGGTGGCTGCGGAGGACAGAGGGACGAGCTGGTTGCAGGGCCGGGTCTCTGAGCTGTTGGGAGACCCGGGCTTGGCACCAGCTGCAGGGGGGCGGGTGCGCCCACGTGCTCGGAGGTCTAGGCCTCCGGAGCGCTTTAGTCCGGCCCCGCCCCCTGTTGGAGCTCGGCGCCGCAATGGGAGCCCCCCTCGGGACCCTCCGGCCCCACTGGCAGGGCGCTTACTTGCCTCTGCTAGCGGCGGTGCCGGGAGGAATCCCCGGCGATGGCGGAGCTCGGCGGGCGGGGTTTCTCTGCGTGGCTCCTCCCCCCCGCCCGCACGGCGAGGAGAACACAGCGGGAGCTCGGCGGGCGGGGTTTCTCTGAGTGGCCCCTCCCCCCCGCCCGCACTGCAAGGAGGAACCAGAGGGGGATCGGCGGGCGGGGTTTCTCTGCGTGGCCCCTCTCCCCCGCCCGCACGGCGAGGAGTGCGCAGGGGGAGCTCGGCGGGCGGGGTTTCTCTGAGTGGCCCCTCACCCCCGCCCGCACGGCAAGGAGAAACCAGAGGAAGCTCGGGGGGCGGGGTTTCACGAGGTAGCCCCTCCCCCCCGCCTGCACGGCGCAGAGGAGGCAGAGTGAGCGCTGGTCCCGGCTCCTCCGCTGGCAGGGGGTCTGTCAGGGAGGGAGCTCAGCGTGGGAGGCGTTCGGCTGCGGCTGCCGGGATGTCCCCTGATGCGGCTGGTGGGCCCCCTGGACAGTCGGGAGCTGGGGCTCCAGGAAGAAGGAAGAAGAGGTGCGGCGCTGGGCGGAGTGCAGCTGGGAGTGCTGCAGGACTGAGCCCAGGGATGGCGACAGGCGTGGCTGGTGCCCAGAGGCGGAGTCTGGATCGGCACAGCCCTGGAGGACCCGTGGCTCCTGGGACCGGGAGGCCATCCGGACGTCGAGCGGTGGACGAGAGGTCGGAGGGCGAGCTGTCGGAACCCAATGCGGGGGCGACGGCTCGCCGCTCTTCATCGGTGGAGCGAGAGCGCGCGGCTGATGGGGCGTCTCCTGGGCAGCCTGGTGAGTTACCTGTTCCTGTGTCTGTCTCCCTTTCTTCTGCGTTGCGGGATCTGCTGGGGGGCGGTCGGGCCGATATGGTGGGTGCGGCCTCGGCGGCGTTCGTTGGCGGCGTTCCCCTGTCAGGTTTAGGTGGGGGTCTTGGGGAGGTGATTTCCGGTTTGCGGGACTTGCTGCGGAGGCTGGAGTGGGGCGGTGTTGGGACCCCTGGGCCTGCTTCTGCGTGGCTCCCGCCGGCCGGTGGGGACGGGCTCGCGGTTCCTGGACGGGACAGCGGGGTGGTGCAGGGCCTGGGGGTCTCTTCTCCGCTTAGTTCTGGGACGGGGGTGGTTACCGCGGAGTCTGGGGTTATGGGCTCTGTGGTTCCTTCTGCGGTTTTGGGGGATGGTTCGGGGGTGTCCGGGCCTGTCGGCGTGGCGGACTCTGCGAAGGGGGAAGTGTATGTGTGTTTTGAGGGCCCCTTGGGTGCGCATTTGCAGTCGGACGTACGGGACCAAATTTGGAACGGGGAGTATGTGGACATATTCACGCTCTTGCCTTTGGAGCGTTTTCCGTTCGATGGGTCCCGGGTTGATGACGGTAGACGGGAGGATGCGGAGCGGCGGCGTTTTCGGCTTATCCCCCGTACTTTTGCGAATTGGTTGCAGGCTTTCGCAATCATGGCCAGTGTCATTGGGGAGAAAGCTCCGGAACATTGCTCGGCGTTGTTCTGTTACCTGGATGCCATTGGTGAGGCTCACAGGGTTTACGGCGGGTCTGCGTGGCTTCGGTATGATGAGCAGTTTAGGCAGCGGCAAGCAGTTCGCCCATCGTTGCGTTGGGACCATAAGGACATTGGCCTCTGGATGCGGCTCATGGCGCCGCCAAGGCCCCCTGGTCCGTTTTTTCAGGGCGGGGCCGGTGGTTCGTTTTCCCCGGGACAATCGGCCGCCAAGCGTAGGGGTTTTTGCTGGCAGTTCCAGGAGGGCGCTTGTCGTTTTGGCGGGTCCTGCCGGTTTAGGCACGAGTGTTCCGGGTGCGGTGGATCCCACCCTTTCTCGCGCTGCTTCAGGCGGGGTAGAGGCCCTCCCGGAGAGCCTGCGGGTAAGAGGGACGACGCCGGTGCGAGTGGAAAGGATGGGGCCTTTCTTAAATAGGTATCCTGATCGGGCTGCGGCGGTCCTGCTGGCGGCAGGTTTTTCGGAGGGTTTTCGCATTCCCTGTACTTTGACTTTGGTCCCCCCATTAGCTCGGAATTTGCGTTCCGCCTTGCAGCATGCTGAGGTGGTTTCGGCTAAGTTGCGGAAGGAAGTGGGGTTAGGTCGTATGGGTGGTCCGTTTGCTTGTGCTCCGTTTGCGGATCTGGTAGTTTCTCCCTTGGGGGTGGTGCCTAAGAAAGAGCCGAATGCGTTTCGGTTGATTCACCACCTGTCCTTCCCTAAGGGGGGGTCGGTGAATGACGCTATAGATCCGGAGTCGTGTTCGGTGTCTTACACGTCCTTTGATGCGGCAGTGTTCTGGGTTCGTCGGTATGGGCGCGGTGCGCTCATGGCGAAGTCCGACATTGAGTCGGCGTTCCGGCTGTTGCCGGTTCATCCGGACAGTTTTCGTTTTTTGGGTTGCCGTTGGCAGGGCGCGTTTTATGTTGATAAGTGTTTGCCCATGGGGTGTTCTATCTCTTGTGCGTTGTTTGAAAAGTTCAGTTCGTTCGTGGAGTGGGTGGTTCGGGATGTTTCGGGGGTGAATTCGGTCATCCATTATTTGGATGATTTTCTCTGCGTGGGTCCGCCGGCTTCCGGGGTGTGCGCGGTCTTGCTTGCTACGTTGCAGCACGTTGCTGAACGTTTCGGGATTCCTTTGGCGGCTGATAAGACGGAGGGTCCGGCTTCGGTGATGACTTTCTTAGGCATCGTTTTGGATTCTGGCGCAATGGAGTGCCGGCTGCCTGCGGAGAAGCTGTTGGCCCTCCAGGGTGAAATTCGCGCGGTTCAGGGGAAGCGAAAAATTCAGCTGCGGCCCTTGCAGTCCTTGTTGGGAAAACTTAATTTCGCTTGTCGGATCCTGCCGATGGGTCGGGTGTTCTGCCGCCGGTTGGCGGCGGCGACGGCGGGCATTGCCTCCCCTTTTCATTTCATTCGGCTGACTCGGGCGCATCGGGAGGATTTGCAGTTGTGGCACACCTTTTTGGATTCTTTCAATGGACGGGCACTTTGGATGTCTGGCCCGGTTAGTAATTTTGATTTGGAACTGTTCACGGACGCGGCGGCTTCTGCGGGATATGGGGCCTTTTTCCAGGGTCGGTGGAGTGCGGCCTCGTGGCCGGCTTCCTGGCGGGAGGCGGGTTTTCTCAGTAACTTGGCGCTGTTGGAGCTTTTTCCAGTGGTGTTGGCGTTTGAGGTTTGGGGGGAAAATTTTCGGAATCGGAAGGTGCGTTTTCACTGTGACAATTTGGGGGTGGTTCAGGTCATCAATAGGGTCTCGGCTTCTTCCCGACCGGTGGTGGCCCTGCTTCGCCACTTGGTGTTGCGTTGCTTGCAGCTGAATGTTTTTCTCCATGCGGTACATCTCCCTGGGGTTGACAACACCTTAGCTGACGCTTTGTCTCGTTTTCAGTGGGACAAATTCCGAGAGTTGGCGCCGGCGGCGGAGCAACACGGGGTTCCTTGTCCCGACTGGCTGTGGGAGATTGCCTTGGAGTCGTTGCGGGCTGGATCCGGCGGTCGGTGAGTGAGGCGACTTGGTCCGCTTACTCTGCGGTCTGGCGGGAGTGGTTCAATCTGTTGCGCTTGGCCACTATTGATCCCTGGGGGCCGGAGGTGCGTGTGGCAGTGTTGTACTTCTTGGCGCGGAGTTTGGAGCGGGGGGTGTCGGCGTCCGCGGTGGATCGCCGACTGGCGGGATTGGCATTTTTCTTTAAGTTGCAAGGGTGTCGGGATTTCACTAAGGATTTTTGGGTTCGCATGGCTCTGCGGGGTTATCGGAGGGCTCATCGTTGTAGGGATTCGCGTCATCCGGAGTCGTTCGAGTTGTTGGGGTCTTTGTTTGAGCATTTGCGGACTGTGTGTTCTTCGGATTTTGAGGTGGTTTTATTTCGGGCTGCCTTTGCGGTGGCCTTTTTTGGGGCATTGCGGATTGGGGAGCTCGTTAGTCCGTCCAAGTCGGTTCTTGGGGGGTTGTTGGTGGAGGAGGTTGTGTGCTCCGGTGATTGGGTGGAGGTGCTTGTCCGTCGGTCTAAGACGGATCAATTGGGCAGGGGTGCGAAGGTGCGTTTTTTTGCTCTTCCGGGTTCACTGGTGTGCCCGGTTCGGGAATTTTTGTCCCGTCGCCCTGGGGGGCGGGGGTCCTTTTTCCGGCACATTGATGGGTCCCCTTTAACGCGTTTTCAATTTGTGGCTGTTTTTCGCCGGTGTTTGACGGCTGCTGGTTTGGATGCGTCTTTGTATGCTTCGCACTCGTTTCGGATCGGGGCTGCTACGGAGGCGGCCAGGTGGGGACTGTCGGATGATGTGGTGAAGCGCATTGGTAGGTGGGATTCCCAGCGATTTCGCCTGTACGTTCGGCCGCATTTGTTGCGGGCTTAGTGGGCGGTCCTATGTTTTGGTTTGTTTGGGTTGTGGGTGGTAGTTGCGGTTCTGGCCATGTGCTGTATTGTTCTGGCGGTATTGTTTCTTTTCTTTCAGGTGGAGAGGTGTGCCTGGTGTGGATCCTGGGTCACTCGTATGTGTTTTGGGGGGCCAGGCGGGCTGATGTTCGGCCCAATGGCAGGCAGCTGGGGTTCGATAGAAGGGAGGTTTGTGTCCGCTGGTTAGGCGTGCCGGGCATGTTGTGGAGTCGTGTCGTGCCCGAGGTGCGGCGTTTTGCGCGGCTGGATAGGCCACTGGATGTGTTGGTGATTCACGCGGGTGGCAACGATTTGGGGGGTAGGTCCATGCGGGAGCTGGTTCGCGATGTCAAGCTGGATTTTCTTCAGTTGCGGCGGGAGTTTCTGGGGATGGTGGTGGTGTGGTCTGACATGGTCGCCCGCACTTCTTGGCGCTTGGCGCGGTCGGTGGAGCGGCTCAACAAGGCCAGGATTAAGGTCAACCGGGAGGTGGGGCGCTTTTTTAGTCGCAATGGAGGGTTGGTGGTCCGGCATGTGGAGTTGGAGGTGGATACTTGGCGGTATCTTCGCGGTGATGGAGTGCATTTGAATGCGGTGGGCACGGATTTGTGGGCCCTGGAGCTGCAGGACGGCATACTACGGGCGGTTCGTTTGTGGCGTGGCACGCATGGGTAAGGGCTTACCCAGCGTGCTGTGGCGGTTGTTGGTCTTTGGAGGCGGTTCTCATCTTGGAAGGTAAAACAATGGTGTGGGACCCCATCCGTGGTATGGGGGGCCCGGTGGATATTCCCAGTTAACCAAGGTTTAACTGGAAGGTGGTGGTGCTGCACTGCGGACGGTATGGTTGTCTCCGAGCTGGTTGGTTGCGGCTGGAGGCCTGGTGTATAGGGTTGTCCGCAGGTGCATTTTGGATCGTTTGTGGGTGCCTTTGAAGACCAACAACAATTCTTTGGTTTCTGTTAAGGAACGGTTGATGTATGTTAAAATGTGAAGTTGTTAATAAAAGGCCATGTTGGCCATTTACTCCAAAATGGTGTCATGTTTTTTGTAAAGTTTAGTCGGTTAAGGGGGTGTGGAGTGGTATGGTTAAGTAAAGGTGGAAGTCGGAGTGGACAAGCCTATCTATGGTGCATTAGTCAAGAAATGCCCGTAGCGAATAGGGAAGAATGGAAATAGCGCAGGGCATACATGACTAGGCCCAGAGTGGTATAGGGAACGGAAAGGGTTAAATTTAGCTCCAGGGGGTGGGGATTGATTGGGGAATTATAGCATTGGCCAGATGTGGAGTGTAGGTGGGGTTTGTGGTACCTTAGGGTGGGGGGTTCTGCGGAAGGGGCGTCAGTGGAGCTGGACGTAGCAAGGAACAGAGCTTCCCTCCTGCCCTCCCTGTTTGGTTGGGTATAGGGTCTCGCCCGGAGGCAGGTGAGAATAAAAAAAAAAAAAAAATGGCAACCGGGTTGGAAAGGGGGGTTTTTTCCCGTTGGTTCGTGGGCGGTTGTTGGTCTTTGGAGGCGGTTCTCATCTTGGAAGGTAAAACAATGGTGTGGGACCCCATCCGTGGTATGGGGGGCCCGGTGGATATTCCCAGTTAACCAAGGTTTAACTGGAAGGTGGTGGTGCTGCGCTGCGGACGGTATGGTTGTCTCCAAGCTGGCTGGTTGCGGCTGGAGGCCTGGTGTATAGGGTTGTCCGCAGGTGCATTTTGGATCGTTTGTGGGTGCCTTTGAAGACCAACAACAATTCTTTGGTTTCTGTTAAGGAACGGTTGATGTATGTTAAAATGTGAAGTTGTTAATAAAAGGCCATGTTGGCCATTTACTCCAAAATGGTGTCATGTTTTTTGTAAAGTTTAGTCGGTTAAGGGGGTGTGGAGTGGTATGGTTAAGTAAAGGTGGAAGTCGGAGTGGACAAGCCTATCTATGGTGCATTAGTCAAGAGTTTTCAACAGATGAGACTTTTTTTTTACTTTTTTCTGACCTCTGGAACGGATTAATTGGTTTTCAATGCATTTACAATTTTTTTACGCAATAGGAAGCAAGATTCCCCAGGATGAATTGTACCTGGGAGGTTTATAGCGGCGACTCGTGCATGCTGGAGTCTGTGGGTAGCACGTGGAGTCGAGTGTGGAGGTGTTGGATCGGTTTTTCATCGAGTTTTGGAGCCATTCTGGAAAATTTTAATCATGTTCCTGTATAGTATTTATGCCTTTAAAGTGCACTTTATAAAGAATTTTGAACAGATAAAATACTTTTTTTAACTTTTTCTTACCGCCATAAAGGATTACTGTATTTTTCGCTCCATAAGACGCACTTTTTTCTCCCCAAAAAAGCAACCGGTCTAGTTTTTCCGCCGCCACCATGTCAGAATACTGGGCCAGCCGCTCAGCTGTTCTCTGCGGCAGGAACTCACCTGTTCCTCGGTCCAGCTCTGTAGTCTTCCCACGCCGGCTTCTTCCCGCCCCGGCATCTTTGACAGCCGGGTGCCCACTGCGCATGCGCGAGAAGTACTGCGCTTTGTGAATGGTCCGGTGTCTTCTGGGACACATGACAGGCCCCAAAAGACTCCGGGCCATTCACAAAGCGCAGCACTTCTCGCGCATGCGCAGTGGGCACCCGGCTGTCAAAGTCGGGTGCCCACAGTATAGGAAGGAGAACTCCGCGGAAGTGGGAGCGGGTACCTGTAAAATTCAGGTACCCGCTCCCCCTCCCTCCCTAAAGGTCCGCAGTGTCTGGTCATGCCCTGTACTGTCTGCAGTCTCTGTTCATCCCCTGTACTGTCTGCAGTCTCTGTTCATCCCCTATACTGTCCGCAGTCTCTGGTCATCCACTGTACTGTCCGCAGTCTCTGGTCATCCCCTGTACTGTCTGCAGTTTCTGGTCATCCCCTGTACTGTCCGCAGTCTCTGGTCATCCCCTGTACTGTCCGAAGTCTCTGGTCATCCCCTGTACTGTCCGCAGTCTCTGGTCATCCCCTGTACTGTGTCCGCAGTCTCTGGTCATCTCCTGTACTGTGTCCGCAGTCTCTGGTCATCCCCTGTACTGTGTCCGCAGTCTCTGGTCATCTCCTGTACTATGTCCACAGTCTTTTGTCATCCCCTGTACTGTTTCCGCAGTCTCTGGCCATCTCCTGTACTGTGTCCGCAGTCTCTGGCCATCCCCTGTACTGTGTCTGCAGTCTCTGGCCATCTCCTGTACTATGTTTGCAGTCTCTGGTCATCCCCTGTCCTATGTCCGCAGTCTCTGGTCATCTCCTGTACTATGTCCACAGTCTCTGGTCATCTCCTGTACTATGTCTGCAGTCTCTGGTCATCTCCTGTACTGTGTCCGCAGTCTCTGGTCATCTCCTGTACTGTGTCCGCAGTCTCTGGTCATCTCCTGTACTATGTCTGCAGTCTCTGGTCATCCCCTGTACTATCTCCGCAGTCTCTGATCATCTCCTGTACTATGTCCGCAGTCTCTGGTCATCTCCTGTACGGTGTCCACAGTGTCTGGTCACTTCCTGTACTATGTCTGCAGTCCATTGGTTCAGAATATTTTTTTCTTGTTTTTCTCCTCTAAAACCTAGGCACGTCTTATGGTCAGGTGCGTCTTATGGAGCGAAAAATACGGTAATTGGTTTTCAATGTATTCCTATGTGAAACCGTGTTACGGTTTCCGAATTTTTCACAATACGAAATGTCCCGGAGAACGCATTAAATTCATAAACCAAGGTACGCCTGTATGTGAGAAATGGCAAAATTGCACTGGACAGCAAATGGTTGCTTGAGGTGTTTATTTTCCTTTGGCAAAAAATGTTAAAGGGTAAATTCACATTTACACACGTTTTCCCAAAAGGTCCTCATGTACCACAGTGCCCCCAGTATATTGAAATGCTGTGCTCAGTTCCTCTAACAAATGCCCGCTCTTCAGCTGCTGACACCATTGTACACCGCAATCTATCCTGAAGGTGGCAGGACACACCCAGCACTAGATGTGCGGCCCTGCAAATCCTCAAATTAACACTCCTGGCCTCCCTCCCCACCTTCGCATGCACAGTCCAATCCTGTGCTTTCTCAAAAACGCTGAGTTGCAAGAGAGAGCAAACTGTGCATGCACAGGTGGGGAGGGAGCCTGGGAGCGCTCATTCAGGGATTTCTGAGGTCTCCTTTACAACGCTGGGTGCATCCAGCCATCTGCAGGAAAGATTGTGGAGAACAATGGTGTCAGCAGCTTTAGAGGAAGGCATTTGTTTGTGGAATTGAGCACATCATTTTAGAATATTGGGGACATCATGGTGCATGTGGACCCATATGGGAGACATTTGTAAAGGTGAACTTACTCTTTAAGCTATTGGAGTAAAAGTAGATTGTTGAAGGCACCCACAACAATGTTATATGGTTTATCCCAAGTTTGCCGGACAGCAGAAAGTGTAAATTCAATGGCTTTACTTTCAATAATATCTATGTGATGGGGGACTCAGAGAAACAAAAAATGTTTTATTAGCACTATTGACAGACTGCGTTATATATGTAAATTTTGCCAAAGTTGCATTTGTGGAATTCCTAAAGTTTTGTGTAAAGTTCAAAGAACTACCTTTCACACGCGACAGACTCCGTTGAGATCAGCAGAGAATCTGTCCTCTGATCCCATGCTGATCGAAGCAGAGCAGGTGGATGACACATCAGTATTCACTTGGACAGAGCCCACTCTGCTCTATAGGCAGCCTCCGTTGAGATCAGTAGGCAATCTGCCCTCTGATCCCATGCTGATCGGAGCAGAGCAGGTGGATGACACATCAGTGTTCACTCGGACAGAGCCCACTCTGCATTATAGGCAGCCTCCTTTGAGATCAGCAGGGAATCTGTCCTCTGATCCCATGCTGATCGAAGCAGAGCAGGTGGATGACACATCAGTGTTCACTCGGACAGAGCCCACTCTGCTCTATAGGCAGCCTCCATTGAGATCAGCAGGAAATCTGCCCTCTGATCCCATGCTGATCGGAGCAGAGCAGGTGGATGACACATCAGTGTTCACTCGGACCGAGCCCACTCTGCTCTATAGGCAGCTGAGAGTAAAGGGACTCAGCTGACCCTTTACACTGTCCTCTGATTTGCCTAGACAAAGAAGGACGGTTCCCCATCCATTTTTGTTAGCAGACTGGATCAGACCAGCACTCAGTAAAACTATGAGATGTAAATTAAAGAGATAAAACCATGGGGTGGCATGGGCCTCATTGGACTTAACCTAAGGTAAGCCAACAGATTTTAGAAAGTGGCTGGATTCCTGGAATTCAGCTGTAAAATGGAACTTCACTCTCTCAATCATCATTGACTATTTTTAATCCTCATGCTGCTAGGATTAGTAAATATATAGAAAAGTATATATTTACTTGGTTGAACCTGTTTTTACATTTCTTTAGTTACTTCCTAGTGTCCATGCCTAGGCAAATGATGTCATGCATCCCAGGAGTCTTCAGGAGGGGAGAAGGGGTTTTCTCAGCTAAGAAGATCCTTCTTTCTGCATGCCTGACCTAAAGGTAGGTGGATTCCAGAAAGTAAATCCTACATGAATCATCTGCCCCGTACTCAAGATGGCCACAACCAGAAATTCTAGGGGGTATGTCTCAAAGTGGTTTCTCAGCAAAATAAAGCATAGATACATGAATGGATGGGGGAGTTTGTTTTAAATATTAAAAATAAATTAAATAACGCTTTTGGAGCTCAGATACTGTGTAGTTTTGCTTTAAGTTTGTCTTAAACTGTTATACTGATTCACTTACATTTTGCACTTGGTTATAGGATTTATATCTGGCAAACACTGAGTTTTCTGTTGGGATCATGTTGTATCTTTTGTAATAAGCAATGAAGTGTTTCTTCCTCTCTACAGACATAACTCCACATGTTTTATAAATGCTTCTTTCTTTCAGTCCTAACAAACAAACAGCATTCTCTTCTTTTTTTTTGATGATCTTTGAATTTGAAGTCCACGTCAGAAATATTTACGCTCTCCCAGTTTTTATACTGGGTGGTTGTATGCCAACAAAATCTATTTTCTGTAAAGACAGGAGGCTTTACCCTGTATTTTTTCTAGCCTGTGACACCTGGGTAAATTTTTTCTCCCTACAATATGGAGATAGTCAGAGATACAAGCGGCAAGTTTAAAGGATTAGTTCACCTTTCTAAAAAATGTTGCAGTGTAATCAATTAGAATAGAAATAATTGTGCAGTGTAGGTAAATAAAGATTCCCTCAAAATACATACCTGTAGGTATGTATACCTACACACAATCCAGAAGATGAACGAATGAAACCAGCGCTCTAGTCTTCATACAACCAAGGCGATGCCAAAATGCCAACCGAAGAGGTGCTGCCCTTTTAAGATCGGGGAATCTGACCACTAGTGGAAAAGAACAAACAAGGGTGCACTCTCATTGTGCATTACCGTGGTATAACACATATTTATTAAATGAAAAGAGAATATATACTCACAAACCAATGTGATAAAAGGCAGTAAAAGGTGGTCCACAAGGACAGTCACAATGCATCTGTGTCTACTGGTGCAGATAGGCTAATGCGTTTTGGGAGCTAAACCCCCTTCCTCAGAGCTCTTTTCCACTTATACCTACACACAATGCCTGGCCAGAAAAGTAGAATTCAATGTGATTGGCACCATCCTGCATATATGCTAGGTGGGATGGTACACTGAGGTCACCCCATGATGAAAATGAGGAATGAGTGTGGAAATAGTGTATTGTCACCCACAAAGATCAGCACATGCGCAGTGTTTCCCTAGACACTCTATGGAACCTCCTACTGGTTTTATTCAATGTCTCACATTCTCTGCCACCCCCATCACAACAGTACTGAGATTACAGGTGGGAAGGGAATACATTGCCTTCTATTTTGTTTGCAGATGAGTGAGCAGTGAAGAGGGCCCTCATGCCTCTCCTGCCCCTTCTGTTCAGGCATACCATTGGGCCAATGGAATCTTGGGTCAATTTGATCGTCAGGAACTGAACCTCAGAGCCAAATGTCATCGACAAAGCAAGAAATACAAAAGCATTATATCTAAACCAGGGCTTTTTTCGCAGAGAATAGATGCAGGAACTCCCCCCATTCATTTTTTGTCTCAGCCTCCCCACCCACCTCCGAAAACCATCCCTTGGTTCCACTCCCTACCCATTTCCCAGTACCGCTCTATTTGGAGAATACAGAACCAAGTATCATTTTGTGGTGCTCAGTAATTTGTATGGAATTTGTTAATGATAACAAGATAAACAGTAAAATAGATTCCCCTTTTGAGTCATTACTTGTCTCCACCCCCACCCACCTCCGAGCAACGTCCCTTGATGATAATCATTAATGATAACAAGATAAGCAGTAAAATAGATCCCCCGCAGCCAGCAGCAATAGACCCCCTCCAGCAACAACAGATTCCTCCAGCAAAAATGGAACCCCGCAAAAAAATACCATGCCAGCAACAATAGACCCACAGCAGCAACAATATATCTCCCAGCAGTCAGCATCAATAGACTCTCCAGCAGTCAGTGATAGCCCCCCTCCTGCAAAAGTAAATCCCTTCCAGCAACAATTGACCCTCCAGCAACAATAGATCCCATATCTGTAACAATAGACCTCCCCACCAACAATAGACCGCCACACAAAAATAGATCCCCTCCAGTGACAATAGATCACCCAGCAGCCAGCACCAATAGACCTTTCGGCACACCCAAGTTCAGTACTGGAGGTGCCGGAACTGAATTCCCCTACGTTCCCGCTGAAAATAAGCTCTGATCTAAACACTGGGGTCAGCATGTTTTTAGCAAAAATAACTGCACATGCTGGTAGTTTTAATCATTATGGGGATTAATTTTGTAGTCGCAAAAGTGAGCTAACTTTTTAATTTTTCTCTGCACCCTCTCATATTAAATACACTTTTTAGATTTTGACATGTTATT
Organism: Staurois parvus; assembly: GCF_062004578.1. Taxonomy (NCBI): domain Eukaryota; kingdom Metazoa; phylum Chordata; class Amphibia; order Anura; family Ranidae; genus Staurois; species Staurois parvus. The sequence continues at coordinate 2,694,796 of NW_028318260.1, read as the reverse complement.
CTCCAACAATAACAGCAAATAAATGATTAACCTTTGGTGAAAACGCAGATAAATATAGTACTTTATTAAGGTGTTTTTATGGATATTTAATCACTTTAGCTCACGTACCTCTTTACCAATTATAGACCAGAGCAATTTATCCATTTTCCTGTTTATTCAGGGATTATGTTATCATTATTTAAAGTGACACTAAACAAATGTATTTTTTTTTTTACATCTATCCTTCTAAAACAAAAAAGTATACCACAGCTAGATGTTTTTGTCTCTTACAGGCATTTCCATGCTTCATTTGTGTCTTGTGCTCATATGTATGTTCCTGATCCTCTGCTGAAGCACCTCACTGCTGTCATTGTAGAGTGATCAGAGCCTGATATTTCTGGTTGCATGGTCCAATCTACGTGTACTACAATTACCATGGTTCATATCAAGCCAAGGTGCATACAATGAAAAAAAAATGACAGATGTCAGCTCCTCCCACACTTCTCCCTCTCCTCCTCCTGACAAGCCTTTTAGAGATGGTGGGACTGTAGCAATCTGTGTCCAGCATGTGTCCATTGTTCAGGTCCTGCTATTTGCTCTTCTGGAAGGTGGTGAGATGTGAGTGGGTTGGAGGTTGGACATGTATGGAATATACATGCTTGTGCTGTATTTCTTGGGATGGCTGTCAACCAAGACTCCAGGTACAGAAACATGTGGGTGGTGATAAGGAAAAAGACTCTGGAGCCAGGTGCCAGTCAGACTTTGAAGTCGGGATCTTTCCCCAGCCTGGACCGGCTGAGTGACGTCAGCCGACTGCGGACGTCAGTCCATTGTCAGCTGAAAATGGGTCACAGGAGTGCAGAGCGAACTGCATTCCTGTGATCCACAGGAGGAGTACAGCCAAAAAAGCTTTGGCTGTTCTTCTTTAAGTTAAAGTACCATAATACATGCATTATGTTCTGGGAACAAACTCTGCTTTCATTTGGCAATATTATCTTGCAAACACTCTTTTATTTTTCATGTACTCTATAGAAAAAAAAGATGTAAAAAAAACTTTTTTTATTTTGACCTATGTTAGCTTTTTAAGTAAATAAAAAGTATACATTATATTCTATCTTTTGTTCCATTTAAAATGACACTAAAATTATGTTTCCGGTACAAAGCGTAGTAAAGTTATTTGCAAAAGAAAAATGTTGTTTTTTCAATTTTGAGCATTTTCTTTTTTATGTGACACTGAAAAAATAAACAAAATGAAAAGAACAAAATAAATAAATGCACAAACATTAATGGTAAAAAGTAGATCTAAAAAACAGACAGAAAAATATCAACTAAAGGCAAAAAGGGGAGGAAGGACTTAATTAGGTCTGATTAGGGTTTAACTAACAATTAATAAGTTAACTAGGCAAACATTTTATTTAAAAAAATGTACTTGTAAGGTTTCTCAAACTGATGTCACCTTTGGTCTACATATGAATGAAATGATATACAGGATTTTGCTTGCGCATATGATAGCCATGCACAGCTTTACCTTATTCAGTAAGCTAAGTGAAAATTCCTTTGCAAAGTCCTTTCTGAAATTTCACTTTTCAAAGTGAATATGCTCTACTTTAGTAAACCAGTCAAAGGATCTTTAGGAATCAGAACCCAGACCCATGCATTGCATGGTCCATACCCATAAAGACAGCATTAATTGCAGCTGGAACAATAAATTAAAGGTATTGTGAAGTGAACATTGCTTCTTTAATAAATCAGTCACAATATCTGCACAAAAATTTTACATCTATCCATGTTTTGAATAAGTTTCCTCCAGAAGTCCCAGTTTACTCAAGGTTAGCATGTATTCAGAGTGGCTATAGCATATGGGTCTTTGATAGTAAGAGTGTGGTGGGAACTTTAGATTGTAAGTTCCTTTAATGACATCATCTGTTATTAATGTTTCCATGTACTCTATAAAATAGTAGATAATATAAATGCAAAAATAGCAAATTTGCAGCAAATTTCTGTATAGAGTTCCTTGCTGCATCTGACATGTACTTAGTAACTTATAAGAAGAAAGCAGATTTGTCACATTTACAAGCAATATCATTTGAACAAAGGCTTTACAGCTGGACCTTAGTGTTATTATGCTAATATATCTTCTCCGTGACAGTTGACAGATAATCTTCTTGCTTCTAATAATACATTGCTTTAAAGAAAGCCATCCACTGCAAGATGCAAGTACGCATCCAAAGAAAAATCTATAATCCATAAACATTTAGCTATAATAAATTCAGGCCAATATTTAGCATGAATATTACAGAGCATATTTTGTTAGACAATAAAACACCCTGTTCTTTTTCTACTTATATTCAAACTTAGTTGCAGTAAAATAAAACTTATTGGTTTTGACAGGATAACTATATCTGTGGCCAGTGTCCTTGAAATGGCCTGTTTGGATATGGTGGTTAGCCTTAAGCATTTTCCTTTGAATCTCTCCTGTGTTCTGGCATGCTGTCATTTGGAACAACCTTTCTCTTCAGTTCATATGCTGAGCCTGCTTAACTTTCCCAGTGTACTTGTTTGTTATGATCAGATCCTAGGAACTTCATAGTTACAGTGCGTAGATAGGGGCCATAGGCATTTGTGGATGTCAAGTTTAACTTTACAAAAATAGGTATGCCTAATTTACAATGGGTCTTTCATCTTAAACTTGAAAAAAAATATGCTTTATAGAGCAGTGGACTAGTCTGTTTTTTATTAACCATACAAAATAAGACTGTTATCCTCATTTCAGACAAAACAGTCCCTTCAGTCAGGTATATTGAATGTTACATGCTAGCCGATAGGGATAGGCAAACTGATTATCTTGAGTCAAGATGCGGGTTAGAAATGGGTAACGAAAGTAGATCAGATTTGTCACATGCAGGATTTGGTAAACAACCATAGAGGCCCTGATGATAAGTATTACACAGTTTGGAAGAGATGTTTGAAATGAAACAGTCTCCAATATATGCTGCTTATATGAATGAGAGTTAAGAAGGTAGATGACTTAAAACGTAAGGTAGATGACTTAAGAGTAAGGTAAATAAGGAAATACACAGGAGAGAAAATAATCTTGGATAGGACAGGCTAGAAGTTGTGAGATCTAAAACCCAAGGAGGGTGAATTAACCCCTCCTCTCCCTCCCATCCTTTTTTAAAAAGACAAGTGTGGCCATTGTCTCACTTTATTATTCCTCGCTATGGATATCATCAAGGCTGGGACTGGAGTCCCTGGAGCCTTCCATTGGTGGCACCACTACAAATTTCTTTCTGCTCATTCTTTTCAAAATGGCCGTACCATTTACACTTAGGCAGAAACTAGGGAACAATATCATGTCCTATCTTCCAAATTATTGTGATTCCTACAAATAAAACTTTGTCTCTCCACCATATTAACTGGCAAAGCCCTCATAAGATAACTTTGAACACATTTGCCACCACACCCCTCTCTCCCTTACACTTATCTCTGTTCTCTACTCTCAGTTGAATAGTTCTAACCACCATACTGATCACACCTTTGTTTTCAAGTAGGAGACAGACCTCTGGCACACCAGATATAGAGAAGATTGGGTGCAAATCTAGGCCATGATAGCTTCTTTCTCTATTAATATGAATACTATTGAGTCTGTGTTCAAAACAGCTACCAGGTGGTACCTGGACCTACTACCAGTAGCCCACTGTCAGCCTTTCCATACTGATCGGTGCTTTTGTGACTGCTCAACAGGGTTTTTTTTACATAGTTGGTGAACATGTGCTATGCGCACATGGTTTTGAACCAAGGTTTTGAAGCTCATACATTCCTTGTTCGACCGCTCTTTCCCCAGAGATCCTAGGTACATGTTGTTACACCTTTACACCTTAACACCCCCCCCCCCAGATTTTTGCTAAACCCCAATTCAAATTGGCGACCTACATTTTGTTAGCTGTAAAAAAAACTATTGCCAAAGCCTGGAAGAAACAATTTAGGACCTTTTGAAGAAGTTTATCAGCAGGTCAACAGGTTCTGACCGGCATTATTCTGGACATGCAAAATAAATTCTCCCAGACATGGATCCTGTGGATACATTACACCCATCTGTCACTGCCCAGTTGCAGAGTTGCACCTCATTGTAGCAGTCCAGCTTTCAGGTATTGGTTTTGGGCTTGCTCGACATTCACACCCTTCCCCCTCATCCCACCTCTCCTTCCCACTTTCCTACTGTGGGCATCTTTCCTTCACTTTATTTCTTATTTCTTTGTTGCTGATCGTGTTGTTTATTCAGACTTGATATTCTTACCTGCTTATTGTTTTGCAGACTGCTGCAAAATTACCTGGGTCACTGATACCTACTCTGCCTTACGGGCTACAAGTCCTGTTTATTAATATGCTATTTATAGTGTTGGATGTTTTCACATTCTTGGCAGCTATATTCCTGCTGTCTAATATCTTCTTGGATATTTCAGACCGATTTTTTCCTCACTCTGTTTTATACCTCATCAAGGCTGGGTTCACACTTATTGAGGGATACATTCTGTATAGATTTCAGTGGTTGAGGGTGTTGGAGGGGGGGAGGGTAGGTGTGGGGTTTTCAATAATATCCTTCTGGTCTCCTTTCTTCCCTTTTGGGGAAAGTAGGGAAAGTATATATATGAACACTTAATGGTTTGGTTTGGCACTTTTCAGATGATTAAGAGGACATGAAACCGGGAAACCTAGTTTGGATCAAGAAGAGAGGGAGGAAAGGAAACCAACATCAGGTTGTGGTAACTGACACTGTGGTATGGAAGGAAAAATGACAACTGGAGTCAGGAAATAAAGAGAATGGGAAAGGAGAAGAGTAAGGTAATTAAAGCAGAGCTCCAGTCCCCACAATACATTTTTTTAAAAAGCTCACCCATGATTGTTTTCAATTTACACATTAATATTTGAATAAAGGTATATGTGATACCCTGCTCATTAGTTGTAAATAAGTAATATTTTACCTTGATTTTGGAAGCAGGTAGGCACCATGAAGGATGTGTGAATCTGAAGCCTGCAAGTGTATATTTTCGGGATTAGGTGCTACTGGCTGTCCCAGCATGCACCTCCCGATCTCACGCCTGTGCAGTAATGACACCATGGGGCGCAGTTTGTTTCCAACAGGTTGCCATAGCAATGTTGGCGACAGGGAAGTTTCCCCCATTGTTATGGCAACCTGTCAATCAAAGGAAAACCCGGAGAAGGCGGGCAAACATTTCTGGTTTGGAATTACCACAAGATTTAGCAATTAGGATTCCCAAGGACTCCTGGGATAGAAGACCCAGGAGACCTTGCGAATCACCTAATGATGTACTTGCCTAGTTGGCTGTGATCGAATGTGCTGCATTTATTTATTATTTTAAGGTATGTAGAAACTTTAAAAAATATATCCAATTAGGGCAGTACACCACTGGGACATTGGTAATAAAGGAACTTAAAAAAAAAGGGTGGAACTCCACTTTAAGAGGAGATGGAGAATAGTATGGCCTGTAGGGACCATAAAACCATTTGGAAACTCACTCTAAGTTTCTATTTTCTTTTATGTGTCATGTCTGCATGTGAGGATATAGAGATGTATCAAGAGCAAATTAAGGAGATAAATACATTTCTGTAAATATACACTATATTGCCAAAAGTATTGGGACGCCTGCCTTTACACGCACATGAACTTTAATGGCATCCCAGTCTTAGTCTTTAGGGTTCAATATTGATTTGGCCCACTCTTTGCAGCTATAACAAATTCAACTCTTCTGGGAAGGCTGTCCACAAGGTTTAGGAATGTGTCTATGGGAATGTTTGACCATTCTTTCAGAAGCACATAGGTCAGGCACTGATGTCGAGCGTGAAGGCCCGGCTTTTAGTCTCCGCTCTAATTCCTCCCAAAGGTATTCTATCAGATTGAGGTCAGGACTCTGTGCAGGCCAGTCAAGTTCCTACACCCCAAACTCACTCATCCATGTCTTTATGGACCTTGCTTTGTGCACTGGTGCACAGTCATGTTGGAATAGCAAGGGTCCATCCCCAAACTGTTGCCACGAAATTGGGAGCTGTCCAAAATGTCTTGGTATGCTGATGCCTTAAGAGTTCCCCTTACTGGAACTAAGGGGCCAAGCCCAACCCCTGAAAAACAAACCCACACCACAATCCCCCCTCCACAAAGCATTACACTTGGCACAATGCAGTCGGACAAATACTGTTCTCTTGGCAACACGTCCATGTGATTGCCAAACAGATTTGTCACTCCAGGGAACACGTCTCTGTCACAATCAAGCACACAGGGAGAGGCGTGGTTCTCCATTTTGCTCCAAACGTCTGATTTTGGTATTTCTCTTAAATTCCAAATCAGTCTCCCTCCTCCGATTTCCCCCCTCCCTCAGGAATGCGTTCAGTCTACCTTGCTAGTTCCCTGCCTTTATACAATCCTTTTACCAAATAAGGCATTGAGTTCTGTTGTAACAGACACCCCATTGATTTTGGGTAGGAAAGAGGCTGTTATGTTTTGTGTGTAGACAGAGAAGTGAGGACCTTCTGCGTTTTAACATCTAGCAGACAAAGAGCAAAGGAGAAACTCGCTGTAACAACAAAACTGAGTGCGAGACCAGAAATCCCTTTTTAGCTCATCAGACTTGAAACTGCTTAACGCCAGGCATCTATTTGGCACGTACTTATTTACCTAAACTTCTTTCTGTTATCTGTTTGCTGCGCTGTTGTGCTCTGTATATATGTATATATATATATATATATATATATATATATATATATATATTGGTGACATCTTTTTCTGTAAATATTTCTACTGCACCCTTTTGACCTTTTAGTAATAAATCTTACTTTCTGAAAGTGTTGAACTGTTTCTATAGCTCTTTAATGTGACTTATGAATCCCTGCCGCTGAAGAGAGCTACTATGAGTGCTTAACCCTCTGTGTAACCTGTCCACGGAGATAGCGGTATACCGACGATTAACCAATCATCCTAGTGTATTGCTTTGTTTCCTCTTTCTCTGTATAAAAAGGAGGTGGTGGCAGTTTGAAGGGTTAATTGCGTAATTAACCTGACCCAGTAGCAAACGCTCCCAGGCTGCAGGTACATCTATTGTGGTCCAATTAGCTGGAAAATCAGTGTGCAGGGTGCAGCTGGGCTTGGCATTGTTACGCACGTGACAGATTGGCTAGTCCTTTGGTCACGAGTTTGGTGAGAAGGTCAGGGATCTGACTCCGCGCCTGTCACAGTCTCCACTGTTCTATAGTCCAGTGGTGGTGTGCTTTACACCACTGCATCCGATGCTTTGCATTGCACTTGGTGATGTAAGGCTTGGATGCAGCTGCTCAGACATTGAAATCTATTCCATAGAGCTCTATATGCACTGTTGTGCTAATTTGAAGGCCACACGTAGTTTGGAGGTCTGTAGCTATTGACTCTGCAGACAGTTGGCAACTTTATGTGCACTGTGCACTTCAGCATGCAATAACCCTGCTTTGTCATTTTACGTGACCTACCACTTCGTGGCTGAGTTGCTGTTTTTCCCAGTTACTTCCACTTTGCTATAATACCACTAACAGTTGACCGAGGAATATTTAGTAGCAAGGAAATTTCACGGATGGACTTATTGCACAGTTGGCAACTATCACAGTACCACGCTTGAATTCACTGAGCTCCTGAGAGCAACCCATTCTTTCACAAATGTTTTTAGAAGCAGACTGCACACCTAGGTGCTTGATTTTATACACCTGTGGCCATGGAGGTGATTGGAACACCTGAATCCAATGATTTGGAGGGGTGTCCCAATACTTTTGACAATATAGTGTATGTGATAAAAATAATTAAAACAATAAAAAAGAAAGAAAAAAGAGAGTTCATAGCTCTTAGGTGGTTACTTACAGATGATAAGTGATCCACACTGCAGGGATTTATGTATGAATTTTGTTTTGTTCCGTTTGAGCCTAGGTTCTTATATACAGTGCAGAAAATGCATCGAGCCCCGGACATTTCCTGCACTTCATTGCAATTGCACTGTGTTTGTGATCCACTGTGGGTGTCAATATAAAGTTAACAACACCCCTAATGCATCGCAATTGTAGTGCAGTTTGCCGGCACCATATGGTACAAAACAACCATGCGGTGTGCTTGTGGTGGGGCTCCACAAAAAGTTCCTGCACTTCTTTGGTGCTATGCGTTGCAATTTTAGCCCATTTAAAATGAATGGACTCAAACTGCACATCACTGAATCACATGTGAATTGCACAGGAATGCAGTGTGATTCTTGTACAATTCACATTTGGATTATATTGTAAACTAGGGCTAAAGCATTTCATTAACAACAGTTAAATGTGTGTGCATATAGAAACTTTGCTATGCAGAAGCAGTATGCAATTGTTGTTGATAGAAAGAAGGGTGGAAGAGGTAGAGCAAGCTATGGGTTAGGTTTATATGCAATTTGGCATTATTTACAGTGTGAGGAACATAAAGAAACTGTTTTTTGTGATCTAAACACTACCATAACTAATACTGTCTATAGAAATTATTATTTTATTTACTTGCCAGCAAAGCTGATACTCTCCCATTTCCATTCAAATGTTTACAGAATGTATTTGCTAAACTGCTTTAAAAATAGAACAACCAACTTTGATTCTTACTCAACAGCAAATCTGACATTTTTACACTTTTACCTTATGAAGAAAAATGTAATGGTGTCGAAGAATCACATGTTGACAGAATGCCTACAAAGGATACTATTAGACAGTTTACATTTTGTTGTACCTGTCAACAAAGATGACCATTTTTATATGTTCTACTTAAAAGGAATGGCCTTCCTGTAAGCACCCAGCTAAAATATTAACTTAATAATTAAAATCCTCAGTTAATGCAATTAATTTAAAGTGACCACTAAACATTATGTGAGACCACTAGAGATGAGCGAAGTATTCAAAAATTCGATTCGGCTGATTCGGCGAATTCGAGGAATAAATTCGATTCGATGCGAATATATTCGCTGCGATTTTAACTTATAAAAGGGTGTTTCTAGGCTTCAGAGAGCCTTTATATTAGTGCAGAACACTGTACCTTTAATTTAAATGCCCTTGGAGTCTGCTGGGGAAGAGAAATAATACTGTCAGTCAGTATGACATGCAGATGAGTGCCGTCGATCTTAGAATCACCGCACACTTCACTCATTTGGGCAGTCACGGGGCCAAAACCAGAGTGTGGAGCCACAGTGCGGCGGTGGAGGCAGCAGCAATGGGAGGCCATACAGCACCCTATGACAAAAAATGTAACACACCAGCAGTGTGAGGAGACCTGAAAGTGGCACATGGCAGAGTGTGGCGATGGAGACAGCAGCAATGGGAGGCCGTACAGGGACCCATGAGAGACTCTGGACCTGGCAGCAGCATGAGGAGGCGGTACGGGGGCCCATGGCAGATTACGGGCCTGGCAGCAGCAATGGGAGGCCCGTAATCTGCCAGCACCCTATGACAAAAAATGTAACACACCAGCAGTGTGAGGAGACCTGAAAGTGGCACATGGCAGAGTGTGGCGATGGAGACAGCAGCAATGGGAGGCCGTACAGGGACCCATGAGAGACTCTGGACCTGGCAGCAGCATGAGGAGGCGGTACAGGGGCCCATGGCAGATTACGGGCCTGGCAGCAGCAATGGGAGGCCCGTAATCTGCCAGCACCCTATGACAAAAATGTAACACACCAGCAGTGTGAGGAGACCTGAAAGTGGCACATGGCAGAGTGTGGCGATGGAGACAGCAGCAATGGGAGGCCGTACAGGGACCCATGAGAGACTCTGGACCTGGCAGCAGCATGAGGAGGCGGTACAGGGGCCCATGGCAGATTACGGGCCTGGCAGCAGCAATGGGAGGCCCGTAATCTGCCAGCACCCTATGACAAAAATGTAACACACCAGCAGTGTGAGGAGACCTGAAAGTGGCACATGGCAGAGTGTGGCGATGGAGACAGCAGCAATGGGAGGCCGTACAGGGACCCATGAGACACTCTGGACCTGGCAGCAGCATGAGGAGGCGGTACGGGGGCCCATGGCAGATTACGGGCCTGGCAGCAGCAATGGGAGGCCCGTAATCTGCCAGCACCCTATGACAAAAAATGGAACACACCAGCAGTGTGAGGAGACCTGAAAGTGGCACATGGCAGAGTGTGGCGATGGAGACAGCAGCAATGGGAGGCCGTACAGGGACCCATGAGAGACTCTGGACCTGACAGCAGCATGAGGAGGCGGTACGGGGGCCCATGGCAGATTACGGGCCTGGCAGCAGCAATGGGAGGCCCGTAATCTGCCAGCACCCTATGACAAAAATGTAACACACCAGCAGTGTGAGGAGACCTGAAAGTGGCACATAACAGAGTGTGGCGATGGAGACAGCAGCAATGGGAGGCCGTACAGGGGCCCATGGCAGATTACGGGCCTGGCAGCAGCAATGGGAGGCCCGTAATCTGCCAGCACCCTATGACAAAAAATGGAACACACCAGCAGTGTGAGGAGACCTGAAAGTGGCACATGGCAGAGTGTGGCGATGGAGACAGCAGCAATGGGAGGCCGTACAGGGACCCATGAGAGACTCTGGACCTGGCAGCAGCATGAGGAGGCGGTACAGGGGCCCATGGCAGATTACTGGCCTGGCAGCAGCAATGGGAGGCCCGTAATCTGCCAGCACCCTATGACAAAAAATGGAACACACCAGCAGTGTGAGGAGACCTAATAGTGGCACATGGCAGAGTGTGGCGATGGAGACAGCAGCAATGGGAGGCCGTACAGGGACCCATGAGAGACTCTGGACCTGGCAGCAGCATGAGGAGGCGGTACAGGGGCCCATGGCAGATTACGGGCCTGGCAGCAGCAATGGGAGGCCCGTAATCTGCCAGCACCCTATGACAAAAAATGGAACACACAAGCAGTGTGAGGAGACCTGAAAGTGGCACATGTTTGGGGCATGATTCATGGCGGATTTAGTCAGTTGTGTCAGGAACTGGTGGTTTGAAATCCAGACTAATCCACGCCTGATTCATTTTCACAAACGTGAGTCTCTCCACACTTTGGGTGGACAGTCGTGTCCTCCGCGGAGTTACAATACCTCCTGCCGCACTAAACACGCGCTCCGATGCCACGCTACTGGCCGGGCATGACAGCCTTTCAAGGGCAAATTCAGCTAGTTGGGGCCAAAGGTCAAGTTTCGTTGCCCAGTAGACAAGGGGATTGTCTACCTCGGTTGGCAGGGTGCTGTCCAAGTAGGCCCAAGCCTGTTGTTTGAGGTCCTGCTCCAGGTCCACCTGATGCTGCTGCTGCTGCTGCGGCTGGTTAGTAGTTTCCTCACTGTGCTGGTGAAGAAAGCTACTCATCATCGACTGCAGACTGAGGCAGCCGCTGCTGGTGGAGCTGCCACTGCTCCTACCACCCCACCCCTCCCCTGCTGCCATGGCAGCGGAACGCGAGTGCACAGGGCCCACAGTGTCTGAGGATGGACGTTGGCGCAGAAAGGCAGAGACCAACTGACTACATAGGTGGTTTTTATAGTACGTTATTTTGGCCTCCCTTTCAGCAGGTGTGAAAAAGGCCACCATTTTTGAACGGTAGCGAGGGTCCAACAAGGTGGACAGCCAAAAGTCATCCCTCTGTCTGATGGTTATTATTCGGCTGTCGCTACGCAAGCAACCGAGCATGCTATGGGCCATTTGTGCCAAGGAATGCGAGGGACTCCCTGCCTCCATCTCCACAGCATACTGCCACGGTGCGTCTGGGTCCTCTGTCTCCTCCTCCTCCTCCTCTACCAGATGCTCCTGCTCCTCCACTCCTGTCCGCTGAGTGGAAAAACCACCCATTTCACTCAATAATTCCTGAGCACAAATGTCCTCCTCTACCTCCTCCTCTTCTTCCTGTCCTGCCCCCACAGAGGTCATGTGGCGTTGAGATCTGTGCGCCACGTCTACCGCACCCTGACCAGCCATTGTTAACAGCATTTGTTCCAGGACGTGCAACAGAGGAATGACGTCGTTCATCCCATAGTCCTGCCGACTCACGAATAGCGTGGCCTCCTCAAAGGGCCTGAGCAAGCGGCAGGTGTCACGCATGAGCTGCCAATGGCTGACATCGAAGTTACACAGGGGAGTACCTTTATCCGCTTGTAACATCAGGAAATCGGTGATGGCCTTTCGCTGTTCGTAAAGGCGGTCTAACATGTGTAGGGTTGAATTCCACCTTGTTGCAACGTCGCAGATCAGGCGATGCTGTGCAATTCCGTTCTGCCGCTGCAGCTCAAGGAGGGTGTGCTTTGCCGTGTAGGAATGGCTGAAATGCATGCAAAGTTTACGTGACATTTTAAGGATGTCTTGCAGTGGGATGGTGGATTTTAGGAACCGCTTGACAACCAGATTGAACACGTGAGCCATGCATGGCGCATGGCACAACCTTCCTTGACGCAGAGCAGACACCATGTTCTTTCCGTTGTCGGTCAACATGGTTCCGATTTTCAGTTTGCGCGGAGACAGCCATCTGTCGATTTCTCTGTTCATTACACTCAGAAGTTCCTCCCCTGTGTGACTACGTTCGCCAAGGCATACCAGGTACAGCACAGCGTGACACCGTTGCGCCCTGCACATGTGATATGCCGGTCGGGTAATGGGACTTGGCACGGGGGTGGCGGCTGAGGACACGGCGGAAGAAGAGGTGGTAGAGGCGGACATCTTTTGTGGACCAAGGACGTGCAAACGTGGAGGCAAAAGCGTCGTGACCTGTCCAAGTTGCTGGTGCGGCTGTGCCGGCACCACGTTCACCCAGTGGGCCGTAAATGACATGTACTGTCCCTGACCGTAGTTACAGCTCCACACGTCGGCGCTGCCGTGCACTTTGGCAGAGACCGACATGCTCAAAGACTGGCCCACCATCTCTTCTACATGTGAATGCAGGGCTGGCACTGCCTTTTTGGCACTCTCCACCGCTGCACGGCACAAGCCATCATTTCTCGGAAAGGTGCTGAGTCCACCACTTGGAAAGGGAGGGACTGCAGCACCAGCAACTTGGACAGGAGGACGTTCAGCTTTTGCACCATCGGGTGCGTGCTCGCAAACTGTTGTCTCTTGGAAACGGATTCCAAGAAAGACTGCTGACGGAATCTGTGAAGAGGAGTAGCAGGAGAAGGAGCATCTGAATGAGCGGAAGATGCCAACGAGCGACAACTCCCCTCAGCAGAGGTGTTGGAGCCTTGACTGGCTGATAGAGGGCGATTGACGTCGGGTGACGGAGCAAGTAACGGATCGGGTGATGGAGCGAGGGCTGGGGCAGGCAGAACCGCCGTATCTTTATCATGGTTTTCCCAGGCCACCAACTGGCGACGCTGCATATGCTGCCGCAACGCTGTAGTCCCAACATGGGCCCCCTGGCCACGCTTGACTTTCTGGCCACATAGTCGACATACGGCTACGTTTACTTCCTCGGGCGGCTTGACGAAAAATTGCCACACCGCCGAGTAGGAAACTTTGCCCCCGATACTCCTCACTGGCTGACTGCTACTTCCTCCGTGCACACCGGCACCACTACTGGCCGTGGTGGTAGGCTGCAGTGGAGCTGGTGCTCTACTCCGTGGCCGTTTGCCTCCACTGACACTGCTGCGACCCTGCTGCCTCCTGGGCAACCCACCGACTGTTTTGCTCGCTGCCAAGCTGCCACCCTCTTCTCCTGATGATGCGGAAGCAATAGCCTGATGACGACGAGGCTGCCAAGTGCGATCAGCCTCATCATCATCAATTAGGGTCTCCGCCTCACTACTAGCCCCCTCGGCTGCGTGTGGGTCAGGAGACAGACCTGTCTCTAGACCGGCTACCGAGCCACTCTCCTCGCCACTACTTCTTCGCCTGGCTGCTGAAGAGGCGGATGTCTCCCCCCGTTCCTGACCGCCCTCTGTTAGCTCTTCCTCACTGTACAGTGGGGCTGAGCCCACAGCATGCGATACTTCGCTTGGTGAGGGAACACCAAAGGACAGGGGCAGGTAGAGGACACGTGATTTCAGTGGGCTTGCTCCCGGGCCATGCCAACTAACGGTTGTGTCTGACGTACCCACCGACCGTTGGCTGTAGGTGTCAGAGGTGACCTGGGAAGAGGAAGACGACCGAGCCAACCAATCGATGACAGCAGGGTTGTCGGTGGAGACACGACCGCTGGATGACACCGGGAGCAATGGCCTCTGGCTGCGACTAGTGCTGCCTCGACCCCTTCCTCTGCTGCCACGTCTGCTCGCTCCTAAAACATTGCCTCCTCTGCCACTCCTCTGCATGTTGTCTGACATACTCTTTAATTCAACGATTATGTGTCCCTGAGTAACAATTCTGTGTCCCTGAGTAACAATTCTGTGTCTGTCCCTGAGTAACAATTCTGTGTCCCTCAGTAACAATTCTGTGTCCCTCAGTAACAATTCTGTGTCTGTCCCTGAGTAACAATTCTGTGTCTGTCCCTGAGTAACAATTCTGTGTCCCTCAGTAACAATTCTGTGTCCCTCAGTAACAATTCTGTGTCTGTCCCTGAGTAATAATTCTGTGTCTGTCCCTGAGTAACAATTCTGTGTCCCTCCGTAACAATTCTGTGTCCCTCAGTAACAATTCTGTGTCCCTGAGTAACAATTCTGTGTCTGTCCCTGAGTAACAATTCTGTGTCCCTGAGTAACAATTCTGTGTCCCTCAGTAACAATTCTGTGTCCCTGAGTAACAATTCTGTGTCCCTCAGTAACAATTCTGTGTCTGTCCCTGAGTAACAATTCTGTGCCCCTGAGTAACAATTCTGTGTCCCTGAGTAACAATTCTGTGTCCCTCAGTAACAATTCTGTGTCCCTCAGTAACAATTCTGTGTCTGTCCCTGAGTAACAATTCTGTGTCCCTGAGTAACAATTCTGTGTCCCTCAGTAACAATTCTGTGTCCCTGAGTAACAATTCTGTGTCCCTCAGTAACAATTCTGTGTCTGTCCCTGAGTAACAATTCTGTGTCCCTCAGTAACAGTTCTGTGTCCCTCAGTAACAATTCTGTGTCTGTCCCCGAGTAACAATTCTGTGTCCCTGAGTAACAATTCTGTGTCCCTGAGTAACAATTCTGTGTCCCTCAGTAACAATTCTGTGTCCCTCAGTAACAATTCTGTGTCTGTCCCTGAGTAACAATTCTGTGTCTGTCCCTGAGTAACAATTCTGTGTCCCTGAGTAACAATTCTGTGTCCCTGAGTAACAATTCAGTGTCTCTCAGTAACAATTCTGTGTCCCTCAGTAACAATTCTGTGTCTGTCCCTGAGTAACAATTCTGTGTCCCTCAGTAACAATTCTGTGTCTGTCCCTGAGTAACAATTCTGTGTCTGTCCCTGAGTAACAATTCAGTGTCTGTCCCTGAGTAACAATTCTGTGTCTGTCCCTGAGTAACAATTCTGTGTCCCTCAGTAACAATTCTGTGTCCCTCAGTAACAATTCTGTGTCTGTCCCTGAGTAACAATTCTGTGTCCCTCAGTAACAATTCTGTGTCCCTCAGTAACAATTCTGTGTCTGTCCCTGAGTAACAATTCTGTGTCTGTCCCTGAGTAACAATTCTGTGTCCCTCAGTAACAATTCTGTGTCCCTCAGTAACAATTCTGTGTCCCTCAGTAACAATTCTGTGTCTGTCCCTGAGTAACAATTCTGTGTCTGTCCCTGAGTAACAATTCTGTGTCTGTCCCTCAGTAACAATTCTGTGTCCCTCAGTAACAATTCTGTGTCCCTCAGTAACAATTCTGTGTCTTTCCCTGAGTAACAATTCTGTGTCTGTCCCTGAGTAACAATTCAGTGTCTGTCCCTGAGTAACAATTCAGTGTCTGTCCCTGAGTAACAATTCAGTGTCTGTCCCTGAGTAACAATTCTGTGTCCCTCAGTAACAATTCTGTGTCCCTCAGTAACAATTCTGTGTCTGTCCCTGAGTAACAATTCTGTGTCCCTAAGTAACGTTTCTGTGGCCCTAAGTAACGGTTCTGTGTCCCTAAGTAACGATTCTGTGGCCCTAAGTAACGTTTCTGTGGCCCTAAGTAACGTTTCTGTGGCCCTAAGTAACGATTCTGTGGCCCTAAGTAACGTTTCTGTGGCCCTAAGTAACGTTTCTTTGGCCCTAAGTAACGATTCTGTGGCCCTAAGTAACGTTTCTGTGGCCCTAAGTAACAATTCTGTGGCCCTAAGTAACAATTCTGTGTCCCTCAGTAACAATTCTGTGTCTGTCCCTGAGTAACAATTCTGTGTCTGTCCCTGAGTAACAATTCAGTGTCTGTCCCTGAGTAACAATTCTGTGTCTGTCCCTGAGTAACAATTCTGTGTCCCTCAGTAACAATTCTGTGTCCCTCAGTAACAATTCTGTGTCCCTCAGTAACAATTCTGTGTCTGTCCCTGAGTAACAATTCTGTGTCCCTAAGTAACGTTTCTGTGGCCCTAAGTAACGGTTCTGTGTCCCTAAGTAACGATTCTGTGGCCCTAAGTAACATTTCTGTGGCCCTAAGTAACGTTTCTGTGGCCCTAAGTAACGATTCTGTGGCCCTAAGTAACGTTTCTGTGGCCCTAAGTAACGATTCTGTGGCCCTAAGTAACGATTCTGTGGCCCTAAGTAACGTTTCTCTGGCCCTAAGTAACGTTTCTGTGTCCCTAACTCTCTCCCTCAATACAGACAGCTCTGCCTCTCTTGAATGACTGGAGGCAAATGGAGAATTCTAAAATGGCCGCCATTTATAGCTCGACCATTACACAGTGCTGGCTGGCTGGCTGCTGATTGGCTAATGCGATCACATGTCAAGAATGAATGCATTATGGGTCAGGGCGCCTTGTCTGCGCGCCTTCCCAGACATCCCCGCTCCGTCGCCGCACATGTCGCCGCCATTTTAGGAAAAATTTTCCTAATATTCGAAACGAATTCCACTTCGCCGAGTTCGATTCGCTCATCTCTAGAGACCACTATAAGTGAATACAAAAAAACTATAAATGATGTAAGTCCATTAATTTAACCAAAATGTGACCACTTAACACTCAGATTCTTCTGCTTGTATCTCCTTTGTCCATCCCTCCACCAATACAAATGCCAGCAATTTACCAGAAGGATAGACCCCCACACTATAAGAGATCTGAAGCACTTAATCATAACAAGCAAGTCTTAGAGATGGTACTGCAGTAATCAACAAGGTCAATGTACTTATATTTATACACAGCAACAAATCACACTATAATTTCCCAGAAAAGTTATCCACCTCCACCCTTGAAGGCTAATTAAACAAAAATATAAAACTTTTCCCTTTAACAAATAAATAACACTAAAATAAAAATCAAAATAAAACCAACATAAAAGACATAAAAATCATAAAATTTTCCAAAATATCAAAATATCCAAAATTCAAACAATACAAGAAATAGTCCCCACAAATGTAAATAATAATTTTCTTTCTTCTTTCATCAAAAAACTCCTTCTCAATACCCGCAAATCCTGATGACAGTACACCTCAAAAAGAAAAAACTTTACATAGTGTCATACCTTTTAAATAATACAACACACGTGCCACTCACTGTGCAGCATGCAAAAATCTTTATAAATGTGTATACTCTATAGATGAGTATCTATACACATGCAAATATTCTATAGTGAAAACATACTCACATAAAATAGTGTCATAAACACAAATGTGTAAAAGCAACTCCAAATTATCACTGCAAGTGTGTGTCACCACACCTTGTATATATTAGTGATCACCTAAACCCAAAACAACACTCTCCAACTCATATGCTGATGGGTAATTACCCTATATACGAAACATCAGGGCATAACACCACTCTGGGTTAGTTTCTCCTCATATCGATTTCATCCAATGCTAGGGTTTTTCTTCCATTATCCTCAAGATAAATCCACAGTCACAGATAGTATATAAAATATCCTCCTTTATTGGTAACTCACATAAAATTTTGGTGAAACAGCTCCTCCTCACAGGGATACAAGTGTAAACAGATTCAGGGGAACATTGGCCACATTTTCCCACTTCCAAGATGGCCACGATCGCACTTCCGGTCAACGTCGATACGTCTGACGTCACGTGTCACTGACGCGTTTCGTCACTTCCTATGACTTTTTCATATATTTTCAAATATTTTGGATAATTTTATGTTTTTTATGTCTTTTATGTTGGTTTTATTTTGATTTTTATTTTAGTGTTATTTATTTGTTAAAGGGAAAAGTTTTATATTTTTGAACAAGGTCAATGTGTCACTGTCAACTTTGCCATGTACCACATCAGCATCAAGCTCAGACCAAACACAGAAGCTCCATAGTGTAAAACCGCTAGGCACTTTATTGTTTTATAAGTGTAGCATTTATGGCGTTGATGAATATGGGTCCCTTGTTTTGCCATGACTCTCGTAACTGCTGTCCCCACTGACACACTTGGTCTTATACTCACAGCCGTTTACACCTGTGGACTTGAGGGTTAGTATGTTACCACGCTAAGAATGCACAGGAATAAGGCCACAAACAGTTTACAGATAATTAATTAAATGTACTAAGGCAAAGCAAACAAAAGGGTAAATCAATAACATATCAATGAACATATGGTTACACAGACTTAGGCGTGTTATAAAGATGAAATGATCTATGTATTACCCACTGACTCTCAAAGATTATAGCAAGACTAAACTGGCCTAAACTCAGGTACTTGGAGTCTCTACACAACCTCAACCAGTTCAGAAGAATGAAAATGGGTCCTGGTATACACCTTGTGCATGCAACTCCATCAGCGGGTGGATCTATGTGCCTTTAGTGGATGGGGTATCCCTGAACATGTCAGAAAGTACCTTGCTCCTATTCAACCTTGTATTCAACATTGGCCAGCTTTTGGTGGGGCCCTTCTGTCATGGGTGCACTGTCCCTTGAGAAGTATATGTGTGTGTGTGTCAGGCACGTAGGATAGGTAGTTCAGCTCACCACTTTCTGGCAGATGGCTAATCGGGTTCCAAATGCTTGACAATCAGCAGCTCTAAGAAATCAGGTCCTGGATCCTTAGGCTGCATTCACACTTGATCATTTTGTAGCTTGAAGTTCGAAGCTTCAAAAAGCTCAAACTTAAAAAAATCAATTGTTCTCTATGGTGCCTGGTCACACATGATCATGCAAACAGGCACTATAGAGAACAACTGATTTTTTTTTTAAATTTTAGCTTTTTTGGAGCTTCGAGCTTCAAGCTTCAAAATGCTCAAGTGTGAATACAGCCCTACACAGGCCACAGTCTCTCAGCTCAGACCCTTATGAGGCAGCGATTTTCTCTCTCAACTCAGGTCTGAAGAAAGCTCAAGCAGACTCTGCACAGATCAATTCCCTCTTCCTGAAGTGGGGCAACAGGCACAGCAACAGGTTCTCTTAGCTCCCCTTTATTGGCTCCAGTCCATCGGATGTGGGGCACAGACTCTGAGTGCAGATCTGTCCCTGGTATTCCTTTTCCAGGACTGCTTCGATCTGCAATACTTTGCCTGAAAAAACAGTGAAACACGCCTCCTTCAACAGCAGGGATTTGTGGTAGATAAAGTCCAGCTTTTATTCACAAGTATGGTGCAGCACCACTTTAAGAACTACAATTCCCATAGTCTATAGCGCCTGCACAGTGAGCCCTCTTTGATGCTCCTATTGGTCCTCCCTCTCTTCATAAGATCTGATCTACCTAGTAAACTGCCATTTATTTCCTCCATCAGCTCATCCCCCCTACAGCTATTACCTTTTGTATCACTCAACCCTTCCTCCTAGATTATAAGCTGTAACGAGCAGGGCCCTCTTTTTCCTCTTGTACCAAATTATATTGTAACTGTAATGTCTTTCAATCAAGTGCCAAAATTACTTGTGAGCTAATATGGTGAAATTCAAAAGTGTTGTATACAACCAAAAAAATGTACAAATAGGTTTGCTAGCACCCTACACCAACTCATAAATAGTGTTAATAACTCTATATATTCAAACATTAGTGCAGCGCTCCCTTGCTGAATAATTAGTGTACTAAAAAATATATAAATAAATTAGTGTATCAAAAATTATTTTTTAATTAATAAGTCCTAAACTTGTGATTATGAATCCAAAGATAATCTATATAATTAACCTAAATATATGCAAGTATATTAATGACCAAAACAATATAATTATCCAATCCAATAAAACAAAAACAACATATCCCATCAACAAGTGTCCAAAATGATATTTAAATAAATAGTTCTCCAATAAAAAATATATGGATTTGTTCCAACACATAGGACGGCTTCAGGATAATTGTTCCTCTATTATGCTCTTACCTCCTTATTTGCCTACTTAATATAGGCTAAAATAGCTGTTTGTCCTACAGGGACAGATGCAAATACTGCTGCTCCTGAACTCCTTCCTAGATGGTTCCACACTGCAATTTACTAATTATCCACCTGATGTCTCTCCAGTGTGTAGTTTCTTATGGTGGTATAAGGATGGATGGATTTCCCCTTCTCACTTCCAGGGGCTATTCCTCCTTGTATCCCCTCCAGATATATTTAACAAATAAAATGAGCTTTATCAAACTTTGTGTGTG
This sequence comes from Staurois parvus, assembly GCF_062004578.1. Taxonomy (NCBI): domain Eukaryota; kingdom Metazoa; phylum Chordata; class Amphibia; order Anura; family Ranidae; genus Staurois; species Staurois parvus. Next base: position 2,674,224 of record NW_028318260.1, on the reverse strand, counting down.
CTCAGCACAAATCTCGTACTCGCCGTGACAAGCTGACTTAGCGTGATGATGTCAGAGCCCCTCCCCTACGCGCTACGCCACCGGTCACGTGGCTTCATCAGGGGAAAAGGATGTTGTTCCAGAACTGTGAAGGCTTTTTTAGATGTCGTTTGACAAACTGTAATCTGGCCTTTCTGTTTTTGAGGCTCACCAATGGTTTACATCTTGTGGTGAACCCTTTGACACACATAAACCTACCTCCTGGAGAGTGTTCTTGATCTGGCCAACTGTTGTGAAGGGTGTTTTCTTCACCAGGGAAAGAATTCTTCGGTCATCCACCACAGTTGTTTTCCGTGGTCTTCCGGGTCTTTTGGTGTTGCTGAGCTCACCGGTGCGTTCCTTCTTTTTAAGAATGTTCCAAACAGTTGTTTTGGCCACGCCTGATGTTTTTGCTATCTCTCTGATGGGTTTGTTTTGTTTTTTCAGCCTAATGATGGCTTGCTTCACTGATAGTGACAGCTCTTTGGATCTCATCTTGAGAGTTGACAGCAACAGATTCCAAATGCAAATAGCACACTTGAAATGAACTCTGGACCTTTTATCTGCTCATTGTAAGTGGGATAATGAGGGAATAACACACACCTGGCCATGGAACAGCTGAGAAGCCAATTATCCCATTACTTTTGGTCCCTTAACAAGTGGGAGGCACATATGCAAACTGTTGTAATTCCTACATCGTTCACCTGATTTGGATGTAAATACCATCAAATTAAAGCTGACAGTCTGCAGTTAAAGCACATCTTGTTCTTTTCGATGTCCCAATATTTATGGACCTGACTGTAAATCCTGTATAATAATAATAATAATAATCCAACTGTCAGGAGGGAGGGGAAGAGAAGTGCGAGCAGGAAGATGACACAGGCACAGCTGCACACAAACCCCGCTCCTGTCAATGCTCACAGCAGGAAGCAGATGATCAGGAAAATCACACAGCCGGCACCATGAGAGAAGAAAGCCTGCATATACTGATGCAGAGTCCCCACCAGTTTAAAACTCAAGGCAGCAGAGAGGGCAGTGGGCAGATAAGAAGAGGGAATATCGTCTGCACCCGCTACATAAGAAAATGTACTCATATTCAGGTACAGAAACAGAGATAGATGGCAAAAAGCACATGCTCTGCTTCTCCTAGTGGGCATGATGACATCAGCACAAGGCTTCACCCCATCACGTTTCGCAGTAAAAGACGTTCTCAATGGGCCTGTGGCTCATTCTTCCTTTGGGTATGTCTTGCAATTCTTCCTGGACTCCTCCTCACTGTTTCTTCTTTCACTGTGAATTTTTTTTAATCTGATTTTATTTATCAATCAAATTTTGGCCAATAGGCAAACTAAATGGCCTTTTTGGTTGTCCACTGTAGTAAATGTCAATTGTGCAGAAGGTAATTTATTGATGGCAGTATTACTACCACCACTAATGAATGGCAGTTTTCTGATCAGTACTATGATTGCTATAAAGCCAGAGGCCATTGGCATGTTTGCAGCCAATGATGCATCCATGGTCTCTTTTAGCTAAATACTAATAAAGAGGAAGGGGATCATTGACCAAATATGGCCATGGGACCATTTACTCCTTTATTTACATTCAGCCATCATCCAGGGAATTCTACCACCAGCAATAAATGGGGTAAAGGATGGGCATTGCTTGTCAGGATGCTGGTAGCTGCTTACTGTGAATCAGAGCATTGAAGCTTTACTGTTATTTTCAGAAAAAGGAATGGCTGGAGAGGATTAACGTGCTACATTTACTTAATAGGAAATTATTTTTTGGGCATTTTGGGATATTATTTTTGGACATCAGAGAATATTAGTTTTTTGTCATTGTGGGATATTATTATTATTATTATTACTATTATTATAATTATTAATAATAATAATTTAATAAAGGACTTTGTGTACACTATGTGTGCTTATTTGTACCCAGTTGACTTCACTAAGGTTTGGGGAATGTTTGCAAATTCCAAACATTTTTTAACTATTCTGCTCATCACTAGGAAGGGAAGAAGTTGTAAAGTATGCAAACATAGCAGCAAAAATTAAAGAGTTACTAAACCCAAGACCCTGCAGTCACTATATCTGGTCTCCCACAGCACACACAACATAGAAATGCAATTATTTTAATAAATATAAACTGCTAAATACCTTTTCTCACCAGCATTTAGAGCAGTCTTGTGACAGCAGAGCACTGGTTAAAGCTTGTAGGAGGAGTTTTCATTCTGATCTAGGAGAATGTGAAACCCCTGACACTCTGTCTGGACATTGCTGATTGGCCCTGTGCTGATCACATGCACCCTCTCAAGAAAAAAAAAAACTCCCTAGCAATACACACCAAACTGAGCATGTGCATGTGACTACGGATTCAGTCTGTATCAGGTGGACATTTCAACAAGAGGAGGGGCAGAGAAGAAGGGACTTTTTACACAATGCAGAGGATTAACCCCTTAGGTTCCACAGTGAGTATATCAAGCATGCTTTACTGCATATACAGACTGATTTTACTGTTGTGGGTTTAGTAACACTTTAAACAAGACAACTCTATCCATTCTTTATTCAGAATGATGTTTACAGGCTGAGGTGGAAAGGCAGAATTAAGGTTACCAGTATCAATGCAAGTTTGGGATGGACTTACCCTCTGAGATATTAGGGGGTGTTCATAAAACACATACCTGAAGCAACATTTACTTCCTTTTAAGGTAGCAGTTTCACTTACTTCACTTTCCCTCTTCGCTCCCTCTGCACCTCAAACTGTGACATTCCAGGTAAGAAAATCTGTTAGAATCAATAGTTCACCTGCAAGATAAGCAGTCTCTCAGTAACAATCTACACCGCTCCTTTTTTCATTCAATACTCTTGGCTGGTGGGCTGGCCCACCCCTTTCCACACCATAGCTTTTGGTTACCACCAATCATGTTCAATATCTAACATGTACCTGTATATGAACAAAAGTTAATATGTACTGTAGATGTCGGAGAGCTGAGGATTTGGGGGGCGCAGTGCACTTTGAAGTACACTGGCAGGTACATTCAGGTGCCTTATTTGTTATTAGTGCTTTATAAATGAAGTTGAACGGAAAGGTGCACTTAAAGGCCTAAGTGTAGCTCACCTACTCCCTCTCTTGGAAAGAGAAAATCAATATATATTTTAAGCATATGTTTACAGACACTGTAATCAATCGACCTCCGGAAGGTTTTACCTCCTTCGTGATCGGGACATTTTTTTGCTATTCAGCACTGTGCTACTTTAACTGGCAATTGCTCAGTCCTGCGACACTGTACACAAATGACATTTTTATCATTTTTTTCACACTAATATTTTTTGCTATATAAATGAAAAAATACTGAAAATTTTGAAAACATTTTTTAAAAATAACTTTTTTTCTTTTGTTTTTGTTATAAAATTTTGCAAGAAAATAATCTTCTTAAATTTAGGCCAAATGTTGTCTGCTATATTTTTTTGTAACAAAATCCAAATCAGTGTATATTATTTAGTCTGTGTGAAAGTTATAACAACTATGGTATATGGATTTGAGAATTGATCAGTCCTGATGTATTGAAAGCCTGTCTCATTTCTTGAGGCCCTAAAATGCCAGGACTAAAAAATACCCCCCCCCCTCCCCAAATGACCCCTTTTTGGAAAGTAGACAGTCTGAGGTATTTAATAAGAGACATTGCAAGTTTTTTTGAAGCTGTAATTTTTTGTTACAATTTATTGGAAAATGAAGAAATGGATTAAGTTTTTTTTTTTCACAATTTTCACTTGTCACCAGGGTAGTACAGCATCATTATATTACTGGTGTGTCTTTGACCAAGAAAACCTACTGATGAATAATTTTTTATTAAATTTTTTAACATATTTTTTATTTGTTTTTCTCGAATTTTTGTCTTTATTTACTGTCATATTGTCGCCATAAGGACACTGTACTACTCTGTGCGGGTAATCAAGTATTTATTTTACACTATGATTGCTTGTTACAGTGATGATCACTGAAACAGCAATTGTTTGAACTATTATAAATGGCTTTCAGTCATGACCCATTTTTTTATTGTGATGCTGTGATTGGCCCACAGCTATCACATGGATTTTTTTTTACACTATGATTGCTTGTTACAGTGATGATCACTGAAACAGCACTTGTTTGAACTATTATAAATGGCTTTCAGTCATGACCCATTTTTTTTATTGTGATGCTGTGATTGGTCCACAGCTATCACATGGTACAAGGTGCTGTGATCGGACCAGGTACCATGTGATAGTTGTGGTACCATGTGATAGTTGTAGGCCAATCACAAGATCACAATAGTAAGCAAGCTGTCACGATTGAAAGCCATGCATGGCAGTTTTGCTTACATGTTATCATGTGATCACAATGATTGCTCACAGCATTCAGGTACTGAGCACTGTGATCTGGTGGACACAGCAGTCACAGGATCACGCCACTGCACACCCCAGGAGGCACATCAGTGCACGTTTTCACCACAACATAAGAGTACGCTTCAGTACCTGAAAAAGATGCCCAGCACCAGTACATTTACTGCTGGCAGTTGACAAGTCAAAGACAGGAAATTGTTCTGTTCTTCGCATAATATTGCACTTGTCAAGCAGTGGTAGGCATGTTACATTTGTTTAAGTATATGTAAAGAGAGTCACAAAAATGTTATGTTTTAGCATGTTAATGTCATTTCAAAAGTATTTTTTTTGTATTTTAAAATTTGCAGCTTTCAGTAAAATAATACATGCTGATCCTACCATAAAGTTTCTTGCTTGAGCTCCTTCTGTTATGGGGTGACAACACTCTGTCCCTGTCAACCAATTGTTCTCTTGTGTAGTCATATAGTATTTCAATGAAGACTAGCCCTTCAAAACACATTACCCTGGTATGTTTCATTGTTTTCACCATCAGAAAACCAGCTCTGAGAAATGCCATGCAACCACCTCTTAAAATGTCTTTAAAAAAGCTACAAAATATCAGCAACACTAAGATGCAACAAAGGATGGAAAAAATATTTTAGAGAAATAAAATTATTATACACAGTTGTTTGGCAAACTAAATCATTTATGTGCAGTTTACATTTACTTCAAGGTCTGTTTAAGCACACCTAGTTTTCCTCTCAAAAATAATGAAATATACCTCTTGCATGTTTTTTTTTTGTGCTTGACTTTTGTACTTGATGTTCCCATAATCAATGGTAAACCTATTACATTCCACTGCAATTTTAGACAAAGGGGACATTTATCAAACATATTTAGATGCAAATCAGGGTGACTCTCATTAAACAAACTCAACGCAACAGTTTTACTGTGCACTTGTGACTAGAGATGAGCGAATTATTCAAAAATTCGATTCGGCTGATTCGGCGAATTCGCGGAATAAATTCGATTCGAGTCGAATATATTCGCTGCGAATTTAACTTATAAAAAGGGTGTTTCTAGGCTTCAGAGAGCCTTTATATTAGTGCAGAACACTGTACCTTTAATTTAAATGCCCTTGGAGTCTGCTGGGGAAGAGAAATAATACTGTCAGTCAGTATGACATGCAGATGAGTGCCGTCGATCTTAGAATCACCGCACACTTCACTCATTTGGGCAGTCACGGGGCCAAAACCAGAGTGTGGAGCCACAGTGTGGCGGTGGAGGCAGCAGCAATGGGAGGCCATACAGCACCCTATGACAAAATGGAACCCACCAGCAGTGTGAGGAGACCTGAAAGTGGCACATGGCAGAGTGTGGCGATGGAGACAGCAGCAATGGGAGGCCGTACAGGGACCCATGAGACACTCTGGACCTGGCAGCAGCATGAGGAGGCGGTACAGGGGCCCATGACAGATTACGGGCCTGGCAGCAGCATGAGGAGTCGGTACGGGGGCCCATGGCAGATTACGGGCCTGGCAGCAGCAATTGGAGGCCCGTAATCTGCCAGCACCCTATGACAAAATGGAACCCACCAGCAGTGTGAGGAGACCTGAAAGTGGCACATGGCAGAGTGTGGCGATGGAGACACCAGCAATGGGAGGCCGTACAGGGACCCATGACACACTCTGGACCTGGCAGCAGCAAGAGGAGGCGGTACAGGGGCCCATGGCAGAGTGGCGAAGCGTAAGCAGCTTAAATTGAAGGCCATACAGAGGCCTATGTTAAAAATAATAACATGTTTGGGGCATGATTCATGGCGGATTTAGTCAGTTGTGTCAGGAACTGGTGGTTTGAAATCCAGACTAATCCACGCCTGATTCATTTTCACAAACGTGAGTCTCTCCACACTTTGGGTGGACAGTCGTGTCCTCCGCGGAGTTACAATACCTCCTGCCGCACTAAACACGCGCTCCGATGCCACGCTACTGGCCGGGCATGACAGCCTTTCAAGGGCAAATTCAGCTAGTTGGGGCCAAAGGTCAAGTTTCGTTGCCCAGTAGTCAAGGGGATTGTCTACCTTGGTTGGCAGGGTGCTGTCCAAGTAGGCCCAAGCCTGTTGTTTGAGGTCCTGCTCCAGGTCCACCTGATGCTGCTGCTGCTGGTTAGTAGTTTCCTCACTGCGCTGGTGAAGAAAGCTACTCATCATCGACTGCAGACTGAGGCAGCCGCTGCTGGTGGAGCTGCCACTGCTCCTACCACCCCACCCCTCCCCTGCTGCCATGGCAGCGGAACGCGAGCGCACAGGGCCCACAGTGTCTGAGGATGGACGTTGGCGCAGAAAGGCAGAGACCAACTGACTACATAGGTGGTTTTTATAGTACGTTATTTCGGCCTCCCTCTCAACAGGTGTGAAAAAGGCCACCATTTTTGAACGGTAGCGAGGGTCCAACAAGGTGGACAGCCAAAAGTCATCCCTCTGTCTGATGGTTATTATTCGGCTGTCACTACACAAGCAACCGAGCATGCTATGGGCCATTTGTGCCAAGGAATGCGAGGGACTCCCTGCCTCCATCTCCACAGCATACTGCCACGGTGCGTCTGGGTCCTCTGTCTCCTCCTCCTCCTCTACCAGATGCTCCTGCTCCTCCACTCCTGTCCGCTGAGTGGAAAAACCACCCATTTCACTCAATAATTCCTGAGCACCAATGTCCTCCTCTACCTCCTCCTCTTCTTCCTGTCCTGCCCCCACAGGGGTCATGTGGCGTTGAGATCTGTGCGCCACGTCTACCGCACCCTGACCAGCCATTGTTAACAGCATTTGTTCCAGGACGTGCAACAGAGGAATGACGTCGTTCATCCCATAGTCCTGCCGACTCACGAATAGCATGGCCTCCTCAAAGGGCCTGAGCAAGCGGCAGGTGTCACGCATGAGCTGCCAATGGCTGACATCTAAGTTACACAGGGGAGTACCTTTATCCGCTTGTAACATCAGGAAATCGGTGATGGCCTTTCGCTGTTCGTAAAGGCGGTCTAACATATGTAGGGTTGAATTCCACCTTGTTGCAACGTCGCAGATCAGGCGATGCTGTGGAATTCCGTTCTGCCGCTGCAGCTCAAGGAGGCTGTGCTTTGCGGTGTAGGAATGGCTGAAATGCATGCAAAGTTTACGTGACATTTTAAGGATGTCTTGCAGTGGGATGGTGGATTTTAGAAACTGCTTGACAACCAGATTGAACACGTGAGCCATGCATGGCGCATGGCACAACCTTCCTTGATGCAGAGCAGACACCATGTTCTTTCCGTTGTCGGTCAACATGGTTCCGATTTTCAGTTTGCGCGGAGACAGCCATCTGTCGATTTCTCTGTTCATTACACTCAGAAGTTCCTCCCCTGTGTGACTACGTTCGCCAAGGCATACCAGGTGCAGCACAGCATGACACCGTTGCACCCTGCACATGTGATATGCCGGTTGGGTAATGGGACTTGGCACGGGGGTGGCGGCTGAGGACACGGCGGAAGAAGAGGTGGTAGAGGCGGACATCTTTGCTGGACCAAGGATGTGCAAACGTGGAGGCAAAAGCAGCGTGACCTGTCCAAGTTGCTGGTGCGGCTGTGCCGGCACCACGTTCACCCAGTGGGCCGTAAATGACATGTACTGTCCCTGACCGTAGTTACAGCTCCACACGTCGGCGCTGCCGTGCACTTTGGCAGAGACCGACATGCTCAAAGACTGGCCCACCATCTCTTCTACATGTGAATGCAGGGCTGGCACTGCCTTTTTGGCGAAGAAATGCCGGCTTGGCACTCTCCACCGCGGCGCGGCACAAGCCATCATTTCTCGGAAAGGTGCTGAGTCCACCACTTGGAAAGGGAGGGACTGCAGCACCAGCAACTTGGACAGGAGGACGTTCAGCTTCTGCACCGTCGGGTGCGTGCTCGCAAACTGTTGTCTCTTGGAAACGGATTCCAAGAAAGACTGCTGACGGAATCCGTGAAGAGGAGTAGCAGGAGAAGGAGCATCTGAACGAGCGGAAGATGCCAACGAGCGACAACTCCCCTCAGCAGAGGTGTTGGAGCCTTGACTGGCTGATAGAGGGCGATTGACGTCGGGTGACGGAGCAAGTAACGGAGCGGGTGATGGAGCGAGGGCTGGGGCAGGCAGAACCGTCGTATCTTTATCACGGTTTTCCCAGGCCACCGAATGGCGACACTGCATATGCTGACGCAACGCTGTAGTTCCAACATGGGCCCCCTGGCCGCGCTTGACTTTCTGGCCACATAGTCGACATATGGCTACGTTTACTTCCTCGGGCGGCTTGACGAAAAATTGCCACACCGCCGAGTAGGAAACTTTGCCCCCGCTACTCCTCACTGGCTGACTGCTACTTCCTCTGTGCACACCGGCACCACTACTGGCCGTGGTGGTAGGCTGCAGTGGAGCTGGTGCTCTACTCCGTGGCCCTTTGCCTCCACTGACACTGCTGCGACCCTGCTGCCTCCTGGGCAACCCACCGACTGTTTTGCTCGCTGCCAAGCTGGCACCCTCTTCTCCTGATGATGCGGAAGCAATAGCCTGATGACGACGAGGCTGCCAAGTGCGATCAGCCTCATCATCATCAATTAGGGTCTCCGCGTCACTACTAGCCCCCTCGGCTGCGTGTGGGTCAGGAGACAGACCTGTCTCTAGACCGGCTACCGAGCCACTCTCCTCGCCAGTACTTCTTCGCCTGGCTGCTGAAGAGGCGGATGTCTCCCCCCGTTCCTGACCGCCCTCTGTTAGCTCTTCCTCACTGTACAGTGGGGCTGAGCCCACAGCATGCGATACTTCGCTTGGTGAGGGAACACCAAAGGACAGGGGCAGGTAGAGGACACGTGATTTCAGTGGGCTTGCTCCCGGGCCATGCCAACTAACGGTTGTGTCTGACATACCCACCGACCGTTGGCTGTAGGTGTCAGAGGTGACCTGGGAAGAGGAAGACGACCGAGCCAACCAATCGATGACGGCAGGGTTGTCGGTGGAGACACGACCGCTGGATGACACCGGGAGCACTGGCCTCTGGCTGCGACTAGTGCTGCCTCGACCCCTTCCTCTGCTGCCACGTCTGCTCGCTCCTGAAACATTGCCTCCTCTGCCACTCCTCTGCGTGTTGTCTGACATACTCTTTAATTCAACGATTCTGTGTCCCTGAGTAACGATTCTGTGTCCCTGAGTAACAATTATGTGTCCCTGAGTAACGATTCTGTGTCCCTCAGTAACGATTCTGTGTCACTCAGTAACGATTCTGTGTCCCTGAGTAACAATTCTGTGTCCCTGAGTAACAATTCTGTGTCCCTCAGTAACGATTCTGTGTCCCTCAGTAACGATTCTGTGTCCCTGAGTAACGATTCTGTGTCCCTGAGTAACAATTCTGTGTCCCTGAGTAACAATTCTGTGTCCCTGAGTAACGATTCTGTGTCCCTCAGTAACGATTCTGTGTCCCTGAGTAACAATTCTGTGTCCCTGAGTAACAATTCTGTGTCCCTGAGTAACGATTCTGTGTCCCTGAGTAACAATTCTGTGTCCCTGAGTAACAATTCTGTGTCTGTCCCTGAGTAACAATTCTGTGTCCCTGAGTAACAATTCTGTGTCCCTCAGTAACGATTCTGTGTCCCTCAGTAACGATTCTGTGTCCCTCAGTAACGATTCTGTGTCCCTGAGTAACAATTCTGTGTCCCTGAGTAACGATTCTGTGTCCCTGAGTAACGATTCTGTGTTCCTGAGTAACAATTCTGTGTCCCTGAGTAACAATTCTGTGTCCCTGAGTAACGATTCTGTGTCCCTCAGTAACAATTCTGTGTCCCTGAGTAACAATTCTGTGTCCCTGAGTAACAATTCTGTGTCCCTCAGTAACGATTCTGTGTCCCTCAGTTACAATTCTGTGTCCCTCAGTTACAATTCTGTGTCCCTCAGTTACAATTCTGTGTCTGTCCCTGAGTAACAATTCTGTGTCTGTCCCTGAGTAACAATTCTGTGTCCCTGAGTAACAATTCTGTGTCCCTGAGTAACAATTCTGTGTCCCTGAGTAACAATTCTGTGTCCCTCAGTAACGATTCTGTGTCCCTGAGTAACGATTCTGTGTCCCTGAGTAACGATTCTGTGTCCCTCAGTAACAATTCTGTGTCCCTGAGTAACAATTCTGTGTCTGTCCCTGAGTAACAATTCTGTGTCCCTGAGTAACAATTCTGTGTCCCTGAGTAACAATTCTGTGTCCCTGAGTAACGATTCTGTGTCCCTAAGTAACGATTCTGTGTCCCTAAGTAACGATTCTGTGGCCCTAAAGTCTCTGTGGCCCTAACTCTGTCCCTAATACACAGAGGTCTGTCTCTCTTGAATGACCGGAGGCTAATGGAGAATTCTAAGATGGCCGCGATTTATAGCTCCACCATTACACAGTGCTGGCTGGCTGGCTGCTGATTGGCTAATGCGATCACATGTCATGAATGAATGCATTATGGGTCAGCGCGCCTTGTCTGCGCGCCTTCCCAGAGATCCCCGCTCCGTCGCCACACATGTCGCCGCCATTTTTGGGAAAATTCGATTCGTGCATCCGAAGTTTGCTAATTTTCGGATTCGGCGCGAATCGAATATATCCTAATCTTCGAAACGAATTCCACTTCGTCATGTTCGATTCGCTAATCTCTACTTGTGACCAATGCGTCTATAATGCTGGGCAGAACATTGGAACAGATTTTTAAAGACAGATTGCTGGTCACTGAAGATGAAAATTAAATTTATTTTAAAACCATGCAAAATTTAGAAATGGTTAGGGTCAGGTTTAAAGTGGTTGTAAACCTCTGACATGAAATATGAAAAAAAGCATATACCTCTATAGTGTGTGCTTGTCTCAATGTAGAGCATTATTTCTCTCTGTTGCCTTGTTCCTGTGTTATCTGCATGAGTCACTTCTGACAAGTTTTCCTGACACCAAGAGAAAAAAGGTGACAGGGGAGGGAGCTCCAGCACATAAAAAAGCATGAGCAAATGAATGCTGAAACTCCTGCGCTGGACGATGAGCTCTACAATGTCAGTAACCCCGCATGGAGTACTTTTTGGGAATGGAAGCCTTGCTGCCCTCAACGGACCAGGGAATCCAAAGAAGCTGTGTGCAAAGAAATAAACAGAGGGCGCACGGGCCTAGTGCATTACCTTCTAAAAATGAGATTTATTGAATACAAAGTAGTATGCTACAAAAGAATAAAATCAAAGGTACATCATAAAAAAGACAGCATGGTCTGAGAAAGAAGTTCTGCCTCGAAATGCGTCAGCCATTTGGTGGCCCACAGTCCCCCAACAGCTACCATCTAGGGAGATTGGACCATGCTGTCTTTTTTTGTGATGTGCCTTTGATTTTATTCTTTTGTGAGTATACTACTTTTTATTCAATAAATCTCATTTTTAGAAGGTAATCCGCTAGGCCTGTGCACCCCCTGTTTGTTTGCACACAGCTTCAGCACATAGTCTGTGATTGACAGCCTCAGCTCTGTTCAGCTGCGTAAAGAGGAGGTGTCACATACCTAGTGGAGATCGAGCTGGAGAGGGGGCTTCTCTTGCAACCTCTTGTCCAACAACCCTGGTTGTGATGACAGGGAGTGTGGGGACATAAGGGCCTGTGTAGCACATAGCGCCAGCTGGGGTTTGCAGGAAGCAGATGACCATAGATCACCAGGCAGCAACCAGGAACTGGAACACGGTTACACTTGCTTGGCAGACAGGAGTATAGCCGGGACACAAGCCAAAAGGTCATCAACAGCCGGGCAGCGAGGTACAGGAACACAAGACAGGAGCAGAGTCAGTACACAAGCCGAGGTCACAGTAGGCAGGCAGAAATCCAAGGACAGGTCAGGGGCAAACTGAGTCGTGCAGAGGTAAGCAAGTATAGCAGGTCAAGGCTCAGGTACAGCAGGAACTAGCTGAAGACCACTCAGCAATCCATTCATGTGAAAATGCAGCTTAAATAGGCCATTTGGCACCAGTGCTCATTTGTGTGTACGTACGGATGTGCATTAGTTTTCTGCACATGCTAATACATTTGTGAAACCTTTGCTAACGCATGAGTGTGACAATGCCTGTTTTGTATTTAGCCTTTGCTCAGAAATATGAACATGCACATAGGTATGAGCCTGTGCCAACCTTCTTCTTCCTACATGTACTGAGGTTTTCATACAGGGGTGTCTCTTCCCTTCAATCAGTTCTCAGCTCTCTCACTGAGTATAATTTAAGCTCTCCACCCCCTGTTTTTGGAAAGCTCAGACAAGCTGTATAAATTTGAAATAATGTAGAGCAGAGAAGACTGCACTTTGCACTTTGAAATGATGGAGAGGAGAGAAGACTGCAGATACACCTGTGGGTATATTTATTTCATACCGACTGCTGTATACAGTGTGGGTTCACAACAAACAGCAAAATGAAAATTTGCATGAAAAACTCTGTTTATACACCTTATCTATTATACATTTACTACTAGTAAAACTATTTGCTTTCATGTTATCCCTAGCCTCAGGAATTTTCCATCCTTCTCATGCACAAGGTGAAAATCTACACAACACATTATTTAGTCTTGCAGAAAAGCAAAGCTAAAACAGAGTATACTTACTAAGCTTTCAAGAAAATGTTCGTTAATATTGTTCCCAACTGAAGATATTCTGTTCTCTGGCCCCAGGGGCTAAATCACGATATTGGTGTCTTTTCATCCCTGCAATTGGTGACATTGGATTAAAATCAGTAGCCACCACAAGTAGTCCTTTTCACAACTTCAGTTACCGTGTTGACCAGTTCTTCCCACAGCAGATTTAAAATTGGAAAAAAATGTATCTTTTCTACGTATTTGTAAAAGTATGTTGGGGCAAAAGAGGTATTTGTTGTGCTGTTAATCCAGCTGTATCTCTAGAAATGTTTTGTACCTCATCCAATGCAAAAAATGCAACAAAAGATCTTACGTTGGCAAAACATGACAAAAATTGCAAACAAGAATTTATTCACACAAACACACCATTAAGGAGCATAAGTAAGAGGATTTCTGCACACGTGGGACACCATTTCTCACAGCCAGACCACACTATGGAAGATATGAATGTTTTGGTTCTTAAAGGGAACTTTAGAACTACTCAGGAATGGAAAACTTTTGAACTAAGCATGATAATTCTATTTGACACAAAAGATAATGGACTAAATGTGAACCTCAGTTTTCTAAATTATTATCCAACAGTTTTAGGACCTTCCTCACCTCTGTGACTTTTACTTTCCATCCCAGTCTATAGCTTATCTCATTAACTACCGAAGCTTAATTACTATTTCTGTGTATGTTTGTGCCTCTTTTTTTTCCCTCGTAGATTGTATCACATAACATTCTGATAAAACTTTGTGTATTAGTAATACTTGGACCTTGAAGAACGGGGTCCTGTCCTTAACAATGTGGATGTTGGTGCAAAAGAAAAGTATTATGGTCAGTACTCAGTTGTTCTTGTTGTATTGTTAACTTATTGATGTACTTGTTTGGTTTTGGCGGGGCCACTATATACTCTTGTGTTCAAAGGTGGCTCCTGTGGCTTTCGCAAATATAATCTTTGCATGTCTCAAATTATGCCTTTGATGAAGAAAAGTATTATACAAAGAAATTTGTGGCAAATTGTTACAAACTCCTCTGGTTTTACAGTGGCACTCTCAAATTGCCTTTACTTCTCAAAGTGGAGGAAAAGGCTAATACAATGTAGAGTAAATTGCTCCCACCCTCCCCATACTCATGTAGTCTACTGTTTATTAAAAAGTTCTGTGCAAATACCTTTTAATCAGCTTCAGGGCAGTCATGTGATTTAAGTTGTGGGTCCCCTGGGACAGAGAAGAGCCATGACATCACCTGTCAGCTTCCATTGCCCCCCAGTTGTTGGTGCTCCCTTCCGCTGCACTGACACAAGGGAGCCAGAACATACAGATTATGTGACCGCCCTATAACTGATTTCATAAAGGTGCATTATTAGTCTTTCCTTCAACTTTAACAGAACCTATAGCAGTTTGCTTCCTGTACTGAGTACAAGGAATTAATGTTTCTTTTCAGGAATTCAATTCCATACTCCCTTATTGCAGTTTCCCAACAGTCCACATTGAATTTGACTCAGTTTTGCATTAATGTATCGATTTAGCTCACAGAAAGTTGTTGAAAACCCTTGTAGTCATAAACAGTGCCAAGCAACCATTTCTATAATATAATGTGATCAATATGCCTCAAAATATAGAAATTGCCATTCTCTACCTTTTTGTTTGGAGAACTTATTTCCAATCACATGGTCACAATCCCCCTGCTTTGTGACTCAAACAGCGGCCAGTGGGTGCATACATTGAGAGTTAATGCCTGCTGCTCTGTGGCCAGTGGGTGATGGACACTGACAACGCTTCTAGGAAGCGAGTGACTCTTAGAGCAGGCACATTTGACTGCACAGCGCAAGTGTTATCAGTCGCAGAGAAAAGGGTTGCTGAATGTCTGCATTGGATAATTATTTCTAATCAGGCATTTAGTAATCCAAAAAGTGCATAATACAAATGTTTATGTCCCTGGTGCCCAACCTGCAGCCTGATGGCCACATGTTGCCCTTTGGTATATGATGTGCGGCCCTCAGACCTCAGCAGTCTGTAGTGGGAACATTGATTAAGGTAATAGCACTGATCTCTACTAGCCTCATGTAAAATCTTCCCAGTTTCATTTCCACACTTTCTGACCCTCATTTCCTCTATTAAATTGGCAGTTTCTGACAGTCCTTTCAAGCATTACATTTATTGAATATTATGTGCAGCCCTTTGACGATGTCAGGGCCGCATTTGAGGCCCTTTTTAGCTTATACGTTGACAACCACTGCTTTAGAGTGTCATTTGAGGCCCCCTTTAGCTCATATGTTGACAGCCACTGATTTCCAGTATTTACCAAATAAGTGAAGGGAAGAATTTGACATTTTTACTGCAATTGCACTTTAGGCAATACAAAAGATATTCTATTTTTGTGAAATTATGTGTTTAAAATTACGCTACCAGTTCAGATTGGCCTTTCTATCCTTAAGTCTCTGTGATCAGATTTTACCGCATTATCTGAGCCCTACACTCTATTGCAAAGATGCCAGTTCTTCTCCTTTACAAAGGTTTTTATTGTCGATGTTCAGTCAAACAAACAGAGCTAGCAATATGACAGTCACATTTAATATGAAAGTAACACAAAGGTGAATATCACAAAAAACGGTGTATTTAACCATACAATATGGGAGTCATGAATAGCAATGCATAGTTGGTAAAAGCATAACATACTCAAGGTACACAGCAAATGTTGCATATACAGTACATAAATTGTCGAGTATGGTGTGATACAATTCAAACAAGTTATGTGGTCAAGAGTTGCATATGTTGTAACCATCAAAGCCAAGAAGATGCCCAGCTGCCAGGCAGTTTCAATAACTGATCAGAAGCAAGAAGGCAGGTGAAGAGAGAAAGTAGAGCAAAAGCTAGAGAAGGCCTCATACCTAGGATAGTAGTTCAGGAGCAGCATCATCTCCCCACTAGGGAACTCTATCGCTTTTCTCAAATAACTCATTTCCTTTCAACCCTCAGACATACTAATGACTTGTCCTCTCTGACCCCAATGGAACGTTTTTGTAGAACTCTAGATAAACACACAGGTCATATTTCCATGATCTACGCTATCCTGCAAATGGACTCTTCTAAGTTGCCCTACATGGAGAGGTGGGAACGAGATCTGGGGGAAGTTATGGAGGCAGCTGAGTGGAATAAACTGGCACAGCTTAACTCTAAAAATGTCATCAATACTTCATTGATTGAAGCTAATTATAAGGTCTTCATGCGGTGGTATTTGGTGCCCCTCCCGCTTAGCTTCCTTTGTTGAGGGGGCCTCCTCTGGCTGTTTCTACGGTTGTGGACAGGAGGGCACAGTCCTTCATATATGGTGGACCTGTAGCAAGGTAAAGGGATTTTGGATTCGCACGTATAATTTTATACAGTATGCTCATTGACTCCGATTAATCTTATCAAATCAACGCTCCAGGCTCACCTAGGGAAGCTGGTGGAGGGGATACCCGGTTATGTGAAATGCTTAATCACATTTATATTTACTGCTGCCAGGATATCCATTGCAAGCTCTTGGCGGCCCCCCTTGGTCTCCCTTGACCTCCTGAAGGCTAAGCTGACCTGGATAATGGTCAACGAACGTTTGACCGCTATTCTTCAAGACAGGATGGCATATTTTGAAAAACCTTGGGATCCTTGGATGCAATATCTCTCAGCATCATCCTAGGATAAAGGATAGTCGACATGGGATGTCGATAAACATTACCCATCTTGCTCCCCGCACCCGACTGCTGACCGGATCCTTCTCCACCAAGCGTCCTTTGCTTCTTCCTTTTTTATTTCCTTTACTTCCCCTATCTCTATTCTCACTCCTCTCTCTCTATTTAATTTTGCCTTCTCTTTCCCGTCTCTGATTTTGAACACTAACTAACTAACCAAGGGCCAGGAGGGGCATATCCTCTTATGGCCTGTTGAACATTTGAGGGCGATTGCCCACTTTATACGGGTCAGGGTGGTCTGAGACACCAGACTTGATGAACAGTTTTACATTAGATTTAGTTTTTCCTATTATCTTGTTGTTGCAAATCTTCCATCTACGGGACCCCTTTGGTCACCATCAACAGATAATTATTTTGCAACATTGTATTGTGTGCATTGCCTGTTCTGGGCTAAAAGGGCTGCAGTTTGTATGGGGTGGAGGGAATGGATGTATTTTTTTTTCTGTACAGTTTGTAACTTCATTCTTATGAAAAAACGAATAAACAGTATTGAAAAGAAAAAGCTAGAGAAAAGAAAGTGTAGACAAAGAGGGTGGAGTCCTGGGGGTCCGCAACGCCAAGTTGTTAGATCGACAAAAGAATGTTGTCAAATCGAGATGGCTGAGCATGAGTTATCCAGGGTTGCCAGACTCAAAGAAATTTCTCTTGGGTATCTGATAGTATGGCTGTTAATTTTTCATTCACCATAATTTCGTTCATGCAGTTTTTAACTGCTTCAAAGCTGAGGATCAGGGTTTGCCAGGCTTTAGCTATCGTCAATTTGGTAGCAGTAAAGAGGTGTGTCGCCAACTGTCATTCAGGGAGAAGCAATTCTGCAAGATGTCAATTCTTCTGTTTGTGTATTGGACTCCTGGTTTGCTTGATGCTTTCCTTGGTATGGGTGACTTTGTAAACTCCTATGAAAAGTTGTCAGTTCTTTACAGTAGTTAGACAGGATGGTCATGGCTCACAGGGGAACATTATTTCTTAAAGTATGCCCTGTAAAAGAAGTTAAATCTAATGTTGATAGTCCTATATCTTCAGTGTTACTGCTTACTGAGAAAACAACACCTTCATTTTAGCTAGATACTACAGGCAGCATGCCTCTTCTGGCACTTTCAGCTTAGGTTACTGTACAGTATGAGGATCATTTCCCTAATGACAATTCACAAAAAGACGTGTAGCACAACTCACTTAGGAGTCCTTAAGATATTTTCAGGCTCCCTGTCCCTGAACCCCTCTAACACCACAGTACTCTTCTGACCAGAGCAAATTATCACCAGAAAATAGACTTACACACAGATTGGAGTGAACTGATATGATGTTTATATTACACTTGGATGTAAGCTCAGCGAAGCAGTAAAAAAGTAATATATGTGTACATAATGGCAATTAACACCCTTAGTAACTGTAAACAAAAAAAAACACATACAGCAAAATCTCAACCAGTGTTGGCAGGCCTGCTATTCAGAAGGTAACCCAAAACCTCAAACCTGAGGTTCTTCTAGTCCCCAGTGAGCAAAGGTGAAACTAGCTTACTTTGGGCTCTCAGGATCTGATGACAAGGTTTAAATTTGAAATAGAAAGGGGTTCCTTTAATTAGGGTAGTCAAGGCCCCTTTAAATGCAATGAGAAATCTGCATGCTCGTTGGGGCCCAGTTGGTGCACTACAATGATCCAGAATTTGTACGTGATTTTGCGCACCCGTGCCTCCCTGTAGCAGTATTTCTGCTATAGGGAGGTCGGGAAGTGGTTACTACACTAAGCAGGTTGCAAACTTTAGGCAAAAAAGTGGCAGAAGTTGGCAGAAGCACTTGCTGGCAAAGGGCAACTCCTCTCTGGGCTGCAGTAACTAGTGGCAATGGTGGTAGATGTTCCTGCAAGAGGGTAGGCCGATGGTTAAGGGAGCAATGATGTGGTTTGCCTGCAGAAGGCGTGCACTGTGGCTAGTTCTGATGTTTGGACCATGCTGCAAATGTGTTCAATAGTAGCGGCTGGGGAACTCGGACATGACACGTGTCCTCAACCGGGGGGCAGGAAAGTGACTGATTGGAAAGGAATGTCAGTGTTTGCTTGTATGGCTGGTGTATGGGACTCTCTCACCCAATCTGTGGATTCCAGCAGGTCCTGTTGGTCGCTCTTTCAATGGATGAGAGCCCCCAGCAGTTCTCCGATCTCCACTGTAGAGTACGGTCACAGCACTCATCGCTTGATGTCTTTCTCTTTTGGCTGGCGATGCTGGTGGTCAGAGATCCCCTCTGGCTCCTCTCTCCCTCTGCGGCCTGGTCTGGTACTTTGGCCGCCCACAAAGCTCTCTCTCTCCACTTCTGCTCTCCAGCTCTTTCCCCTCTCACCTCCTCTTCCTGTTCCTGGGCTTCTATATTTATATGCCTCCATCCACACGCCAGCTTCTCTAGGAAATGTAGTCCCCCAATTAGCGGCCTTCTATCAAATTCCTGCAGTTCAGCCTATAAGATCCATAAAGCTTTTACTAGAGTGTGTGTCACTGAGTTGCAGGAGACTGCCACGTTGTGTCTCTTTTAACATCCTGCTGTCTGAATAATAGCAGGGTGTTACAGACGTTCACTAAACACAAGACATTTTGTGAATAGTCAAGGGGAGATTCTGCCTTTTGCCCAACCCTCCTCTCTCCTTGTACAGTTCACAAGGACCATCAAGGGTCTAATTAATTAAAAACAACATAATTTGGCTGTAGCTTATATTACATTTTAGCACAGCAGGTCCAGGTTCACTTTATGTTACGTCATATGTTACGCTCTCCTTATGCTTTAGTAAAACAAGTCCTGGAGCAGGAAGAAAGGTAAAGTGACATAACGTGCGCCTGTTTACCTTTCAAACATTCATTCATATATAGGAAATTAGAAAATTAGAACTTCCCCATTTTACTTCTTGAGTGTTTAAAGGGTAAACTGCATTAATTCTTCATATTTTAGTAGTTTTGTTAAAGCTGCTTGCTTGATCACATTGTTAGTGCTGCTGCCTCTTTTCTGCAGGGAATGCCTTGGACCTGCATGGAATCCTAATTGCTGCTTTGCATTACTTTTTCAGTTCTTTTGGGAATCTTATCTTTTCAGCTTCTACAGTGCAGCTACAAGCCCTCCTTTCATCTGCTGACTGATTGGTAAATGGGGCTACTGTATAATTGCATAAGTGGCCATCGTTGAGTTATTCACTCTGGCATAATTAACTACATTCTATTAGACACCCTTGCTGCTTTATACATTTCAGTAAGTGGAAATAAACGAACAGGGATGAAAATATGAAGTTAGTTAATTGATGGGTGGAGAAAAGACTGACTATGACCCAAGCCAACAAAGGATGTCTTTTCAACTCTAAAATTAGACTGTTGCAGTGAGACCCATTGCAAGCTATTATAATAGAAATTGTATTGTGTTTTACCCTGAAAAGGAAGGTATACATTGTACATTAACCATTATATTGAGCACAAACATAATTGGTATGTTATGTTCATTAGCAATCACATTACAGTGATGAAAATATATTACCTATTACACCAATATCTGCCATCCACAAAGGTCTAGTTTTGATTCATCAATTCCTACGGCATACCATCAGAAGCCTTGAAAGACATCTGAGTACTTTCCATTGAAAGTGTAGACAAGCTTTTGTGTTTTATTTTTTTATAACAGTAGTGGTTTCCAACCTGTCATTCTCTTGTGTATCTCATGGTTGCACAGACTTTCTTGTAGGTCATGACAACTGACTTGCGTTAGGGCTGGAGCGGTCTGTAATTCCCTACTTTTTAAGTTTTTAAATGATATTTCATCTTACTAACAAAGATATTTTGGCAGGCCGTGCATTTCTGCGAACAGTAGATTTAACATTGTTTTCAGCTTCAGTGTGTTATGAGTATGCCGCTGAGTAAAACTCAAAATCTTCGAAATGTAATTGTTCCCATGTCCAAGTTTATAGGCTTGGCAACTTTTTTTTTACAGGAAATCAATACTAGAATCCTTTATCTCAATACAACCAAACTGTATTTATTGTGCAATGGTGAGGAAGTAATAATGGGCAAATAATACTGAACAGATGAAACAGCAAACAAAAAAACCCACTAAAGATAAGATACTAATTGATAATAAGGCTATATATAAAACGGTATACTGGAAAAAGATATACAAAGGAATAAACTTGAATAATGATCAGGAAGCAGGATAGACAGACAGGGCTAAGACAGATGCTGATATGCCAAGGAGGAGGAACTTCATGGGACAAGAGGTAGGGATGTCCTTGATGTTCGAGTCGAACATAAATTCGACTCAAACATTGAATGTTCGTGTGTTCCGAGAACACTCGAACGGTTAGGGCGTTCAGCGGGTATTCGCCTGCCGAGCCCCACAATTCACTGTGCTCCGACAGTGCATTGTGACATTGTGATTGGCCAAAGCAATGCACCTGACCACAGGGTTTTTTTTTTTCATTTCAGCAAGACGGCAGCATCGTGATAACGCTGGATGCCGTGATTGACGATGGATTACATTGATGGAACCATTTTTTTGTCTTTTTTTTTGTTTAATAAAGGACTTGTCAAAACTGTCTACTGTCATTTTTTACACTACACTTTTTTTTGTAAATGAGTAGTGGTACCATGTACCCCATACTCATTCGCATGGTGGGGCTGGGATCTGGGGGCCCCCTTGTTTCCAGATTCTGATAAGCCCCCTTGCAACAGATCCTCACAACAACAGTCCAGGGTTGTGGGGAAGAGGCCTTTTTCCCCATCAACATGGGAACAAGGAGCTTTGTGGGGGGGGAGCCCCCCAAAGCACCACCCCATGTTGAGGGCATGTGGCCTGGTATGGTTGTCTGCTGAGCTACATACTTGGATATGGGTCTGGTATGTATTTTGGGGTGGGGACCTCACAACATTTTCTTGTACATTTTGGCATGGGGGTTCCCATCAATCTCCATATCAGACCCAAAGGGCTTGGTATGTATGGGGGAAACCCTGCGCTTTTTTTTTGCTAAATTTTTAATTTCCAGCATTTCTTTTTACATTTAGTTGTCAGTGGGGAACCCCACTGGCAGCTGAAACATTAGCCACCTCCCGTCCAGCCGTTGTATATAAACGGCCAGTCGGTGGCAGTGCAGGTTCGGGTGGCCGTTTATAAATGGCCTCCCCACCCCCTGCTTGTGCATGCTCCCTGGGAGCGCGCAGCACCACGATCCGTTGCCCGCTGTGTCCTCCAGACACAGTGGAGCACAGATCGTCATACGGGACCTCTGTGCGAGGTCTTGATCGTGTGATCACTGATTGGCCAATCAGTGATCACATGCAGAGTAGTAAGCAAGATGTCACTTCTGACATCATTGCTTACTGGGTGTGAAATCTGTGAATGATCACAGAGGTCACATGGTACAAGGCTATTCACAACAGCATTGTACCATATGACAAGCTGTGACCAATCACAGCTCACACAGTAGTTCTCAATGGCTGCAAGAATGCAGCCAGAGAGAAGGAGACATTATTGCTTTTACAGCCTTTATGGGTGTAAAAGCAATCAGTGTAAAAAAAAAATCTTCATCACCCCCCACAAGTAGTACAGTGTCACCATGGTGACACTGTACTGCTACGGTGACAGTATGTAAAAAAAAAAAAAAACATAAATAACAATATAAAAAAAATAAAAATGTAAAAAATATTTAAAAATTATAATTTTTGGTTATAAACTAATTTGGGTTATTTTTTTTACTAAAAAGATAACATAATTAATTTTGGTCAAGATTTATGATGAAATATTATTTATTTGCAAACTTTTATAAGAAAAACACTTTTTTTCAAAATTTTTGGACTTTTTCATTTACATAGCAAAAAAAATAAAAATCCCAGTGGCGAATAAATGCCACCAAAGCTTTATCTGTCTCAAAAAAACTGCTAAAAAAGTCATATGGGTACAGTTTTGCATGACCGCGCAATTGTCATTCAAAGTGTGATAGCACTGAAAGCTGAAAATTGGCCTGGATAGGAAGGGAGTAAAAGTGTCTGGACTTGAAGCGGTTAATGCATGTTTTCACTACTAAAATACCGCATGACTTAATAAAATAATTTTAGTTATTTAGTCTTTTAGTAGCATTGTTTAATGAATGTGAACTTTTTTTGGGAAAAATTCTGTGCGGTATCTTACTGTATACTCGGATGCAGTAAGATACCACTTTGTCCCCTTGGTTCGAAGTTCGTGGTCAAACTTTTGTTAGGTTCCAATGTTCGACCGCAAACCGAACAGGGGGTTGTTTGGCCCATCAATAGTCAGATGTATGCCTAGGTTAATAATAGAGGTACATGAGTTGCAGGGAGACACCCAATGGTGACTACTGGGACCAAAGGTTGGCTGATGCAGGAGCACAGTTACAGTAACAGATAAAACAGGATACAGTTGTCTTGTAACTATGAACTCCCATGAACTTCTATTACAAGTCTGACTTTGGTTCAGGGTTTAAGTCCTATTTATACTTCTCCATTCTAATTAGGACCTATTCACACATTTCTATTCTGGTGTGTTGTTATGTAATACCCAGGGGCGGACTGACCATTTGGAAACTCGGGCACTGCCTGAGGGCCCAGGGTCAGTAGGGGGCCCCATGAGATGCCCCTGGTACCTTTTTCATAGGCTTTTTTGAGTTTGGGCAAGGACACAGGGGCTCCATGATCCCCTATTGCCCGATGGCCCCATGAGTTGTCAGTCAGCCCCTGGTCATACCTTAACATGTGTTGTGTTAAAGCAAAGTAGGCACCCCTCATCTTTTGCAATGCAGTGCACCACAACACAATGTAGGTCTCACTCTCACAGAAAATAGATGGAAATGCAAAGTACTTCTGCATGTATGGTGTGTAAGTGCTGCAATGCATACATATGAACGGGCTCTTAAAGCAGAACTAAACATTCCCTCTGTCTACAAGCAGATTTGCAAGATTTTTTTCCCTTTTTTTTCTATTTTTTAAATTGTTTTAATTGTTAGCCCCCACCCCGCCACTCCAGCCTATGTGAGAATGACATGTACCTGGTTGTACAGCTTTCTGGGCTTCTTACATCACATCTACCAGGAGGCTGAAGGAGTGGCACACAGAGCGGCCAGGGGGCAGTCCAGTGGGTGGGTCAAGGGTGGGTCCAGGTTTTCATTGGAGCTGGCAGCCTACGCCTGAAAGAGACTGAAGAAGATCAAGACAGTGGCGCAGAACCTATTGATGGAAATTCACTAATACTGGAGAGTGCAAAATCTGGTGTAGCTCTGCATAGAAACCAATACCCTTCCAGGTTTTATTGTCAAAGTTTAACTGAATAAACTGAAGTTAAAAGCTGATTGGCTACCATGCACAGCTGCACCAGTGTCCCAGTTTTAGTAAATCTCCTCCATTGCTGCACCCGAACAGCGAATTTCAGTAGGACAATGCTGGATTCACTTTGCTGGTGAGTATGTGCCTTTAAAGAGCACTACAGGTAAGTAGAAAAAAACATGGGGGGTGGGGGAAGTTTAGTACCACTATAAGTTAGAAAATTACCCTGAATCAATCTTGACTATATTCAAACAGCTGACTGTAATAACTCCTAAAAATGAACCTTTACCTGGCACAAGCATAGAAAACAGACTGATAACTCAGTGTTCAGCAGTCAATTACCTTAAACCAGCACTGTCAAAGGTGAGGAAGTGCAATGATCCCTATACCCAGAAGTACAAGTAGGGGCGGTGTTTCCACTAGGCAAACTAGGCAGCCTCCTAAAGCACACTGCCGCCTAGAGGCACCTGGGCACAGCACAGGCCAGCACTCTCTCTGTGGGGGGGGGGGGGTGACAGAGGGGGAAGAAAGAAAGGACAGAGGAAGATGCTGAGTGTATGGGGCCAGTATAGCAGCTGAGCTGCCGTTGCTTCCAGTGTTCCTCTCAGACTCAGTGACTTACTGAAAGATGGCTGGCGGCTGCTGATGATCATTGTGGAGTTCCAGCCCTTCTTTTCTCATTCATCAATGGAGGTTGAAATGCGCCTTCGGAGGAAGGTAATATTTGACCCAGATGTCTCATGTCTGTGTTAGTGCGACCCAGCCAGCCGGCCATCCATCACATGTGCAATGTGTCAATGAGTGATGACATCATCATGATCCCACAGCCTACTCTTCTAGTGCCTGCTGATCTGTGTCAGTGTTGGTGGTGGTGTGTTGTGTGAGATCTGTCACTGTGTGGGATCGTTCAGGTGTTCTCTGTGAGTGTGTGGGCTGGGCTGCCTGCTGTCACAGCATTTCATCTCCCCCCATTGCCTGGGGAATTCCAGCCTGGGATCTGTCAGAGTGTGGATCCATCATCTTCCACTCACTGCAACTGTCACCCTAACACTGCCAGACACAGATACAGTCCATCCTTGATACTGATGTTTTCTTTATTATTAGTGCTGGTGGTATCTTATGGCACTTATTTTTTAAAATTAAAATATATGTAGCAGTTTAATGTACTGTTGATTTTAATATTTTTTGCTGTTTTTTAAAATTTTTTTTTTTTTTGGGGGGGGGGGGGGGGCACAAGCAGCTGGTCTTGCCTAGAGTGCAAAATAGTCTAGCACCATCCCTGAGGTGCTTCTCCTCATTCCCAAGATCCAGATGTGTTGAGGGGATATTGAAGGAAAGGTATGTGCAACTAGACAGAGTTATCCTTTCGCTTTTCCCTGCATGTACAAAACACAGGCTGAGTTACTTTACATTACCTGATAAAGTTTGTGGATGAATCTATTTTTTTCCCACACACACCTTTTGCTCATGCTGTACTGAAAGAAAGAAATAACATTAACACAATACAGATGTAATTATCTGCTTTTTCTTTATCTTTTATTTGGCATCCATTCATTTGTTATTAGAACTGACAAAAACGATTTCACCTGATTTGGAGGCTAATTTATCGAAACTAAAGCAAAGATGCTTTGGAGCCTTCCTTCACTATAGAGGTTCATATCAGTGCTGCTAACTACAAGCTGTTGCCTAACTGTTGCGTATAAAGATATGGCTCTGTGCCCATATGCATCAGCTCTACAATACCCTTAGGATGTTTTTCCGTTTATACCTATTCTTGTATGCATTTCTGATTTTACCCACTGCTATATTCACGTTAATCTTTATGGCCCAAACAGAAGGCTTTTAGGTGAAGCAGTGATGTTTTACACTATATACAAGTTCCATATGCTGGAGAATGAGTATTTTTAATAATGTTATCCACTAATAATTTCATGACAAAAAAAAATTTAAAAACAGAAAAAACTGTAATCCACAATAATGATAGCTTTTAGGGTTTTGCAAAAAAATATACATCCATGTACAAATAACAGTATTTTTCATGTCTTTTTATACGAGGGGCGTTCAAGTCAAACTGGGACTTTTGAGTTTATATAATAAAAGAGCAAATTTCAAGGAGTGGAAACTGCATTTATTTTTTTGCATACTCCCCTACTACATTTATACACTTATCGCAGCGTTTAAATAATGCTTGGAAAGCTTCGGCATAGAAAGATTTGTCAGTATGCCTGAACCATCCTGAATCATCCTCATGATGAGGAAGGGGCAAGTCCCTGAAAAATGTTAACATGATGACTGGCTTCTCTCCTTTGGTTTGACATGGTTTGAGTGCTCCCCTTGGCTTCAAGTTTGCCCTCACAGCCCTTCTTTGGGCAGTCTCTCGCCAGGTGTATGACAGTACAACCGGATTTGGGAAACGTGACTTCTGGCAGACACGTTATCTAAGTGATCCCAGTGGCTGCCATCCACACTTCTCCCACTGTCTTGAGGCTATAGCCTAAGCAACCTACTGTTGGGTTCAGAATCATGTGTCATGTGTCATCCTCCAGCTTCTGGGAATATGTGTTTCTCCTCTCCACTGGCTTGGTGATGTATCAATCTGGGCACTCATACATGTCATGCTTTTTAACCCAATATTAAAGTTAATTTCGATTTTATCATTTTATCTGTTCCTGGGCTTGTGATTCTATTAACTTGCGCAGGGTTGGGAGCACTCCTTTATTTGTTGTTTTGTGCTCATGTCTCTTTGCTGGTCAGATGAGTTGGAGCTGCCCATACTGTGGTTATCCTTATATCCCTTGGCACCTCATTGCACTTGGTGTTTGCATCCATTTTTAGTGCTGAAATGCTGACCTTCAAGGAACTCTTTTAGGGATCCAAACGGGTGGAAATGCCTTGGACTGAGTTCTGAGCTGTAAATACCTCCCAGCCGAGTTGATGTAATGTACAGTGGCTTGTAAAAGTATTCACATCCCTTGAAATTTTCCACATTTTGTCATGTTACAACCAAAAACGTAAATGTATTTTCTTGGGATTTTATGTGATAGACACAAAATGGCACATAATTGTGAAGTGGAAGGAAAATGATAAATGGTTTTCCAAATTTTTTACAAATGAATATCTGAAAAGTGTGGCGTGCATTTGTATTCAGCCCCCTTTACTCTGATATCCCTAACTAAAATCTAGTGGAACCAATTGGCCTCAGAGGTCACCTAATAAGTAAATAGAGCCCACCTGTGTGTAATTTAATCTTAGTATAAATACCACTGTTCTGTGAAGCCCTCGGGGGTTTTGTTAGAGAACATTACTGAATAAACAGCATCATGAAGGCCAAGGAACACACCAGACAAGTTAGAGATAAAGTTGTGAAGAAGTTTAAAGCAGGATTAGGTTATAAAAAAATATCCCAAGCTTTAAACATCTCATGGAGCACTGTTCAATCCATCATCCTACAATGCAAATCTACCAAGACATGGTCGTATACCTAAACTGACAGGCCCGGCAAGGAGAGCATTAATCAACGAAGCAGCCAAGAGGCCCTCTGGAGGAGCTGCAGAGATCCACAGCTCAGGTGGGAGAATCTGTCCACAGGACAACTATTAGTCGTGCACTCCACAAATCTGGCCTTTATGGAAGAGTGGCAAGAAGAAAGCCATTGTTGAAAGAAAGCTATAAGAAGTCTCTTTGCGGTTTGCGAAAAGCCATGTGGGGGGCACAGCAAACATGTGGAAGAAGGTGCTCTGGTCAGATGAGACCAAAATTGAAATTTGTGGACTAAAAGCAAAACGCTATGTGTGGCAGAAAACTAACACTGCACATCACCCTGAACATACCATCCCAACCATGAAATATGGTGGTGGCGGCATCATGTTTTGGGGATGCATTTCTTCAGCAGGGACAGAGAAGCTGGTCAGAGTTGATGGAAAGATGGATGAGACAAATACAGGGCAATTTCAGAAGAAAATCTGTTAGTCTGCAAAAGACTTGAGACTGGGGTGGAGGTGCACCTTCCAGCAGGACAACAACCCTAAACATAAAGCCAGAGCTAAAATGAAATGGTTTAGATCAAAGTCCAGACCTAAATCCAATTGAGCATCTGTAGCAAGACTTGAAAATTTCTGTTCACAGACGCTCGCCATCCAATCTGACAGAGCTTGAGCTATTTTGCAAAGAAGAATGAGTAAAAATGTCACTCTCTAGATGTGCAAAGCTGGTAGAGACATACCCAAAAAGACTTGCAGCTGTAATTGCAGCGAAAGGTGGTTCAACAAAGTATTGACTCAGGGGGGCTGAATACAAATGCACGCCACACTTTTCAGATATTTATTTGTCAAAAATTTTGACAACCATTTATCATGTTCCTTCCACTTCACAATTATGTGCCAGTTTGTGTTGGTCTATCACATAAAATCCCAAGAAAATACATTTATGTTTTTGGTTGTAACATGACAAAATGTGGAAAATTTCAAGGGGTATGAATACTTTTACAAGGCACTGTACATGTAGTGCGGTGAGCAGTATGAGCTTGTGCGTTGTCCTGGAGAAACAGGGCACCCCTAGTGATTAAACAAGGCCATTTTTTCCACAGACACATATGCACATCATTCAGACCACAACAGTATTATTCACTGTTGATAATGGTGGGGGAAATGCTGCACAGAGAAGGCTTTTTACCTTCATGCATAGAATGCATGAAGGTAAAAAAAACCTTGAACCTTTACAACCAGTTTGAGCAATTGTAGTACCTCGTTATTTGTTTACTTTGTACCAATTAACCGCTTCCCGTCCGCCCTATAGCAGAAGTACTGCTACAGGGCGGCACAGGTGCTCAAAATCACGTATACAGGTGAAACTCAAAAAATTAGAATATCATGCAAAAGTTCATTTATTTCAGTAATGCAACTTAAAAGGTGAAACTAATATATGAGATAGACTCATTACATGCAAAGCAAGACAGTTCAAGCCGTGATTTGTCATAATTGTGATGATTATGGCTTACAGCTCATGAAAAGCCCAAATCCACAATCTCAGAA
Source organism: Staurois parvus (assembly GCF_062004578.1). Taxonomy (NCBI): domain Eukaryota; kingdom Metazoa; phylum Chordata; class Amphibia; order Anura; family Ranidae; genus Staurois; species Staurois parvus. Next base: position 2,645,137 of record NW_028318260.1, on the reverse strand, counting down.
AATTAGAATATTACATGCAATCAATAAAACAAGGATTATACATAGAACAATATCGGACCTCTGAAAAGCATAAGCATGCATATGTACTCAGTACTTGGTTTGGGCCCCTTTTGCAGCAATTACTGCCTCAATGCGGCGTGGCATGGAAGCTATCAGCCTGTGGCACTGCTGAGGTGTTATGGAAGACCAGGATGCTTAATAGCGGCCTTCAGCTCTTCTGCATTTTTCAGTCTCATGTCTCTCATCTTTCTCTTGGCAGTGCCCCATAGATTCTCTATGGGGTTCAGGTCAGGTGAGTTTGCTGGCCAATCAAGCACAGTAATCCCACGGTCATTGAACCAGGTTTTGGTGCTTTTGGCAGTGTGGGCAGGTGCCAAGTCCTGCTGGAAAATGAAGTCAGCATCCCCATAAAGCTCATCTGCGGAAGAAAGCATGAAGTGCTCCAAAATCTCCTGGTAGATGGCTGTGTTGACCCTGGACTTAATGGAGCACAGTGGACCAACACCAGCAGATGACATGGCTCCCCAAATCAACACAGACTGTGGAAACTTCACACTGGACTTCAAGCATCTTGCAGTGTGTGCCTCTCCATTCTTCCTCCATACTCTGGGTCCTTGGTTTCCAAATGAGATGCAAAAGTTGCTCTCATCAGAAAAGAGGACTTTGGACCACTGAGCAACAGACCAGGTATGTTTTTCTTTAGCCCAGGTAAGACGCTTCTGACGTTGTTTGTTGTTCAGGAGTGGCTTGACAAGAAGAATACGACATTTGAAGCCCATGTCCAGGATCCGTCTGTGTGTGGTGGCTCTTGATGCACTGACTCCAGCCTCAGTCCACTCCTTGTGAAAGTCCCCAACACTTTTGAATTGCCTTTTCCTGATAATCCTCTCCAGGCTGCGGTCATCCCTGCTGCTTGTGCACCTTTTTCTTCCACACTTTTCCCTTCCACATAACTTTCTATTAATGTGTTTGATACAGCACAGCCATGCAAATCAGTGTGCTTACAGTGAAGCACAAACACAGCAGTATGTAAAACAGCAGACAGTTAACCCTTTGATCGCCCCGCATGTTAACCCCTTCCTGCCCAGTGCCATTAGTACAGTGTCAGTGCTTTTTACTATTAGCACTGATCACTGTATTGGTGTCACTGGGGATGTCAGTGACACCAAGTCAGTTCCCCCCAGTGTCAGAATGCCCAATGCAGTCCTGCAGTCCCACTATAAGTCACTGATCGCCGCCATTGCTAATAAAAAATAAAAAAAAAATTAAAAATCCCAGTATATATACCGCCATTTGTAAATGCTATAACTTTCACATAAACCAATTAATTTACACATATTGGGATTTTTTTTTAGCAAAGACATGTCGCAGAATACATTTTGGCCTAAATTTATGAAGAAATTAGATTTTTTTATATTTCTTTACTGGACATGTTTAATAGCAAAAATTCAAAAATATAGTTTTTTTTCTCAAAATTGGCAGTCTTTTTTTTTTTTTATAGCACAAAAAAAACAAAACACACAGGCGATCAAATACCACTGAAAGAAAGCTATGGGGAAAAAGGGCATGAATTTAATTTGGGTGCAGCGTTGCATGACTGCGAAATTGTCAGTTAAAGTAACGCAGCACCGTAACGCAAAAAAATGGCCTGGTCAGGAAGGGGGGTAAATCCTCAGGAGGGCAAATGTTGTGATAAAAATAAATGCATGTGAAAGAAAAAGGGAACCTATATACTGCATTCTATCATTTCATGTCTTATCTGCATACAGTTTACAAATCGCAATGCTTTTTTGTGATATTGGTCCATTCAAAGGAAAGGTTTTTATTTTTGTAATTTTGTGAAGTTAATATGTTTATAAACTATTTACAGTGTATATACAGTATATAAGACAAAGTATTCCCAGAAGACGATATTTTAGCTAAAATAGAACAAAGTATTTCCGGAAGACCATAGGTTAGTTAAAGAAGCAGAGCAGAAGTGGCATGTCTGAATGGCACTTCAGTCCGAGCCATCGGAAAAGTGATGATTTACTGAAATATGTTACTGCTGATGAGTTATCTGATTCTATGTGTAAATTGCAGCTTGAGCATCTTAAATTATAGGCTGTAAGTGGAAATACATTTGTGCAAAGCAGCCTAAGGCTCCACATGCAGGTCTACAGCAACCCTGTCAGCACAGTGTAATTTGTATGGAATTACCTGCTAAAAGAAGTGACCCAATAATTACTGTACCTTTACAGTGGCCTGTTTGCTGAAATGCCGCCTCATTGTCCACCGCATGTACTGCACACATCCAGGTGTGTGGAATACCTACTCCCTTCAACTCATTCATCACTACAAGATAACTACAGCTTGTGGTGTGAGAAGCCCGTATTTAATAAGTATTTGACCCATCTGACCAGTCGAATAACTACAGCAGCAAGCACCAAAGGGCCAGTGTTTCAACAAACAGACCATTAGAAAGTAAGTAGTCACTCTTCTTTTAGCAGGTATATAATTCTATACAAGTGACCCCGTGTTGACAGGGTCACTTTAAAAAGACGATGAAATCTAATAATAAGCACTATTTTAGATTTTCTTTTTATTTATTTATTTTACAAATTTTTGGTATCTCAAGGTTTCTATCTTATACTGCGGTCTTTCCAATCTTTGAATTAAAATGCAGTAACCTGCCAGCAATATATAGTAAGAGAATGCTTAAAAAAGTTTGGACCAATGTCCTGTACCGTAAAGAGTATTGTCATTTTTGTGGGAAAAAAAAATGAATATAATAGAAAAAAATAATATTGCAATTTTTATCAGTGGTAGACAGAAACGTTGACAGTGCGGGCCCGCAGCACTGGATTATGTACAAGTCTGTGATCCAGAGTTTTCAGATAGGGGGTCTGCGCCCGCTGCCCCAGCTATGCTGTAATTTGCTAAAGCACAAGTTGATCAGCAGGTCCCAGCTAATGATTTATGGCCGGGACCTGCTGATCGGTGGAGCGTATGACAGAAGGGAGCTCTGTGTTGGTACTGGTTGAACTGGATGGACTTTGTCTTTTTTCAGCCAGACTACAGTAACTCCCCATATGGAAGAAAAATATATTTTAAATATATTTTAAAAATATTCTTCCTAAATATATTCACATATGTTTGAAATACTACAATTTTGGCCATATTCAATATATTTCAATAAATATATATATATACTGTATGTTGAAATGCGTTTTTATTACAAAACATATAAAAAATATTTTTAAAAATATTTTTTTTTTAAATATGTTCTTAAGATTTTTTTGAATATATAAAAAAGTCATTTTAATATATTTTTTTACATATACTTGTAAATGCATTCCAAAAATGTAGATTTGTATTTTTAAAGGCATACATTATATTTGAAAATGTATTTTTAAAAATATTTTTCATATATTTTGTAATAAAAACACATTTCAACATACATACAGTATATATATATATATATATATATATATATATATATATATTTATTGAAATATATTTTGAAATATATTGAATATGGCCAAAACTGTTGTATTCTAAATATATGTCAATATATTTTGGAAGAGTATTTTTAAAATATATTTCAAATATAATTTTCTTCCATGTCAGTCTCTACAGACATCAGCTATGTGTCGCAAAAAGCAGGGAGTAAAAACTGGCACATTGCTTAGTAAAATATGTAAATACAATAAACATTGTTAGACACATTGTTAGACTCACAGTTAACCCTTTGATGTCCCCCAAATGTCAACCTTTTCCAAGCCAGTGTCATTAGTACAGTGACAGTGTATATTATTAGCACTGATCACTGTATTCTACCTGGAGAAGTCAGTGTCAGTTATTCAGTTCCCACACAGTGTCAATTAGTGTCAAATTGCCCACCTCACTATCACAGTCCCGCTATAAGTAGCTGCTTGCAACCATTACTGGAATTATATAAAAAATATATATTCCAGTATATATCCCATAGTTTGGAGACAATAGAGCAGAAAGTAAAATATATATATATATATATATATATTTTATTCAAAACGTTCTGCCCTTTTTTATTTGTATATTAAAAAATTAAAGAAACAGTGGTGAACAAATATCACCAAAAGAAATCTCAACTTGTGTGAAAAAAATTACATTGCATGACCGCACAATTGCTGGTTAAAGTAAAGCTGTGAGGAATAGCAAAAAAAATGGCCTGGTCCTGAATGCTGTAAAATCTTTCAGAGCTTAAGTGGATAATTTCTACACAAGCCATATTGTAATTGAATGTTGTTAAATATACCTTTTCTTCTCAATCTGCAGCTTCTGTAGGTTTCTGTTGATGTACAGGTCCTTCCCCTCTTCCCCCACAGAAATTTAATTTTGTGCTTGTATGATTGGCTTACCAGTCTTCCCAGAAGTCTGCATTAAGATACAAGTCAAATTTTAGGCATCCTATGTGACAAAACTTTAATTTTTGGTGACAAACTCTCAAAGGGTTAATACTTCTAAAAGAATGTGGAGCTTACCACTTTCATCATTAGAGCACTGCAAGTGCATCACCCGATTGATTATGAAAAAGTCACTCCCATTCAGGATTAGTATCCAAAGACACCAAAGAGAACAAACAGCATTTTCTTCAAAGCAGAAACAGGTATGGAACCTGCGACAACATTTGTCAAAATCCTTGCAATATACATTGGTCACCCAGAGGAGATTGTCTTTTTTCTCAAGAAAAGCGGAATTACTCTTTAACCCCTTGGCGCCGGTGCCTCCTAGCCCTTTAAGGGTTCCAGAAGCCGGGAGGCGGGGCGGGTTTTAGGGTCATGTGACCACCATGATTCGCTGTCACAGCGGTCACATGATCGGGAAAGGTCCCGATTAAAAGAGGAGATTGGGACATTTCCGTGAGTACCAAACGCGTGTGCTGGGAGTGCGCAGGGCGCGCGCTCTCAGCACATATGTTTTTTTAATAGAACACAAATGTGCGGCCGTTCTGCGTCTAGGCCCAGACGCCGGAAGGCCGCACATTTGCGTTCGGCCGGCACAAAGAGGTTAAGCATTCTTGGTTAGTCTGTGATATTTGCATGGCTGCAGTAGACTCCAACCAGATGTCCTTCTCTGCCAAATTAACCTCATGTAATTGTTTCAGCACACATATTGGAGACCTTCCGGACAAGATACAGTACATAGAGCTCTAACCATTTGCGATTAATTAACAATCTTTATCAGGTTTTGATTGTACATTACTCTATAAGCAAAGAATGTGTAATAACAGACTCATAAATTAATCCAGTTTAATTTAGTTGATCTACCTTGGCTCAGAAGCAATCGGGTAAGTGATGCCTTGATTGAGCCACCTGTCCTGAAGTAATAATAGTGCTGAAACTGATGATAAAATTAACATTTTATGAGGTTGAATTATTTCCTCTGGCCAGCGAAGCTCAGCTACACACAATATTCTGGCCGGTTAGACCAGTGTTTCTCAACCTTTTTTCAGTCAAGGCACCCTTTAAAATTATGGAAAATCTCAGGGCACCCTTTAAAATTCTGCACAATCTCAAGGCACCCCAATCTAAAATGCGAAAAACTATTCTACACGCATCCAGGACACCCAACTTTAGAGGTGATTTATTCTTGCAAAGCAAATACACCTTTGCACACTGGTACCGACTAGTATTCCAGTGTGTCTCTCATTTTATCTCCCTCACTCTGCTAATGTGACCCCAGTGTTGATGGAGAGGGGCAGGGGAGGGTCAAACAAAGATGATACATGCTCCCGACGTTCTCCTTATCAACTGATGGTGTCATTGGTCGTTAGGATGCTGGCAGCTAGAAGGCCATAAAATTATACAATGAAAACCTGTGGCTTTGTGTACTAAAAGGCAGGATTGATCCACCTACTGGCTTGTATACAATTTTTGGGCATTTTGCCAAGGCACCCCTGAAGAAGCCTGAAGGCACCCCTGAGGAAGACTGATGGCACCCCAGGGTGCCTGGGCACCCTGGTTGAGAAAGGCTGAATTTGACGTTTCTGTAGTTGATGCACAGATTTGTATAAGACTGTATAGTTACAGTGGCAAATATATAGTAAGGTTAGGTTCAAATGCTGAAACCTTTGTTTTTTTTTCTTCATTGGTCTGTAATTCATCCAATCGTAGTAAGTGTTCACAAATCAGTGTTTATCTTTAGAGGACCAAAAGCAGCTTGTTACCATGCTAATGTCAAAAGACTTCACAATATTTAATGACAAAGTACAGAAATATTCTTGTAAGTGTTCATTTTTACACCTTTTCAGTATGTGAGTGAGAAAACATGACTAAGTAATTAAGAATGTGATATTACCACTTACGCATAACAAAGAACAGCAACACAAACGTTTTTTAGCTCCTAATGATATCAGTTCTGCAATTGAACTTGTGTTCTCAGAATGTATATGATGTGGACAGATTGCGCATGATAATGTACAGTGGGGCAAAAAAGTATTTAGTCAGCCACCAATTGTGCAAGTTCTCCCACTTATAAAGATGAGAGAGGCCTGTAATTGGCATCATAAGTAGACCTCAACTATGAGAGACAAAATGAGAAACAAAATCCAGACTATCACATTGGCTGATTTGGAAAGAATTTATTTGCAAATTATGGTGGAAAATAAGTATTTGGTCAATATCAAAAGTTCATCTCAATACTTTGTTATATATCCTTTGTTGGCAATGACAGAGGTCAAACATTTCTTGTAAGTCTTCACAAGGTTGGCACATACTGTTGCTGGTATGTCGGCCCATTCCTCCATGCAGATCTCCTCTAGAGCAGTGATGTTTTGGGGCTGTCGCTGGGCAACACGGACTTTCAACTCCCTCAAAAGGTTTTCTATGGGGTTGAGATCTGGAGACTGGCTAGGCCACTCCAGGACCTTGAAATGCTTCTTACGAAGCCACTCTTTCGTTGCCTGGGCGGTATGTTTGGGATCATTGTCATGTTGGAAGACCCAGCCACGTTTCATCTTCAATGCCCTTGCTGATGGAAGGAGGTTTGCACTCAAAATCTCACGATACATGGCCCCATTCATTCTGTCCTGTACATGGATCAGTCGTCCTGGTCCTTTTGCGGAGAAACAGCCCCAAAGCATGATGTTGCCACCCCCATGCTTCACAGTAGGTATGGTGTTCTTTGGATGCAACTCAGCATTCTCTCTCCTCCAAACACAACGAGTTGTGTTTCTACCAAACAGTTCTATTTTGGTTTCATCTGACCATATGACATTCTCCCAATCCTCTTCTGGATCATCCAAATGCTCTCTAGCAAACTTCAGACGGGCCCGGACATGTACTGGCTTAAGCAGGGGGACACGTCTGGCACTGCAGGATCTGAGTCCCTGGCGGCGTAGTGTGTTACTGATGGTAACCTTTGTTACGTTGGTCCCAGCTCTTTGCAGGTCATTCACTAGGTCCCCCCGTGTGGTCCTGGGATGTTTGCTCACCATTCTTGTGATCATTTTGACCCCACGGGGTGAGATCTTGCGTGGAGCCCCAGGAGCCCCAGATCGAGGGAGATTATCAGTGGTCTTGTATGTCTTCCATTTTCTAATTATTGCTCCCACAGTTGATTTGTTCACACCAAGCTGCTTGCCTATTGCAGATTCAGTCTTCCCAGCCTGGTGCAGGTCTACAATTTTGTTTCTGGTGTCCTTCGACAGCTCTTTGATCTTCACCATAGTGGAGTTTGGAGTGTGACTGTTTGAGGTTGTGGACAGGTGTCTTTTATACTGATAACAAGTTCAAACAGGTGCCATTGATACAGGTAATGAGTGCAGGACAGAGGAGCCTCTTAAAGAAGAAGGTACAGGTCTGTGAGAGCCTGAAATCTTGCTTGTTTGTAGGTGACCAAATACTTATTTTCCACCATAATTTGCAAATAAATTCTTTCCAAATCAGCCAATGTGATTGTCTGGATTTGTTTTCTCATTTTGTCTCTCATAGTTGAGGTCTACCTATGATGCCAATTACAGGCCTCTCTCATCTTTTTAAGTGGGAGAACTTGCACAATTGGTGGCTGACTAAATACTTTTTTGCCCCACTGTATATCTATAAAACCAAAACTGTTTTTTTTTTATTTTGAATAGAATGAGAAAGGATTTTCTGTGGTTTTTTTGGTCTCTGTGTTTTTTTTTGTTTTGTTTTTATGCTCTTTGTGAACCATGTAGGAGATTTTTTGTTAATTTCCTATCCCAGAAATAACAGTAGGGAGAGGAAATTCCTTTTTAAGGTGGTCATACATGGGTCGAAATTTGGCCGGTTCAGCAGGGACCAACCGAATTTAAATTCATGTATGGGCACTGTGTTTGTACAGAAGTCAATCTACCAATCAGCTTCTGTACAACCGTGCTGTTAGATTTTTGCAGCTCGATCAGCGCTGATGGCTAGAACTGGCAGCGCTGATTGGTGTATACTGGCGGCGGTGAAGTTAGAATACAATAGCAGGGAGGATTCCCCCATCCACCTCAAATGTGTGGATGGGGGAATTATGTATGGGCGTCCCTAGGCAGTTTTCATTGATCCCCTCACTATCTGGTATGCAGACTGTAATATTCTTAGATTTCCTATCACTCTCTGATGGTGTCAATGGCCACCAAGACAAGTAAATATGGTGAATCTCTCCAACAGTGCTAGAGGCTTATGGCTTCATCAGCATGCTAATGGTACACTGAAGAACTAAGTTCAAAGGGAAACTTCAGGAAATACTCCATGCAAAATGGATGCATGTAAGGCTCTTCAAAAGGAGAAGGCACCTCTGGCTTGAATTACATATTTACATTGCAGTCCTGTACATGAATGTTCAACCAACTGGAATTTCAAAGTCTTTTCCCAAGCTAACCAAACCCTTATAATCTTGACGCCCAAGAGCCCTGCAATGTTGTTCTTATGTTGCTGTTCTAGATAATCAAAAGACAGGTGATACATTTAAAATGCAATTGGTGGTGCCTTCAGTTGCAGGCATGTCATTTAAAAATGCAATTTCTCATTTTTTGCAAAAATTAGTGATTTATATTATACCAATATAAAGGTTGTTATTCTGGGAATTTCTAAGGAGTTTCCATTCATTAGCATTAGTAGGAATGAAAGAATCCACCCGGGTTTGATAAACCAAGCATGTCTGCAAACCTGAAAGCTAGCGCCAAATGCCATTTAAGTCTATGTTCTTTTTCTGACAATTTTCAAGATAATAGGCAAGCTATTTTGGAGAAAGGAATAAACAATTGGGCACTGCCATGGGTCACGTTTCAAAGCATTATTTAAAAATGTAATATACAGTCTACTGTACAGACTGCAGAGACTATAAGTATGTCAAATACAACAAAAAGGATTGAATACCATACAGCACAGCATACAGGTCATGGCGGTCAGGAGTTCATGCATAGTCCTGACTTTTGAACTTGTATATTGTGCTGTACGCTGCACACTCCTAGAAAGTGCATTCTCAGCATACATAGTGCAGAGGTAAGGTGTACCCAGACCCGAACTGCAGTTCCATAGCACTTGCATTGTTCCTTCCCTGCAAAAATCCCCCCATTTCACCCCTAAACAAATCGCACCAGCAAGATCCCTTCCTACTTAAAGAGAAAAACCCCAGAACCCCCCCCCCAAAACAAACTCCTCAAGATAAATTCCCCCCTCCGTACATCAAACTCCCCTTCCCTTCTCTGGCAAAGAGCTCCCACCACGAGAACCCCCCCAAAAGAAGTACCCCGACAAGAAATTCCTCCCAGTAAAAAACTCTTCCCCAACAAAGGCCAGCAACATGACAGACAGGGCAACTTTATTCAGGGATAATAGAACTAACTGCTGTATGCCTCACTTTTATTTTACCTACAGGGATAGTGGGATGCAATGAATGTGAGTGATATAATCAAAATTTTTTAGGTGCACACTGTACTCCCACTTAACCGCTTGCCCTCCAGAAAGTTTTACGCTCTTCATGACCAGGGCATTTTTTGCTATCCAGCACTGTGCTCCTTTAACTGGCAATTGTGTGGTCATGAAACACTTTATGCAAATGTAATTTATATCATTTTTGTTTCACAGAAACAGAGCTTTCTTTTGGTGGTATTTGGTCACCACTGGGATTTTCCACTTTCCTGTTATAAAACATGACCAATAAAAAATTTGAAAAATCTAATTTCTTCATAAATTCAGGTCAAAATGTATTCTGCTGCATTGTGTGAAAGTTATAGCTTCTACAAACTATGGTATATATATATATATATATATATATGAAAATTGATCAATCCTGATTCTTTCTGTCTCATTTCTTGAGGCCCTAAAATGCCACAATTGTACAAATGCCCCCAAATGGCCCATTTTTTTAAATAAGACAGTCTGGGATATTTAGTAAGAGGCATAGCAAGTTTTTTGAAGTTGTAATTTTTTGGAAAAATTTTTTGGAAAATGAAATTAAATAAAATGTGTTTTTTTTGTCACTTTTGTTGTACATACTGTCACCAGAGCAGTACAGAGTCATCATATGACTGGTGTGGCAGTGATCAGGTATACTGACTGATGACAGTATGTAAAAAATAAATAAATAAAATAAATGTTTTACAATGTTTTTTTAAATTAGTAAATACTAAGTAGTTGGGAATCACAACAACTAACAAAAATTAGGAAAAGTAAAAATAGAAGGAAAAAGGGAATTTCAGGGTGGCAAATTTGATCGAATTGAATCAAAATCAAAAGCGAAATATATATAAAATATAGTCCAAATTTTATTACAATATAAAACATTGTTGAAAACAACACTTTCACAGTATTGACAAATAAAATCATCACATAATATCAATACAGCTTAAATACATGTGCAGTGTTTCACCAATCATTGGCTTCTTCTAGAGATTTTAGAGTACTGCATTGAAATGGCACTAGAAGCAAAAAAAAAAAATTACAGATGCGTAATATAGTACACATATGAAAACAAAACTATACAAAAAATATACAATTAAGTATTTTTAAACAGCGTGCTGGAACCCACCTTTGTCTCTTTATACAAACAAAATATAGTCAACAATGATCCTTCCCTTAGCAGCTAGATTCAATCTGTTCCCCTCACGAAAGAAATGGTAATGATAGAAGTGACTCTCAGAATAAAAGGTTCAATATTGTCTCATACATCCATCAACTTCTTCCTGTGAATCCAATCTTCCTATGCATTGATCTCCAAAAAAGAAATATAATATAGTGTAGTATGTTCAATACACCATGCCTCAAATCCTGTCCAGTGTGCTCACATTTATAATAAATGACCATATGTGTATTTGTTCACCAGTGTTCTTCTTTATCTACCCATACCCTTCATATACTTGGTGTATATCCAATCAATTGTTCTCAGATTTGTGTCTGGTACTTCAGTGGTCATCTCACATCAAGATCCACTTATTATTTTGAGAGCGCAGGTCACTTCTATCACAACTATATATATACATAAATAAGGGTAGATTGATCATTTGGAGGGAATCTTACCAGGAATGCTCAGGATCACTTAATGGGTAACAGTCAAGAAGAAATGTTTTGTTTGTGCACCACTAGAATCGCTGTTTGATTGAGCAACTATGTGGCAAATGAGGTTTAATGTTGATAAATGTTATGGGGCTAAAAATATTCATGCATCCTACATACTAGAGGGAGTACAACTGGGGGAATAAACAGTGAAGAAGGATCTGGGTGTTCCAGTAGAACATAAGCTTAATAATAGCATGCATTGCCAAGTTGTGGTTTCCAAAGAGGTATAGACTCCAGAGAGAGAGATATCATTTTACCCCTGTACAAATCATTAGTAATACCTCATCTGGAATATGCAGTTCAGTTTTGGGCACCAATTCACAAAAAGAACATTGGGGAACTGGAGAAAGTACAGAGAAGGGCAACCACACTGTTAAGAGGCATGGAGGAGCTCAGCTATGAGGAAAATTAGAGGAACTGAATTTATTCTCCCTTGAGAAGAGGAGATTAAGGGGGGATATGATCAACATGTATAAATATATAAGTGGTCCATATAGTGAACTCGATGTAGAGTTATTTACCCTGAGGTCATCACAGAGGACAAGGGGGCACTCTTTACATCTGGAGGAAAAAAGAGGCAATCTTACCAGTAATGCTCATGAATGCTCTTTATGTTTGGAGGAAAAGATATTTAATCTCCAAATATGGAAAGGCATCTTCACAGTAAGAGCTGGGAAAATGAGGAATAGACTCCCTCAAGAGCTGGTTCTGGCCAGCTCAGTAGATCTTTTTTTTAAAAAGGCCTGGATTCTTTCCTAGATGCACATAAATATTACCTGTAAATATTAGTATCCAGTTATATTAACAGGGCTCTTTTTGCCTTCCTTTGGATCAGCTGTGGGTATAGGATATTGTATAGGATAGTGTATATGGAGTTTTTCTATTTGTGTGTGTCCTTTTTTCTCTGTTGGTTGAACTGGATGCACTATCAGCAAGCCTGCATATACATCAACCTATAAAACACACCTCCAAGCACAGTCCCTTTGTTTCAACCCCCACCCACCTCCCAGTGTTACCCCTTTCAGATAATACAGAATCAAGTATCATTTTGTGATGCTAAGTAATATTTATGAAATTTGTTAATTATAACAAAAAAGTAGTAAAATAGATCCCCCCGCCACAAAATACCCCCAGGAACAATAGATCCATCCTAGCAACAATAGATCTCCCAGCAATCAATATCACTAGATCCTCTAGCCAACAACAATAGACCTCTCAACAACAGATCCCTCCCAGCAACAATTGAGCCCCTCATGACAAAAGACCCCTCCCAGCAACAGTTTATCCCCTACAAGCAACATTAGACCCTAGCACCCCTTGCCTTGCCATCACATACATGAAGTGATGGAGGTGCCAGAACTGCGTTCCTGTTGAAAAAAAGCCCTGGTGTTCCCCATGGTCTGTGGTTTTTACTGCAGGAAGTGGTTTGGTGTTTAGCCTATTGGGGGACCTAATCCGAGCTTAGGCTTTGGAAAGAGAACTTCCAATATGGCACATGGGTGCTGTCACACATGCATGTGACGTCATCTCCTGGAGGTGGGCATGTGCATCCCGCCAATGACATCATATGCCAGCAGGATGGGAGGGGTGTTTAAAGCTCAGTGTGTGGCTTTTGCCTCTGGGGAGGCTACTTGAATTTATTCCTGATTTGAAAACTTGTGTTTGGTAAGAATGACAAGCATAAGCCCTCTGGGTAGCTGAGAATGTGGCCGTTGGTGTGACCTTTGAGTTTTTTGGGATGCATTTAATAGTGCTTTTTTGCTTTTTTCTTTAGCTTGTGGCAATGCTTGCACTTGATATGCTTAGGGGCTGGGTTCCCATTTTGGAACAAGTGACAAGGCTTGTAAACTGTAACTCATGGGACTTCCTACATTTGCTCCTTTTCATTTCCATTAAGTGGTAGGTATAATCAAAGTGAAATTAATTTCTTCTTTGAGGAATTATTTTGTCATGGTTTTATAATTCCTATATTATTGATTTTCTATAGGATGATGTACTGTATATGCAGGTCTTATCCCTCCTATGGCTTGCCGATATCCTTGTGGGTTATCCTAGTAGTGCACAAACAAAAACTGTTTCTTGCCTGTTACCCATTAAATGATCCTAAGCATTTCTGGTAATATGCCCTCCAAATGATCTATCCTCCTTTATTTATGTATATATAGTTTTTCTTTTTCATGTGTATTTCATTGCGTCTGCAGTTATTGTTATTTGCTTTTAGTGGTGTTTCTACACTCACCGGCCACTTTATTATGTACACCTCGCTAGTACCAGGTTGGTCCCCCTTTTGCCTTCAGAACTGCCTTAATTCTTCGTGTCATAAATTCAACAAGGTGTTGGAAACATTCCTCAGAGATTTTGGTCCATATTGACATGAGTTACTGTTGCCTTTCTATCTGTATGCCCAGTCTCCTCTGACCTCTGACATCAACAAGGCATTTTTGTCCACACAACTGCCACTCATTGGATATTTTCTCTTTTTCGGACCAATCTCTGTAAACCCTAGAGATGGCTGTGTGTGAAAATCCCAGTAGATCAGCAGTTTTTTAAATTCTCAGGCCAGCCAGTCTGGTACTAAAAATCACTTAAATACCCTTTCTTCTCCTTTCTGATGCTCGGTTTGAACTTCAGCAAGTCTTCTTCACTGCGTCTAGATGCTTAAATGCATTGAGCTGCTGCCATATGATTGGCTGATTAGGAATTTGTGTTACCAAGCAATTGAACAAGTGTACCTAATAAAGTGGCCAGTGAGTGTATACAGTACTCTAAAATCTCCTGAAGAAGCCAATGATTGTCAAAACATGTCAAGTTGAAGTCACTGCACATTTAATAAAGCCTCATTGATATTCTGTGATGATTTTATATATAAATACTGTGAAAGTGTTCTTTTTACAATGTTTCAAATGATATTAAAATTTGGATATTTGTTTTATATATTTCATGTATTATTATTATTATTATTATTATTACTACGAGTTTATATAGCGCCAAAGGGTTTGCTCAGCGCTGTACAATAGGATGTATGATTTTGGCACCCTGAAAATCCCTTTTCCCTTCTGTTTTCATTTTGCTAATTTTTTTTTTACATCCTATCATCAGACACTGTACTACTCTGTGGAGGTGATCAGGGATTTTTTTTACACTATTATTGCTTATACAATGATGATTACTGTATAAGCAATAGTTTTAGCCGTCATCAATGGGTTTCATATTCATGAACAGCTTGCTTATGGTTGTGATCTGTGATTGGCTACAGCTAATCACATGGTACAGGTAGCCAGGTACTATGTGATTGTTGTATGACAATCACAGATCACAGCAGTAAGCAAGCTGTTCAAGAATGGAAAGACATTCATGGCAGGTTGTTTTCATTGTTATCATGTGATCGCTACAACCAACCAGTGATTGCTCATAGTGATCACATGATACCAGGTTACCTTAGAAGTCACAGGAGGGGCACTCTGTGTGCCCCAAACCTGGAACAGACTGGAATATGTATACATATGTGACATGGCCTGCACCTGCCACAGTAAATGTACACTGTGGTGTGGAGGTTAATTTTACTTTTACTTGTGCTCTGAACAAAAGGTAGCTACAAGTACAAACGGTCACGATGGTCAGGAACAAGTGAATACTGTGCCTTCAGCATCTCAAAATTAAAAAAAAAAAGACCTATCAAAGAGCTCTTTAAGGGGATGCCAGCTGAAGCCAGATTTGGCTCACTAATTTAACCTTCATTTTCCAAATTCTGTAGCTTCTCATAGACATGGTGAGCATGTTGTGGTTCAATAACCCCAGAATCTATTTTCTGTAATGCTAATGTGTCCAAAATTATCTAGTTACCCTAATTACAGTAAATGAGGCAGTTGGCCTTGTGGTATAGACATATATAACCCAGCCACAAAAAACTACTTGTTGTCTTTGGTAGATCACTTTACCTATGAAATCTGTAGCAGTATTATTCTGCCTGAATGCTGGTGACATTGGAACACCCACCATCTCTGTAAAAGTCTATTCTTTTTCTATACTTTATAATCCTCTGGAAGGTAAAACAGCTCGATTATATGTATTTCATTTGTGTATTCAGCTGTTTGCCAGGAGTGTATCTTTATATCTGACTTCCTGCTCCTAGTCCTCTGATATTTTGTTCTAAATTTCCCATGACACTTAATTCTGGATCAAGCTTTTTTCCCCAAAGAAGATTAATTATTGTGGTGCAGTCTTCTTTTAAGTGTAATCAGAACAATGGATGATCAGCTTTCTAGAAAGAATTAGAAAAAAAGCTCAATGGGCACCGCTAAATATGTAATATGCTATTATTTATTGGGAAAGCACGTACATCATGCTTTGGTTAGCAAGGCTTTCATTAATGTGAAAAGTTCCACTGAATAAGAAAACAAACATATTCCATCTGTAAAGTGATCTTAATTACCGTGAAATAAAGTGACATTATGAATTCAGACAGGTAAATAACATTCACAAAATGTGGATTTTTTCAATTAGTCTAGTAAGTTCATTATTCAGATGAAGCAGTCTCCCTAGCATCCTGTTTTACTACAGGATATTTACATATAAAAATAATTGTAAGTGATTTTCCTTTCTTAAAACATACTGAGTAGATATAATGTATTGTTGGACTCTTCTACTCCTAAGCCATCAAATTCAATTAAGAAAAATGACAAGGCCTAACTGACCTCTCACTGTTTGAATGCTGTTGAATGGTTTTATTCAGACTTTTGGTTGGTTGGTTGGTTGGTTGGTTGGTTGGTTGGAGGGTTACAAATATGCATAGCCTTCTTTAGTCAGCTGTCGAATGCCAAGAGATAGAAAATGTATAAACATTTTTTTCTTCTCTGTCCAAACCCTTTATGCTTTATGAATTCCGGTAACTTGACATTAATAAATTTCACAACTAATTTGTGAAGTTTGAAATTTTTATGTCAGATCAACAAAAAATATTGAGTATTTTGGTATTTAGTAAATACACCAGCTACCATTCTTGACATTTTAATTTTTACTGCAAGCATTACCCGATTCAGTAATAATTCTTCTGAAAATAATAGATCATTTTTGAAAATGTGAGCATTTTTGACTGGGGTTTGAATTTTATTTTCTTACAAGTGGGGATTTGAATTTTTAACCATTTTATTATAACAGGGAATTGCTCATTAACTTTCACTGTTTTTTTTTTTCTTGGTAGCTACCCTCCTACATTGCTTCCTCATTGGGTCTTGATAGTTTGCTTGCAAACAATAGGATTTCCAGCATTTTCTGTTAAGAAGAGCAGACACCTCTGACCGCTCTTTGTCCGATGGGTGATCGGTCTTCCCTTAAATTTAGTTTAAATTCAGATAGCACTGATTTCAGCATGTTACCACTGCATGATTTTATTGTGTAACGCCCACTAGGTGGGAATAGTGTAAAGTAAATTATGTTTTGGCTCATGGTAGTGCGTGAGCTTGAATTTACTGTGGGTTCAGTGTGAGATCAGGCTGGGTGACTCAGCAAGTTTGGACTCTATTGCCTCCACCTGGTTCTGGAGGCCAATGGTAGCGTAATATTATTTTAGAATAAAACTTTTCTTGTACTGCTTATTAACAGCAAAAGGTTTTCAAGTGTAATTTTTTATATTAGATGCAGCTACTCATGAATATCTGTATGTTGCTCTAGAGATGTCAGTCAGTATATTTTTATTATTATACAGGATTTATATAGCGCCAACAGTTTGCTCAGCACTTTACAACATAATGGGAGACAATACAGCAACAATACAGTTCAGTACAAGAGGTTTGGAGGGCCCTGCTCCTTGGAGCTAAGAATCTAATCTTAATGTAAGAATATGTAAAATAGCTTAACCACTTGCCGCCCAGCCACTGTAGAAATACGGCGGCACTGGCAGGCGAAACCACGTTTTAAAACGCATGTTTTGTAAACAGATAGGGGGCGCGCCGCCGCCCTATCTGTCCCGCTGATCACCGCCGCGGATGTCAGTCGCCGGGTCACAGCCGGTCTTTACCGGCTGTTTCCCGGCGATCGGCGGCAAACAGTGACAGACAGCACAGCTGAAGTATCTGTGCTGTCTGTCACTTCCCTGACAGCTCGAGGACGAGCTGATCGAGAAAGAAGAGTTTCTCTCTCTCGATCAGCCTTATCCCATCCAGCACACACCCCCGCCCCCTAGTAAAACACTCCCCTCACTCAGATAACCCTTCCCTGCAAAATAAAGTTAACCCCTTCCTCCCCAGTGCCATTAGTACAGTGTCAGTGTTTTTTTTTTTTGCACTGATCACTGTATTAGTGCTTTTGGGGATGTCAGTGACCCCAAGTCAGTACCCCCCAATGTCAGAATGTCCACCGCAGTCCCGCAGTCCCGCCATAAGTCGCTGGTCACTGCCATAAGTCACTGATCGCTGCCATAATTCGCTGATCGCCGCCATTATTAGTATAAAAAAAAAACTAAAAAACCCAGTATCTTTCCTGCCATTTGTAAACGCTATAACTTTCACGTAAACCAATTAATTTACACGTATTGGTTTTTTTTTTTAGCAAAGACATGTCGCAGAATACATTTTGGCAGAAATTTATGACTAAATTTGATTTTTACATTTTTTTTTTACTGAACATGTTTTATAGCAAAAAGTCCAAAATATTGTTTTTTTTTCCTCAAAATTGTCGCCTTTTTTTTTTATAGCGCAAAAATTAAAAACCGCACAGGCAATCAAATACCACCAAAAGAAAGCTCAATTTCTGGGGAAAAAAAAGATGTAAATTTAATTTATGTACCATATTGCATGACCGCGCAATTGTCCGTTAAACTAGCACAGCGCTGTATAGCAGAAAAATGGCGTAAATTGCAGTATTTATACCATAGTTTGTAGACGCTATAACTTTCACACAAAGCAATCAATATACACTCATTGGGATTTTTTTTACCAAAAACATGGAGCAGAATACATTTTGGCCTACATTTATAACCAACTTTGAGTTTACTATATATTTTTTATAGCTGAAAGTAAAAAATATTGGTTTTCTTCAAAATTTTTGGCTTTTTTTTGTTTATAGCGTGAAAAATAAAAAGCGCACAGGTGATCAAATTACACCGAAAGAAAGCTCTATTTGTGTGAAAAAAAGGACGTAAATTTCGTTTGGGTGCAGCATTGCATGACCGCGCAGTTATCAGTTGAATTAGTGCAGCGCCAAGTAGCAAAAAGAGGCCTGGTCATTAAGGGGGGTAAATCCTCTGGAGGTCAAGTGGTTAAAGGATAAATTTATCTTTGGGAACATGTTACATGTTACACCTGTTTTTTAGGGTAGAACCTGTAACATGTTCCCAATGCTGCAGCCACTGCCCGATCCCAGCCCCTTCCTTTGACAGCAGTATGGGGAGAAGTTGCCAGTACCAGCTGTCACTTTTTAAAAACCACTCTGCTCACACAGCTGCATCATTCATTTACAGTGTTCTGTGAATGAATGAACTACAGGTCCCAACAGCCTTAGTGGCTGTCGGCTTGTAGTTCATTGAATCAGTATATCTGCTTTCCCGTACATCCTGTACAGGCAAGCAGATATACTGACAGGTCTGCAGGAGACCTACATGGCACCAGTGATCTGCAACCAAAAATAATAAATGCACATACCTGCAGAAAAATGTGCATTTATTGTTTTTGGTCGAAAGTGAACTTAACTTTTAATTTCCTAATGCAGCTCTTTCACAAAGTAGAAGTCAGTTTGCCAATGCTACATAGTTTTTATAGGAAATTTTTGTGTTTAAGTTCACTGCTGCAGAAAGAAAAATACATTTTAAAGCATCCCTATGTATTTGATTTTCTTCCAGCTGAATAATACAGAATTGGTTTATTGGAATTTTAGTCGGCACTAGCTTATTTCCTTTTTAGTTCTAGCTGATGACGACATCATTTATTTACTGTGGTATTACAGTCAGTCACTCAGTCGATTGATTTCTTTTATGTTTAAACTAGCCACAAAGAGCATGAGTACATCTGCCAAACTATTTTCTCATTAAATTATTATGCTTTTTAAATGTTAATATAAAGGCAAGAATGAAGTTAAGAGATTTCTAGAACTTCCCAATCTGAGTGTCTGAGCAAAACAAAGAAAGTCACAAGTCAGTTTATTCTATAAAACATATACAGTTTCTCCCGGTAGATACATTTTAAAATACAATTTTTTTTTATTTTTCCTGATCACTTTTATGTATGTAATGAAGTGTGAACACCCCAAAACCATTTGGGCAAACACAGGGCATCCTAATTGTTTCAATCCCACCAATGTCTCCCGGCACTTTAACGACTTCTAAATGCTGGAAGTAGGAGGCAGGCATTCTCATCATTTGTCCACTGTGGTTGGTAGTAGGGTTGCCACATCATCCCTGTAAACCCGAACACCTATTATTTACAAATGTTCTGAGGCTAATTTAATGCAGATAAGGCACTAAATGAGTTTACTTACCACCATAATCAACCACAGAACTTGTGTAATTAATATGTGTTCAGGTTTAAAGGGATGAGGTGGCAAACCTAAGTGGTAGTCACAGCAGTCACATGATTGGAAAGCTTCCTATTCAAGTATGCATTAGGAGCTTTCTGGTACCCACCAGTTACTGTGCTAGGAGCGCGCTCAGCACAGTGAAGAGTTTGCATATATATGTCCACTCGGTGTTAAAGCCCACAAGCTGGGAGACCGCATATATGCGTACAGCTAGCAAGAAGTGATTAAAATTCAAAAACATTAGTGACAGTTTTTATAAAACAGACACAGTGCTAGTGATCCTCTCCCAAAATTTGTAAATTCAGGAATGCCTCTTTACAGACTGTAATGAACACATCTGAAGAGGCTAATAAACTGTCTTTGATCTCCAAATCTCCAGTCCTCCCAGTGTCTTCCAACCTGTCCCCAGTAACATTCTGCGTATTTCAGTGTCCTTGTGCCTCTGTTTCCTTTGTGATCACTTGAGAGAACGCGTGTCTGCAGCCTTTTCAGTGTCTCCCTAGTCTGTTTTCTGCTCAGTGCCCATGTGCACTTCTGACTGCTCTTGCTGATTCCCTGCATGACTGACGTATTGCTGATGTTGCGGCTGCCATGACCCACTACTTCCATAACCCGTGTACCATCCTGCTTATTTAAATAAAGACACAACCACATATCTTGGATATATATGGCCATGGTAGTCCTTTGATTAACAACCATAAATAACAAAGTCACTTTTAATACCATTTTTCTTAAACAAACCTTTTACAACCATAAAGTACCTAACTGACCATCTCCTTTGTCTCAGGTTAATGAAGGCCTGTTTTACTATCAAATCAGCTGTATCAACCATCACGTTCCTATTCCGGCCCCTAGCCGCAATTACACTGACTCAGGGACAATTTGGTAACCATTTTAACACCCGATGCAGCCCGATGACCGATAGCCCCGTCCTGATGTCACTGCATAGCGAAGGTACATCCATACCGAGATAGGCCCTACCCATTACACTCCACCTACTGTTTTGACCATACCAGCCTACAAAAACCTGAGACCTCTGCCTGCTGCTATGACAAAATAAAGCCTAGCCCCCAACCACACGACACCAGACCACAACCAACACATATCACACATCACCCCTTGAAGGCCCCAGGAAAGTACAACACAAGAACATTACCCCCAACGACCTCAGAAACAAAGGATGGTAGGGAGGGGCAATTGTCTTCTCAGCTGACCAGGCTCCCACTGACCCTCTAGGAACTCTTCCCTTCTACCAGACCACTGCTGCTACTCCCATGCCACACCCTGCCCACCCTTTGTCCACCAATAAGGTAAGCTTTACATTTACTTTAAAACTAACCTATTAAAAACTGGCTAACTGTAGTCTCCGCAGCCAACTCAGTCATGCAGGCCCTACACTTATGCTCCGCATACAGTTTCTGGTGTATCTTTTACACAAGGGATTCTTAACTGCTTATTAGCCCTTAGTTCCCAGCAGCTAACTGCTCAAGTGAGTTAGAGGATCACAACCTTGGAATCATCTGCAGCGCAACCCATGTCCACCTTTAGGAGCCCTGGAGAAGACAAGGCCATTTCTTAGCCCTTCCAAGAGACCTCACCTGTGCTGTATACACCGGCAGGTAGGCTCTGTTCTTTCCCATTAATATCAATATCTATCCTCCCTTTTCTAAACTACTCATGCACCCAAACTGTACTGTGTGTCCCTACATTCTTTGGATCCCTTGTGCACCTTTGTGTTCTTTATATATACCATTACCCCTGTGTGCTTGTATGTCCAGCATCCCAATGCTGTGAGTTACCCTTATAGTCCTGTTTCCCTTTAAGCCCGGCAACCCAAGGCTGTAAAGCCTGGTACACAAGGAGGTTTCTGTATTAATGATGCGATGTTAGTACAGCGATTTCCTTGCTGAGCTATTGTGTTCTGACAGGGGGACCCCCACCCACCACAGCACACCATTGGCTACAAGCGCTGATGGGATGCCGATCAGCTGCTGGTTTTTCAGCAAGCTCGTTCAACAGAAGCCGGCTGTGAGGTCAGCTTTTGTCAAACAAGGACCTGTGCACATGGGTCAAAGTCGGCCGGTATCTACTGTACTGGCTGATTTCAGCTGATACACGGCCCATGTGTACAGGACTTAAGTGTTACTTACTGATACCCCTACTTGTCTGCCTTTCATGTGAGTCAAGTATTCTGTGGTTCCCATATCTTTGACTGTAGTGCTTTATTTTATCTGGCTATCTATGGGATGCATGGGTGTGCCCAAAGGGTTAGCGATCTCCAACCATTCATGACAGTCCCATTCATGACACCCTTTTTGCTTTGCTGGTATATAATTGTCTCTTTTCTTTTGTAAAGACCTTTTTTGGAAATATTTTTTTCTGCATTGTTTTTCCTTTTCTATTATTTAAAGTGTTACTAAACCCACAACAGTAAAATCAGTCTGTATATGCAGTAAAGCATGCTTGTTATACTCACTTAATCCTCTGCATTGTGTAAAAAGGCTGTTTTACCCTGTCTTCTCTGCCCCTCCTCTTGTTCAAAATCCACAGATATAGTGAATGCAGGGGCCAGGGTTTAGTAATACTTCAACATTTTATTTTAAAATCATTAAACTAATCTCTATTGCGTTAAGTCAGTAAAAAAAATACTGCCTCTTTGAAGAGTGCTACTAAAGTGTAGATCTGGTATTTTCCTCTCTGAAAGATAAAGGGTATTAGAGATATTTATTAAAAGTCAAACTTCTCACAATAACTTGTATGAGTGGTTTGTGTTGTCGTTAGAAAACATGGTAGAAGCTGTTTTGACATTTAGCAGGATATATGAGCAGTTAACTGACCCCAGTGTTGAACACTCTCAGTCTGTTGCCACTTAGATTATGGTTCTGTGTGCTGGAAAATCTTTGCGCTGGATGAGGTTGAGCGCGCCATTCTCACACATTCATATCAGTCCAGGTTAAGTTCACCAATGTCCATCACAACTAGAATAAGTATGTCTGTTCCTGAACAGACAAGGTTGGGGTGGTTTGAGCTTGGGTTGGGAAAGGGGTTGCAGATGTGAATTAAAGAAGAGGGGCTGAATAGGTTCAAGGGCATTAGGTGTAAGGAAGAGTGTGCTTCTAGGAGGCATAGGGTGACAGCAAGGGGGCATATAATAAAAGTGTGGGGGGAAGGGGGGGCATGCACAGGCTTAGTGAGAACGAGTGTATGTATGTAGTGGTGAGGGGAGGCAGTGGAGGTGAAGGTGGTAGCGAAGGCACAATGTCAATGAGAGCAGAATAAAGGTATAGTGGTGAGAAGAGGGTGCGAGAGAGATTAGCTAAGAGCATAAAGATGCAGTGTAGTGGGCAGCACAGCGGCTAAATGGTTAGCACTTCCACCTGGTTTGAATCCCACCCATGGCACCACCTGCCTGGAATTTCCATGTTCTCCCTGTGCCTGCGTGGGTTTCCTCTGGGTACTCCAGTTTCCTCCAACACTCCAAAGACATGCTGGTAGGTTAATTGTCTCCTGTCTAAAATTGGCCCTAGTATGTGTATGTATGAATGTGAGGTAGGGACCTTAGATTGTACGCCACTTGACAGTTAGGGACTAATGTGAATGTGCGATATATATGTAAAGCGCTGCATAAGTTGATGGCACTATATAAGTACCTGTAATAAATAAAATCTTGTGCAGGAATGGAGGGAGGAAACCTGCACAGCTGCAGTTGTCAGAGGGAAGATCAGGAACAGTGGTGAGAGTAGGAAGGTGCAAGCATGGTGAAATGGGAAGCATACAGATGTGATGATAAGAGCAGGGGTTGGGGTGAGGGGGCTGACATGGTGATGAGAGCAGGGCAGCAGTATGCATGTACAGTGGTGGGAATACAAAGAAGTGTCGATTTGTGCAGGCATTGGTTTGTAGGA
This sequence comes from Staurois parvus, assembly GCF_062004578.1. Lineage (NCBI taxonomy): Eukaryota > Metazoa > Chordata > Amphibia > Anura > Ranidae > Staurois > Staurois parvus. The sequence continues at coordinate 2,621,199 of NW_028318260.1, read as the reverse complement.
AGATTTTACAGGTGTATTGATGAAATCTGCGGTGATGGAATGCAGGCATGGGGTGTAGGCTGCACAGGAACAGTGGTAAGAAAGCGGCATCATGGAATTGGGTTGGTGCAAGTGGAGGTGAGCATACACAGATGTAGTGGTGAAACGTGGAGTAGAGGTGCAAGGGTAGAAGAGGAAGTGGTGGGTTATGAGAGACGAGGGATTAATGTGCAGACAATGCTAAGGGAAGGGTTAATGCAGGCCTAGATGGTGGTAACAGAAGTGGGGTACAAGAGAATGGGGGTGCATTCCTTGAGGGTGGTAGAAGGGGATACAAGTTCAGAAGAAGAAGAGAAAATAGGCAAAATGCACAATAAATGATAAGAAAAGGAGCATGCAAACACAATGGATGCTGAGCAAAAGGGGGCTGCAGGTGCAGTAGGTGGTGAGAAAAGAGGGTTGCAGATGTAGTGGATGCCAAGAGAAAGGTGGGTGCGGAATTAATGATGGTGGCTGCAGGTGCACCGCAGGAGGAGTTTGGTTGAGAATACAATAGGAAACTGCATAATAGTAAAGGAAGATAAAGGAGGGAGATTGGATGATAGTGCAGAAGAGGCTGGCTGACATTGCATTGGAGACGGGGGAGGTAACAGTAGTAACAGTAGGGGGATGCCTCGTCAATGCCCCTCTGTATACTAGATAAGGTACAGATGATCAGGTGCACATAGAAATTGTATTTTCCAGCACACTTACCAGATAACCTGTCAAAAAAACTGAATGTGTTGTCTAACATTTGGTGTCATTAACAGAGGTCTTAGTTGCACAATAATTGCATATATATATGAAAGTCACACTGCCTCGTCAAGGCTCCTCTGTATAGTACAGTCCTAACCAGGGGCGGACTGACAACTCATGGGGCCCCCGGGCAATAGGGGATCATGGGGCCACTGTGTCCTTGCCCAAACTCAAAAAAGCCTATGAAAAATGTACCAGGGGCATCTCATGGGGCCCCCTACTGACCCCGGGCCTTCGGGCAGTGCCCGAGTTTCCAAATGGTCAGTCCACCCCTGGTCCTAACTATAATCCATGAGAGCCTTCACAATGGAGCATATATAGCAATGGATAAATGAAGGGCGGGTATGCCTGGAACCCATTCCTCCTTAACCCCTAGGTGCCCTTTAAGGGTTTCAGAAGCTGGGAGGTAAGCAGGGTTTTAGGGTCATGTGACCACCGTGATTCGCTGTCATGGTGGTCACATGATCAGGAAAGGTCCCGATCTCCTCTTTTGAGTACCGGACATGTGTGCTGGGAGCGCACAGGGCGTGTGCTCTCAGCACATATGTTATTTTTAATTAAATGTGCGGCCGCTCGGCATCAAGACCCAGACTCTGAGAGGCCGCACATTTGCTTGCGCTTAGTGTTAAGGTTAAGGATAAGTTCACCTTTCGTAACATGTTACATATTACACCCATATTTAGGGTGTAACATGTTATGATCAGACTGGCCCCTGCCCCCCCCCCTGCTTTGACAGCTAGTGGGGGATCTTCTCCTCCCTTACTAGCTGTCAAATTTTTAAAAAACGTGACCATTTGGGGCTCTGCCCACACTGCCGCATCACTCATTCAAAGCAAACTAAAACAAAATATATTTCCAGAACACTTACCAGCTAGCCAGCAAAGAAAACTAATGACACTGCCTTACAATCCTGCAGACCCAGCCCCCGCTCAGTACAGACCTTTGGGTATGGAGCCAGAGAAAGACAATGGATGGCTGTGTTGTCATTGCACTTGTGCTCCAGGGAGAACTGTATGGTTGATTTACTAAAGGCAAATACACCTTGCAGTTTGAAAAGCGCAGTTGCTCCAGAGCTTAGTAAATGAGGTACAACTTCACTTTTCAAAGAATACCCAATTACGTGCCAGCAAAATAAAAAAAATGGCATTTTTGCTTGCATGTGATTGGAAAACTGAAGTCTGCAGAGCTTCTGCTCATTTACTAAGCTTTGGAGCAGCTGCTCTTGCAAAGTGCACAGTCTTTCCGCCTTTAGTAAATCAACCCCGATGAATCCCTCTGTCCCAATTGCAGATGGAACTTGTAGTTTTCCATTCACAGATTTGTATAACTGCATCTGTGAATGGATGATGGAGTTGTGTGGGTGGAGCCACTCACAGCTTCACCAAATCCAAAAATCAACAGAAGCCTTCAGGGAGAAGTAGCATGCAAACTAGGTTACACTCTAGATATTGGTATAACATGAAACAATGTCAGAGAAGTGAAATTAGCATTTAAGAACAGAACAATTTTGAGAAATTAGACACAGAAGGAAGACCTAAGCTTTGGAGTGCACCTTTTTTGGTTTATTTTTAGCATTTAGCATTTAAGAAAGTTTACTGGTGATTTTTGTGCTGACTGATGTTCTCTTTCATTATCTTCAAAATCTCTTCTCAAACCTACAGGTGTAATAATGGTATTGTTCTTTTATAATGGTATTAATTAACAGTTCACCTCTGCTGCTGACTAGATGTGTTGAAAACATGCACCTTTAAAGGTTATATAGCAAAGAAAGGGAATAGTGACACTTGAATTGGCAAAGTCAGCATTTTGCACATTTTTTTTTATTTCTCTGAACATCTGCTTGAATATCTTTCTGATCTGTGGATTCATGAATTGTATGGCTCTCTGCACATTGGACAAATCCACTTGCAGACATTGACTGACTAGAAATAAAGTACCGGTATTACAGACTGTACATCATGACAATTGTGTAGTCACTGTACCCATATTACATTTTTATCATTTTTTTTTCACACAAATAGAGCTTTCTTTTGGTGGTATTTAATCACAACTGGGCTTTTTTTTTTTTCAAAAATTTTTGAAAAAAAATGCATTTCCTTCGTTTCTGCTATAAAATTTGGCAAACAAAAATTTTCTTCATAAATTTAGGTCAAAATGTAGCCACATTTCTTTGGTAAAAGTAACCCAGAATCGGTGTGTATTATTTTGTCTGTAGGAAATTCATTGCGTCCATACAATATGATATATATATATATATATATATATATATATATAGTTTATTTATTATTACAGGTACTTATATAGCTACATTAATTTACACAGAGCTTTACATATATATATTGCACATTCACATCAGTCTCTAACCCTCAAGGGGTGTACAATCTAAGGTCCCTAACTTACATTCATACATACACATACTAGGGCCAATTTAGACAGGATCCAATTAACCTACCAGTATGTCTTTGGAGTGTGAGAGGAAACTGGAGGAAACCCATGCAGGCAGAAGGAGAACATGCAAACTTCAGGTAGGTGATGTCGTGGTTTGGGATTTGAACCAATGACCCTAGTACTACCGGGCAGAAGGGCTAACCATTTAGCATGTGTGTGTGTGTATATAAATACATATATGTGTGTATATGTGTGTGTATATATATATATATATATGTATATGTGTGTGTGTGTGTGTGTATATATATATATATATATATATATACATACATATATGTATATTTAATCCTGATGTACTGACGGGCTATCTTATTTCATGAGGCCCGAAAAGGCCAGAATAGTACAAATATCCCCAAATGAACCCTTTTTGGAATGTTGACAGCCTGAGCTATTTAAAAAGAGGGTTGGTGAATTGTTTGAAGTTGTCATTTTTTTCACAATTTTTTAGAAAATTAAGAAATTAAAAAAAAATAGCTTTTTAATTTTTTCTTTTAACATACCGTCACCAGTTCAAGTATAGTATCGTCATATAACTGGTGTGGCGGTAATCAGGGACACTGACTAGTGACAGTATGTTTAAAAAAAAATAAAATATGTTTTTGATCTTTTTTTTCATTTTTTTTTCTTTTCCATTACATTTTTTTCTTTTTTTCATTGTTTTTAAATCTATGCTGTGACCGGAGCAGTACAGTGTTCCATAGAACCATAGTAACACTGTACTACTCTGGGGAGGTGATCAGGATTTCACTTCATTTTTTCTGAAATCTCTTTATTCAGTGTGTACTATTGTGATTAGTTGTGATTGGCCACAGCTAATCACATGGTACAAATGGGCTGTGACTGTCCCAATCACAGAGATCAACACAGTAGTACACATTGAATGGCATGACTGAACACCATCCATTGTGTATGTAGCGCTACCTCTGCAGGAGCTGCTGGTAATTTGGGTCCTTCATTCTACACCTCGGTTTGCCTTGACACATCTGGTATAACAGAAATAAACACACACATGTAATAATCAAGCTGGATGTATTGTAAAAAATCAAGATAGGTGACAGTTTAACCGCCTCCTGCCTGCCATATAAGGAAATGATGGGCGGGCAGCAGTTCTCTCGTTCTGAGAGGACGTTACATGATGTCCTCCCAGTCTAACTGCGCGTGCGCGCCCCCGGGGGCTCGCAGCATGGTGATCGGTGGTGCACTGTGTCCCTGGGGCGCAGAGGATCACCAATCAACGGAAAGATGTTGGCTCTGTCATGTGATCAGCTGTGTCCAATCACAGCTGATCGCATGTAAATAAGAAAATGCCTTTTATTGGCATTCCTCCCCTCACGAGCTGCACGCTGACAGCTCGTGAGTAGAGGAGACCGGTAATCGGCATTCCTCAGAGGGGACATGTGCACTGATCATCAGAGCACTGATGATCAGTGTAGCCCCATCAGTGCCACCTGTCAGTGTCCATCAATGCCACCTGCCAGTGCCCATCAGTGCCACATATCAGTGCCTACCAGTGCACATCAATGCCACATATCAGTGCCCATCTGACCTGCCTTTCAGTGCCAACTATCAGTGCCAGTCAGTGCCACCTATCCGTGCTAGTCAGTGCCACCTATCAGTTCTGCCAATCAGTGCCACCGATTAGTGCCAGTAAGTGCCGCCTATCAGTGCCCGGCAGTGCCACCTTAAAGTTCCAGTCAGTGCTGCCTAACAGTGCCAGTCAGTGCTGCCTATCAGTGCCAGTCAGTGCTACCTATCAGTGCCATATATGAGTGCTGCCTTTCAGTGCCCATCAGTGATGCCTGTCAATGCCCATCAGTGCCACCTACCATTGCCTCCTCATCAGTGCCTATCAGTGCCCATCACTGCAGCCTTATTAGTGCACATCAGTGGATAAAAATGACTTATTTACAAAATTTTATAACAGAAATTAAATTAAAATTAAAATCAAAATTTTCAGTTGTTTTTAATTTGTTTAGCAAAAATTAAAAACCCAGAGGTGATTAAATACCATCAAAAGAAGATCTATCTGTCTCAAAAAAATTATAAAAATTACAGTGTTGCATGACCGGGCAATTGTCATTCAAAGTGCAACAGCGCTGAAAGCTGAAAATTGGCCTGGGCAGGAAAGGGGTGAAAGTGCCTGGTAGAAAAGTGGTTAAAGCACCATCGAACCTTAATGCAAATTATCAATGCAATAAAAACGACAACCATCAATATTCAGCAGCTGTAAATATAAGAATAGACTGTAAACTATATATACGGGTGCTGAGAGGGGGACGAGAAGATTTGTTGATTCCTCAGCTCCCTTTGGGCCAAAGGACACTGCTAAGAGAAAAACAAAATTAATTATGCAGATACAGTAATTCCACTTATGCAGAGGGTCTGAATAGATATATACATATGTCTATGTTCTCCAAAACCCTCTTGGCAGTGAAAAAAGAGGTCCCTTTAAATGCAATAGGATAGAAAAGTGCTATAATGTTCATGTTCCTGGGGTGGAGAGTACTGGTGTCTTTTGCTAGCAATGGGTGGGGCCCTTGTTTTAAATGTTGGTTTTCACATACTTGAATTAAACAGCAATCACCTAGGATGATCCATTAGATAGTATTCTGTTAAAGGCAGACAGGTTAACTGTGACAGCTCCAAACAAGCATACTCTGATACAAAAGCAGGAAAGTGATGTCTGCATGCAGTGTCTATACTGTACTAAGAAGAATGCTAGGTTTGCACCCGCTCACCAGTCATCTGGGAAGTAACAATTGGAATCCCTCCAAATCCTCCTAACAGCCAATCAAGACAGTGGGTTGTCCTTGCAACGTAACTAAACAGGGACCGACCAGATACCCAGATGAATATTGCGGTCCCAGGAATGTTGTGGTTTGCCCCCACCATGCTGGTGGATGCTGGGCTGCCGAGCAGGATCACTGCGCTGAACAGTGTTGAGCTGCAGCCAAGACTTGGGGGGGGGGGAAGAGACATGCTCGCCCCTGTCTAGTTACAGATCCCCATGCCAAGACCTTCCCAGAATGCCCTTCGGTGTCTTTCCTCCTGGTAAGTGTAGTCCAGACAATGCTGAAGAATATAGTGAAACTAGGCTGTGGGACTACATGTCCCAAGATAATTTGCTTGTCAGCCACAGTTCCCACTATGCTAACAGGATTTGATGTGATTGCTCTCACTAGAGGGGGAGGAACCAGATCTCAGTCTTGGCTGCAGATGTCCCTGAATTGCAGAATGACACAGCTTGTACTTGGCTACATGTACAATTGTCATGTCATCTGGTGTGATTAGTCACAGCAATCACATGGTACCAGCAGTTGCCTGTCAGGTGTCTGTCAGGTGGACACAGCAGATGACAGATTGCGCTGCAGCGTGGCCCATGGGGCCCACGAGAGGTGCGTTCTGGGAGGACGTCCACCCTGATCTACAGAAATTGGTTAATCTTATCAAGGAAGCGATCTGCGGAAGTGTAGAGCAGTTCAATCATTTCTACAAAATTAATATATAGTATGGACAACCAACCCAGTGATCAGATTGGTTTCCACTCCTGCTCCTAATCCTATTAGCAGTTCTGCATTCAAGATGGTGATTAGGAAAATCATTGAACACAAGCCTTGTGTTTACCGACCTCCTTGTGTCTTTAAATGGACACAGAGGTGCTCAGGCCATGACACCATGAGGCTAATGGAGGCATCTGCTTCACGTGGCTCTCATGGAGGCACAGTGAGGCTATAATGACCGCCCCCACCTCGGCCCTGATTTTTAACCTCTTTCTGTTGAATACAGACAGTGGGCTAGATCCAGATCCACTTTCTGTGCAGATAATCACCCTTAGTGACAGTGATAGAGTGGAAAAAAGAGTAAATGTTAAAAAAGTTACTTATTAGCAGTGTTTCACAACAAATTGTACAGAATATGTATTCATATCTATGCATTCTCTACACAGTAAAATGTGGCAAATTCAATAACAGCTTATCAGGTATGGACAAGGTGAATCAATAAATTTACTCTGATTTGTGATCTGATTCACCTCACACTACTTAAGAATTATGACAGACATGCACACTAGCTCCTAGAAGCTGTTATTAGCATTTTTTTCTGCTCCTAGAAGCTAAATAGTGCTATCCTATGTGTACATGCACGCTACTTTAGGATATTACCATTTTTTGAGCTTCAGCGTTTAGGAGCAGAAAAAAAATAGCTTTTGTAGAGTTTTTGGGAGCATTTTTCCAACAGAAAAAGCGAAATGCTCCTAAACGCTTCTAAATGCTACTAAACTATACTAAAATGCTCCTAACAACTTTTTTCTTGCTTTTTTTTCCTCTACTTGTACTGTAAAAACACTAAGAAAACCCTAATGCTCATAAATGCTCCTGAACACTTCTGAACACTACTAAAACACCACTAAAAAACAGTATTACCAGCATCTTTTATCCAGCGTTTTTTTAACTTAACCGCTTCCCGACCCCACTATAGAAGAACTACTGCTACAGAGCAGCAGGGCTGTACAAGATCACAAAACATGAATTTGTATTTCTGGGTAGGGGACACGTTGCCCTACCCGTGCCACCATTTGTGGCTGCAGCTGTCGATCACTGGATCCCATTGGCACCCGACGATTGCCGAGTATCACTGACAAGGGAGAGGTCTGTATGTAGACAATACTTTCCCCGTCAGCTCCAGAATGCTGCTTTGTATTACTCTGAAAAGCTAACCCTTTCATCGCAGCAGATGTTAATCCCTTCCTTCCCAGTGTCATTAGTACAGTATCAGTGCTTTTTATTAGCACTGATCACTGTATTAGTGTCACTGGGGATGTCAGTGACAGTTAGTCAGTTCCCACCCAGTGTCAGTATGCCCGCTGCAGTCCCGCAGTCCCACTATAAGTCGCTGATCGCCGCCATTTCTAGTAAAAAAAAAAAAAAAATTCCAGTATATATACACCGCCATTTATAGATGCTATAACTTTCATGTAAACCAATTAATGTACACATATTGGGATTTTTTTTAGCAAAGACATGTAGCAGAATACATTTTGGCCTAAATGTATGACGAAATTTGATTTTTTAAAATGTTTTTACTAGATATGTTTTATAGCAAAATGTCAAAAATATTGTTTCTTTATTCAAAATTATCGGTCTTTTTTTGTTTATAGCACAATAAAATTAAAAACCGCATAGGTGATCAAATACCACCAAAAGAAAGCTCCATTTGTGAAAAAGAAAGGACATAAATTTTACTTGGGTGCAGTGCTACATGACATTAGCACTGATCACTGTATTAGTGTCACTGGGGATGTCAGTGACAGTTAGTCAGTTCCCACCCAGTGTCAGTATGCCCGCTGCAGTCCTGCTATAAGTCGCTGATCAGCGCCATTACTAGTAAAAAAAAGAAAAAAAAAATTCCAGTATATATACACCGCCATTTGTAGATGCTATAACTTTCATGTAAACCAATTAATGTACACGTATTGGGATTTATTTTAGCAAAGACATGTAGCAGAATACATTTTGGCCTAAATGTATGACGAAATTTGATTTTTTAAAATGTTTTTACTGGATATGTTTTATAGCAAAATGTCAAAAATATTGTTTCTTTATTCAAAATTGTCGGCCTTTTTTTGTTTATAGCACAATAAAATAAACCGCTTAGGTGATCAAATACCACCAAAAGAAAGCTCCATTTGTGAAAAAGAAAGGACATAAATTTTACTTGGGTGCAGTGCTGCATGACTACGCAATTGTCAATTAGAATAACACAGTGCCATATTGCAAAAAAATGGCCTGGTCAGGAAGGGGAAGGGGGGGGGGGGGGGAACATCCTCTGGAGGGCAAGTGGTTAAAAAAATACTAGGGTGCATGGAACCTAAAAATAAACCACTTTGGAACAAGGCGCCATTCTAAAATGGCCTTGACGGCCGCAAAAATTGCCCCAGCAATAGAAGGGTTATAGAGGTTAGATATCCATTAGTTTCTTCATCAAATAAAAAAATAGGTATTCTGTTTAGCGTATTTGTAATTTTAAAAAATTATCTTGGTTATATTATTTTTAGGCACCTCTTTATATTTCCAGGTATTTAGGTGTTAGGGTGTTTTTTCTTTAGAGGCTACCAATAGTGATTCTATGGTAAATATACACAGGAAGCATACCATATCCTGTACTCATTGAATGAGGAAGGTAATTTAAGCACTAAGATTAGTCACAGTGAATATGTTTAGGAAATGATTGATAACAGTGACTCGCTTACTGACACTTGAAGCAGTTACAATGAGGAGAATCCTTCTCCTGTGAAACCTGTTAGGGCTTGATAACAGAAGCACTGGTTTCCAAGCTGTAGTACAACACCAGCTGCTAAATTGGCACCAAATGCTTGTAGTACTGGCAAGGAAATCAATAGGAACATGTTTTCCACATGTGGGGAGCAGGGCTTTGAATTATATCCCACCGTTATTTTCTTCTTTCAGTTATTTGTCAACAGTAACCTTTTGGAAGTGATTTTTTTTTATCCATTGAATTTCAAACACTTGTGCAGGAAACTCAGCAGGCTATATGGTCATATTTCAGAGACTTATACCATGCTAAATACTATATTCATAAAATAAGATGACCATATATACCATAGTTCAATGGGAACATGATATGGATGAAGAACTGGATAATAACGACTGGCATAAACTGGCTCATTTTGTTTCTCAGTCCTATACCAATATTTCAATTATTGAAGCAAACTACGAAGTAATATTACGCTGCTGAATGGTTCCATTGAGGTTGGCTTTCTGTATTTTTCAGGATCATGTAACGCTCCCAGGGGCGGACTGACAACTCATGGGGCCCCCGGGTAATAGGGGATCATGGGGCCCCTGTGTCATTGCCCAAACTCAAAAAAACCTATGAAAAAGGTACCAGGGGCATCTCATGGGGCCACCTACTGGCCCCGGGCCCTGGGGCACTGCCTGAGTTTCCAAATAGTCACTCCGCCCCTGAACGCTCCTGACCCACGGTAGCTGCTGGTCTCATTCTAGCATGTTGGATTTGGCTGAGCTGCACTCCCCCTGTCTAACTGTCCACCTGCAGGTTGTATTGAGATACAGTTTCTGGGTGGTGCTCAAACCTGCTTTAAGCCTGTCAATTCCTTAGAGTCATGCTTGTGATAGTGTGCAACATGTGCTTCAAGCTCCCTGTTTCCCTGCCTTGTTCCTGTGCCTTGACCTTCATCTTTGCATGAGCCCTGCCCTGTCAGCTAGTTTGGATTTCCTTGTTATTGACCACGGATTGGACTGCCCTTTGACCATGGATTTGACCCTGACTACTCTAAATGTTGCCTGCCCTGAACCCTGACTGCCACTGACCACTCTGCTAGTCTGCCAACCGCAAGTGCCTGTTCGCTGTGCTCAGTTTACGACTGCCCCGGCATGGTAGTCAGGCACTATAGCATTGTGTATAAGAACTAAGTACTGTTAGGCCTGCTTGCCTTATGGAAAAAGGGGCTGCTATAGGTGAAGAACACAGAGGACAGCTATAATAGCCTATCCAACGCGTACAGCGATTGATGTTCCACTGTGTCCAAAGGAGCTGTACATGCGGGTGCCGTTTATAAATGGCAACCCGCTCCTGCAATGCTCCTGTCCGGCTGTTTTTGTACATGGGCTGGACGGGAAGTGGTTAAAAATTCCCCCTGCAGGTATTACCGAGCCAACCAATAGAGGGAGCACCGGGTTGTGCAAGAAAGCTGATCTTGTTCATATTCATAGCAGCAAGAATCACAATAGTCAGGTCTAGAAAGTCTTTGACATAACATTTGACCTAGTAAAGACAAACATGTCATGGATAATGATAAATGAAGAAGTTAAATTATATGAGAAAAACTGGCATTCTTGGCTAACTTATATATGTAGCACTACCCCCTTAGAAGGCACTAGAAGATTTGGATACCCGTACAGTCCTGCACAGCCAGGCAACACGCATCTTCCCAAGAACTTGCATCCAGAGTCAAAAATCAGTCCTTGAGCTTTGGTTTTGTTGTTTTTATTTAGGGCAGGGGTGGGCAACTGTGGCCCTCCAGCTGTTGTAGAACTACAAGTCCCATGATGCATTGCAAAACTGACAGTTACAAGCATGACTCCCAAAGGCAGAGGCATGATAGGACTTGTAGTTCACCAACAGCTGGAGGGCCACAGTTGCCCACCCCTAATTTAGTGGATTTGAACTGGGATAGGGTTAGGGGTGTACAGGATGCCCAAAAAAAACTGATACACGGAGGGCAACTTCATAGAACTATTTACAAGCATTCTCTGCAGCACAGTCTCTGTTGGAGAACTAGCCAGCATCTTCTTAGTGTACCACCCAAAACCCTAGAAGAACTTCTCTTCTTCACCCAGCTATCTGGTGGTATCCCTGTACAGGGGATACGGTTCCTGTCACCTTAAGAGATGAACAGTCACTGGTAGGTGGCAAATCTGGTTTCCCACCAGAGAGCTTCTTCCCTTATCTGACAGGTGGTGCAGGTGTACTTAACTCAGATCCTCTCCTGTACCGTTGGTGGGTTTGTGGCTGCTACCAGGCCTTCTAGCTTGACCACTCCTTCACTGCTATACAGGTGGTCCTTTCTCAGAGGACCGGTGAGCTCCAAGCTTACCTCCTGTCCAGCTCCAGGCCTGCAGGTAGGCCCCATCCCACTGGGTCTCCTTGCAGCCTCCTTCCTTTAGCCTCTCATCTTCTCTCTCTTCCACCCAAACTCTCCTACAACTGAGCAGGCTCCAACACTTTTAAGGGTGTCACAGCCCCTTGCCAAACCTTCTGTTTGGGATTGGTTGAGGTCCCTCAAGAGTTCAGCCAGCCACTTCTCAAATCCATCCACTGCCTCTAGAGCCTTCCTCCAAAGCCCTAGAGCAGGGGGAATTCCAGAGGGGCTGGCCTACTGAACCTCTCAACTCCTGATCATGATTTGACTTTCTGGCTATTACACCCAGGCTGCTACTCAGCCTTCCTCACTACCAATTAAACACTAACTAAACTAGGAGGGTGCTACATATATCTGAAGAAAACCACTAAGATTTCCATTTAGACTCAAGAGACAGACTGGTCAAAATCTTCTTTAACTAGGTATCTTTCCTTTCTTTGCCCTTTCTTCCTCTCTTCTCCCCTTTAACTTTATGTTTAACTATATAACACCTACAATGAGCACTCATTCTTCTTGTTTGTTGAGGAGCTCAGGAAAGCATGATGTTTCCTATAAGGAATCCTCCAGGGGCAATTGCAATGCTCTGCCTAAACCTGCCTCACCAGCTTCTCTTCCATAGAAGAGGCTCTTCTCTTATCATGTGGGGGGGCACCATTCCATAGTGGACTATTCTACCCATAATAACAGCCAGATATGGAGAATACAATTAAGAGATACCAGTAAATATTGCCTTCGTTGTTCAAATGTTACTGCATGCGAATAAACTTGTATTATTTTGTACCTCTCCTTTTACAATATCAGAAAAAACTATTTAGCCTGGGTTCACATATATGCGGTGTGGTACATCGCATGTGATTTGCACAGGAACCGCACCGCATTCCTGTGCAAATAGCATGCGATTTGTGCACGATGCGATTGGAGCCATACATTTTGTATGGCTCTAATTGCACTGCACCCGCACCAAAAAGGTGCAGGACCCTTTTTTTGGTCCACACTAGAATCGGATCGCATGGGTATTGACACTATCTACATAGGGGCTCTAGGATTTTAAAAGATCACACCGAGTAAAGAATATTAATATGTTACTGTGAACAGTGGGCTTGTCCATATTATGCTGAACAGTGGGCATGGCCACATTTTCTTAAACAGCATGAGTGGTTTAAAAAGACAACCTATTCAGCACATGTACTGTGTACATATGCTGTCATCCTTGTAGTCTCAGTATACACAAAATATCTATGCAGTGAGCTAGGGTCGCATAGGCACAACTACAATTGTGCTCAAATGTTTGCATACCCTGGCAGAAATCATGAAATTTTGACATTGATGATGAAAAATATGACTGATCATGCCAGAAAAACTGTCTTTTATTTAAGGATAGTGATCATATGAAGCCATTTATTATCACATGGTTGTTTGGCTCCTTTTCAGATTATAATGATAACAGAAATCACCCAAATTGCCCGGATCAAACGTTTACATACCCTGGAATGTTTGGCCTTGGTACAGACACACAAGGTGATACACACGGGTTAACCTCCCTAGCGGTCTGATTATGTCCATATTTCTGTGCTCAAAGCAGTACATTTTTTTGCATGGAAATATGTATTTTTTTTATTGCAGGCCTGTAATTTTTAGGAATAACTCACTGAAATCTATCCGAACAAGAGTCTAGTAAACATCCCGGGTATGTTACAATTTGAAACACGAAATCATAAATTATAATTTAATAAATAATCATAAAAAATAATAATATAATAATACATTTAATTCAATAATATAATCAAACCAAAAACACTGAAATTTGAAATATAGCGCCAAGTTCGCACATCACTGAGCAAAGTCTCAAAATCGCTTTCAGTGTCTGATGACAAATTTCTCCACGAATCATTATCACTCAATTCTGCAAGTAGTTCTGATTTACTATCGCTTTTCTCTAGCTGGTCTAAAACCACTTTTGACCTAAAGGGACGCTTTTTGGACGCCATGGACATTTCTCAGTTTCCAGGCAGAAAGAATGGTAAAAATGCAGGCAGGGCACAGGACAAAGCACTCGGGACAAAATGTATGTGAAATGGTTTGATACAGTAATGTTTTACTATGTGATTTTAGTGAATTCAGTGAATGTCATTTTTTGTCATTTTCAAACTTCCCGCCATTCCATCCCCGTACGTCCCAATGTTCGCAGGGGACGGAACCCAGAAGACAGATGCCGACATCCGCCAGAGGACATTGACGGGGACGCTGCAGGAGGGACATCGCGGGAGCGCAGGACAAGGTAAGTGAAGAACAGATCCCGGAGCAGCTCTGCATGGTAAGCCCGAGTGTAGCTCGGGGTTACCGCTTGTGGTACTGAAACTTTACCCTGAGCTACACTCGGGAATACCGCCAGGGAGGCTACATGGCAATTAAGTCCCGTGTACATGGGACGTTTCTGAACGATGGAAACTGACTGCTGGAAAACGTAGGTTAAAAAAGTCTGTTTAGATGCGTTTGCATAATGCGTTTATGCACGTCTGCGTTTAGAAGCGCTTTTTAAAGATAAGCACAGGAGAACCTCCCAAATGCCCAGAATGCACTGAAAAGTGGTAAATTATTAACTATTTCAGACTGTTTCAGAGAAATACAGAGAGTAGAAGCAGAGACAGCAGTATGTGTTGAGATAATTAGGTGTGAGCTGCTCATTAACATTTCTTTTGTTTCCAAGGTTGGGAAGGTGTCTGCTGGAGTGAGGCATTAAGGTCACCTGGCAGGGGGTCTGCATGAGGAATTTGAGGTGTGAATGGGCATTAACATATCTTTTGTTTCCAAGGGTGGGAGAGGTCTGAGGTGTGAATTGGTCATTACAATGTGTGACTAGCTTTGTAGGAACATCCTCTGTTCAGTGTTTTATTCATCTGAGCACCTTGAAAACTCTTTTCATGCATTTTTCATGATGAAAAAAGGCTCTGGACAGCATTGGGAACTGGAAGAGTTAAAAAAATTCAAACGCAAACTTATAAACGCGATTTGAAGCGTTTAGATGCGTTTACAAGCGTTTAAAAGCGTTTTGCGTTTGAAACGCTGATAAAATTAACGTCTGAACACAAGTTTGTTGCATTCAAAACAACATCTGTAAACTCAACTGCCTGTAAACGACTGTAAACGAAGATGTGTACATGGACACATAGGAAAACATTAGGGTAAGTTCAGGGGCTGCTTAAAAAACTCAGAACAGCTCCTAAACGTGAGTTTATCAGCTGCAGTATACATGAGCTCTTAAGATTAATTTCCCACATCTGTGGCTTTTTAAATTGCAGTTAGTGTTTGTGTATAAATAGTCAATGAGTTTGTTAGCTCCCATGTGAATGTACTGAGCAAGCTAGTTACTGAGCCATGGGGAGCAGAAACGAACCATCGAAAGACCTGTATAACACGAACCTTATGTGCTGACGTAACAACGCCGTTTCCAGAACTCGGATTGACGGCCATCTTTGTAAGTCTGGACCATGTTGTTTGTTACTTCCACATGGATTGATCTTAATGTTTTTTACTGCTGATTTTATTAATAAATATACTACACTATATACCTCTATTTGGGCTCCGTGGTGTGAGCTCCCTCTTGATATAGGAGACCTGACTGGTGGCCATAGACCAGAATGCTGAGGAGACAGTATGGGGTATACAGAAATAGTTATAATACATGCCTATGTATATTAGCTTTCTGGTGAGTGCATAAAGGTGGAGTATTGTACACAGATGATCTTCAGGTCTTGTTCTTCCCAGTTCCAGAGTACCAGGAGTGGTCTGATTACTCAAACGCACTGAATTGTGCGCTATCTGGTTAGTGCATATTATATACACACCTTTGAGCACGGGAACCACTGATACTTCACCTGTATTTGGATGTCCACTATCACAACGTGGGATGCATCAGCATTGATTATTGATCACTTTATGCACTCTGTTATGTCATTGAACTGTATTTCCATCTACTAATATTCCTAAATGACATTATTTGTTACACTAGTCATTATCCTATATATTTAGCGCTGCATTTTTATATGTTATCAATGAGAAGGTTTTGAGGTTGTACCTTTATGCCAGCTGCTCACATATTAGTCCAAGCGCTCGTATCAAGTTTCTAGTTTGTTATATTGAACACAGATTGGTGACTAAGTGAAGAGATCATTTCTTACACCTGGGGACTCTGTGTATGACTTATATTACTTTCATCTGGATATATGCTCATTATTAGACACTCTATTTCTGCAAGCACTTCATGGTTGATTTGTTTATACTGCATTATGTGGGTGTTTAACCACTTTTACTTTCTTTGTTGAATTTAGAAGGTTTGGAGTAGCTATTGGATTCATTTTTTCTACACCCACACTTTTAGGATATAAAAATTGGTACAGTTTGCATTTATAATTTCATAATTAGTGGTTATATTTTAACGCTGAACTGTTACTTTGTAATATAGCATAATGCCCCTTACATTGATGTTCAGTGGGAGGATAAATACCCTATTGCATTGGTGCTAGTAGAAAAAACAATGTCCATTAAACAGGTGGCCAGTGGGAGGAAGAATACCGTCATCATTAATGGTCAGTGAAAATAAGAATGCCTTTTACATTGGTGTAGTACTACCCCCTTAGGAGTTGTTGAGTTATTTTCAAGCTTCCTGTCATCCTTGACCCCACTGTGAACGCCCAACCCCTGATGAAACCACAGTACACTTCTGACCAGGGAAAACCCTCTGATTATCACCAGAAAACAGACTCACACACAGTTTAGAGTGAACTGATGTTTTGCTTATATTGAAGTTGAGTGTAGCACAGTAAAGCAACATAAAGTAATAGGTGTACGAATAATAACAGTTATCAATTTTGCAACTTTACGCAAAACTCAATACACACAGCAAAAAATCTCAATCACTTCTAGATGTCCTGAAATTCAGCATTTAACCAAAAGCCTCAGCCCTTAGATGTTTCTTTCCCCCAGTGAGCAGAAGGACTGCAAACAAGTAGGCCTAACTTACTTTGGGCTCTCAGAAGCTGATGACAGGGTTCAATTCTGAGGCAAAAAAAGAGCTCTTTTTTTGTTTACAAACGTTTTTAATTTGTTTTTTGTCAAGAAATATAATACAAAATGGCAGTACAGTATCAAGTAAAGCATACATCAAGAACAAGGCATGTCTGTAACGCATATTTCAAATGGTACAACCATATAAAATAAAAAAAAGGAAAGAAAGAGGTACCAGTAAGGCCGCAGCCCCGGAAGCAGAGGTGGGATGTCCCTGGAAACATGACATGTAATCTAGATGGGGTATAATACCATCTGGTTAATATTTTGAGGGCAGTTTCCCAGACAGAAAGAGATCTACAGGTGAAACTCGAAAAATTAGAATATCGTGCAAAAGTTCATTTATTTCAGTAATGCAACTTAAAAGGTGAAACTAATATATGAGATAGACTCATTACATGCAAAGCAAGATAGTTCAAGCCGTGATTTGCCATAATTGTGATGATTATGGCTTACAGCTCATGAAAACCCCAAATCCACAATCTCAGAAAATTAGAATATTACATGCAATCATAGTACAGGAGATGACCAGAGACTGCAGACACAGTACAGGAGATGACCAGAGACTGCGGACACAGTACAAGAGATGACCAGAGACTGCAGACATAGTACAGGAGATGACCAGAGACTGCAGACACAGTACAGGAGATGACCAGAGACTGCTGACATAGTACAAGAGATGACCAGAGACTGCAGACATAGTACAGGAGATGACCAGAGACTGCTGACATAGTACAAGAGATGACCAGAGACTGCAGACAAAGTACAAGAGATGACCAGAGACTGCGGACATAGTACAGGAGATGACCAGAGACTGCGGACACAGTACACGAGATGACCAGAGACTACGGACACAGTACAGGGGATGACCAGAGACTGCAGACATAGTACAGAAGTTTGACCAGAGACTGCGGACACAGTACAGGAGATGACCAGAGACTGCGGACAGTATAGGGGATGACCAAGAGACTGCGGACAGTATAGGGGATGACCAGAGACTGCGGACAGTACAGGGGATGACCAGAGACTGCGAACAGTACAGGGGATGACCAGAGACTGCGGACAGTGCAGGGGATGACCAGAGACTGCGGACAGTGCAAGTGATGACCAGAGACTGCGGACACAGTACAGGGGATGACTAAGAGACTGCTGACCTTTGGGGAGGGAGGGGGAGTGGGTACCTGAATTTGACAGGTACCCACTCCCACATCCGCAGAGTTGTCCTCCCTTTAGTGTGGGCACCCGGCTGACAGCCGGGTGCCCAGTGCGCATGCGCGAGAAGCGTTGCGCTTTGTGATTGGTCCGACGCCTTCTGGGACCTGTCATGTGTCCCAGAAGACGCCGTACCATTCACAAAGTGCAGCGCTTCTCGCGCATGTGCACTGGGCACCCGGCTGTCAAGCCGAGATCCTACACTAAAGAAGCCAGCGCGGGAAGACTGTGCAGCGCTGGACCGAGGAACAGGTAAGGTCCTGCTGCAGAGCTGAGCCCAGTATTCTGACAAGGCGGCGGTGGAAATACCGGACCGGCAGCTCCATATTCGCTCCATAAGATGCACTGACATTTTCCCCCCTTTTATGGGGGGAAAAAAGTGCATTGCATTTTATGGAGCGAAAAATACTGTATATTATCCACCATGGACTCCCAATCCTCATCAGAGAAGGTGACGCCACCATCTTCCTCTCACTTCTGTCTATCAGGGGGGGGAGATGGGAAGGCAGCAACCAGAAATTGGCGATACAAATCCGAAATGAGATCCCTTCCCCTGGGAGACTCACGGCTAATACGTTTGAAAAGTGAGATCGGGAAGGAAGGTGTCAGACCAAAAATGTGAGAGGAAAAAATGTCTAATCTGTTGATAATGATAGTATTCTCAGAGCGGGATGTCAAAAAGTTTTGGCTAGTAAAATAGGGGAACAATAGATATAATCTAATCTAGCATAAGAGTCATGTGGGTGGGAGTAAAATGAGTAATCTTTGGCTCCTACATTGTGTGCCCTCCAGGAGTCTACCAGTTGAGAACGAACTTTTGTCCAAAAGGGGGTTAGCCACCAAATTGAAATCACCTCTTACCAGTAAATGAGGGGAAAGAAACCTATCAAGAACTGTGAAAAAAATGAGAAAAGAAGGAAGCCTGAGATGAATTTGGTGCATAAACATTCACGATCGTGAGTTCACGACCCGGAAGTGTGCCTTTAATAATGATAAATCTACTCTCAGGGTCACGATATACATGCTGAATATCGAAGAGGAAAGAGTTATGTAAAAAAATTGCCACCCCTCTGCTTTTAGTGTAAAACCCCTGTCTGTAAGATCTATGGAAATATGTTGGGTGTTTAGCGACTGCAAAATGAGTTTCCTGTAATAGAATAATTTTTGCACCTAGGCGCTTATACTGGTGGAAGGCCGTTTTACGCTTATTTGGAGAATTGAAACCCTGGACATTATATGAGATGCAATGGATAGCCATGGTAAAAAAAATAGTGTCAGTCAACATTATTGTACCCAGCTGAAAGGTATCAACAATAATTTGTCTAAATAGTGGAATATCTAGAACCACATCATAGAAGGTGATATCTGTCAAAATCAATTTATGGAACATCCAAGTCCCAATATAGTTACCGAGGTGTCCACAAATTTGTACATAAGTAATATCATGAACTAAAACTGTCAAAAAAACAAAAACATAAAACAATTGGGGCCTTAAGAGCCCCTACAACTAAAGCAGTCACAATAAACTGTGGATCAGGTGGGCTAAATGCCTTCCCTGAAAAGACAGAAAAGCTTATCATCAAAGGGCCAAACGGGCCCAAACTCCGCCACCTTAAAACACGTGAAACGGAGCTGTCACCCCTCGTCAGGGCAGCAACATCTCCGACCATGCTAGGTGGCAGGGTGGGGTCACATGTCAAAAATTTCTATGAGCATACGGGCAGCAAAATGAGGGTCCGAAGACCCATGCTAGTTTTGTGCATGTCCAAGTAACTAAATATCAGATCAGAAGTAATGATATATAAACATGTAACACTTTGCAGCATCCTACAAAAGACCATCAAAACAATGTGTAATATGCAAGGGAGCAAGGTCTTTTCATCCTGGTTCCTGTCTGATTCTCCTTCTATCCCTTCGTGGAGATGGAGTATGCCAAATGGGAAAAATCCGAGGGGTGGAAGGTGGACGTTGAGGAGAATTTGGCCAGGATTTCTCTGCCTT
Source organism: Staurois parvus (assembly GCF_062004578.1). NCBI lineage: Eukaryota > Metazoa > Chordata > Amphibia > Anura > Ranidae > Staurois > Staurois parvus. Next base: position 2,601,020 of record NW_028318260.1, on the reverse strand, counting down.
CTGGAAGGGATGTGGCTATATATGTGTTCCCATTATGTGGCACTATCAGCTTAAAGGGAAAACCCCATTTGTATTGGATACGAGCTGAGAAAAGGGCAGTTGTGATTTCATGCATTTTTCTGTGTTTCTCTAACGTAGCCGGAGAAACCTCTGGAAATATTTGTAAAAACGAACCTTCAAAGGTGATCGTTGGGGTATTGCGAGCAGCTCTGAGTATGTCCTCTTTGGTCAGGAAATCATACAAAGAACAATGTCCCCAGGCAGTTTATCATTAGGAGGTTTTGGACGTAGGGCTCTATGAATGCGATCACAAGCAAAGGACCTGGGGTCGTGGTCTGGAAGGAATGGCTTGAATAGCTTGGTTATGGCTTGTGAAAGGTCATTCACAGACTCCGGGACTCACAAATTATTCCTGCAGTTACGATTGTCAAGTTCCTCAACCTGTGCCTGCAATTGCGCAAAGGCCGTTTGTAAATGATCATGATCTCTGGAAAGCTCACCATAAGCCAGGCTGAGTTCATCATGTTTAGTTTCTAAGCGGTCGGTTCTGGAGCCCAATGCCGCTATTTCCTGGGAGAAAACATTTGTGCTCTTGTTGAGTTCTGATTGCAATTTAGCAGCTAGCTTAGTGTACATAGTTTCCAAGCAAGATTCCAAGTCTCCTTTGTAATTTGCTGTGCATACTCACTGTCCTGAGTTCATGGATGAGCTACGGTATCCTGTTTGCTACCGGATGGGGATGCTTGTTCTGTATTATCTTGAGACATGCTGCAAATCTCGTGTGTTTTAAGTAGGTATGTCGTAAGGGACTTTTGAGCTTTTCCCCTACTTTTTTTCTTGGTGGACAGCATACAGGAAGTTTCCTGGGGGTGATCAGCTGAAAATTAGATAGCCAAGGAAGATAATAACCCCAGGACACCTATAACACCCTAAGCAGGTGTAAGGTTATAGTTACATGGATGTGGTCAGGCTCATCAGCAAGATCTTTATATTGTAAAAATTATTGTTAAACCGTGGAGATACAGAGTGGACATAAGCTGTGGTAGGTACCCTTAACAAGGCCAAGGACCCAGAAGCTGGCTCTAACTCCCACCACAGGGTCTGACAGGGTCAAGGAGCCTATGCACCACAGAGTTCCCTGTATACTGGCTCCAGAGTCCTCCAGGACAGGTGTAGGGAGCCCAGGTACCTCACTGGCCGCAGTATGCAGGCTGCAACAAGCCTTCAGGCCCAGCGGGGGCCGTGTTCATGGGGGCAGGAGCCTCCGGGCCAGAAAACGGGAGCTACAGTCCCTGGAACACTGGAGGGGGACCAGATGATCAGCACCCGGCCGCCCCTATGCTGCCTGTACTCACTGTGGACCGGATGGGATGAGATCCGGGCCGGATGAAGCAGGCCGCACTAGGCCACAGACGTCCGTTGCCTCGGAGAGGGGAAATAAAGCCCAGCGCCCCTCTCCCAGATGCAGGAGATGATGAAGGTGCCTCCGATGCCCAGGAAGGATCCACCCTTGCCTGTATGGCAGCGGATTTTGTGCTGAGGCGCCGAGGCTCTGGGCTATGTGGCTGCACCATGTCCGTGGTCACGGAGAGAGGCAATACAGCCTGGATCCCCTCTCCCAGATGCACGGGACACTGCAGATGCCCTCTGGTACTTTGCTCAATGCCACCGCTGCCCGGATGGCAGCGGATTGAAAACCAAGGCGCCGGAGCTCCGGATTATGTGGCTGCTCCATTCACCATCTTGGACACGCCCCCAAGAAAGAGCTCTTTAATTAAAAAGGTTAATGTCTCTTTGACTTGAATTCTGGATACGAGCATATCGCCACATTTCCAGTATGAAATCAGTAAACCCTGACCTGCCTCTGGGTCGCCAGGTTAGAGGCATTCATAGCGGCAAGTTTCCTAAAATTATCTTTACCATCCTTGACCGAGTCCACCCTAGTGGTAGAGGGGGCGATTGGAATAAATTACTACTTCAAAATAAAACCAGGTGGATTGTGTCGCGTAATGCCAAAAAGAAAAGATCCTCCTGCGCTTATATAGGTGAACCTAATTATAGCCGCTATCACTCAACCTTAACCAATAAGTGAAAGAACAGTATACATAAATAGTGAAGCGCTATTATTAATGAATAAATCAACATATAATATTCAATTATAATAATGAACAGTGCTCTACTAATCAAATAAATAAACATAAATAGTAGTAATATGACACTGATATTAATAAGTGACAAACCAATATATAAACACACAGTGCTCTGATCCCAAATGGATCCAATAAAGTGCAAATCTCATGATAACCACAGGAATCACTTGTGGTAACACTCCGTGAAAACAAATCCCCCTTTTCTAAATCCTTTTCTGGATAAACATGGTGATTAAACAACCGTGGTCCCTTATGCAATGGGAAAAAACATAAATAGTGTTTGGTGCCTTATAAACACAAAATAAAATATATGAATAATATTCAGTGCTTTTTCTAAAGAAATAAATCAAAAATACTAAAAAGGAAATGTCCTTATAATTGACCAGACATATATTAAATGAGCAAACTTTCCCAAAATGTCCAATTAATATATATTCATAATCTTCAAAAAACAAAAAATCATGCAGGTGATGAAGTGAACTGGTGATCTTCACTCTAGTGTCAAATCCTCAAACAGCAGAAATACCCGCTCACCTCCAAACCATGACCCTAGGGGCCAACACGCTTTTTAGGATCACCGCAATGATCATTAAGGGTACTCCTCCTCCCTTGCCCACCTCCAGGACTTCTTCAGGGCTTCCCCCATCCTCTGGAACTCCCTACCCCAATCCATCAGACTATCACCTACTCTCCTCACCTTTAGGCGCACCCTGAAAACCTATCTCTACAGGGAAGCCTACCCCGCCCTCAGCTAATTACTGAACTCCTCCACTCTTCCTACCACTTCATCCCCCACAGTTGCTTCCTCCTGTACCACTATCCCCTCCTTCCTAGATTGTAAGCTCCAAGGAGCAGGGCCCTCGAACCCCTCATGTATTGAATCGTATTGTTACTGTACTGTCTCATGTATTGTCTCCCATTATAATGGAAAGCGCTGAGCAAACTATTGACGCTATATAAATCCTGTATTATAATAATAATAAATACTTTATCACCACAGGGAAAGATGTCATATATACTCCTTTCCGCAGTATCTCTTACTCCTCTCAGACTCCTTAAAGGTAACGGTACTGCAATACAGCTCACTCTCCACTTTCTCTACTCAGGATCATGTTAGTGAGATACAAAGAAGAATATCCTCCATAGTGCAATATTGTTTTATTACTTAATGCAAAATATATGCCAATAGTACACTCACATGTATTCCCATCAAAAAAATGCCTTTCACCAAATACTATGGGTGTACTGCATGGGTTGGGTGTACCAATATGGTGTACCAAGATGGCCTCCACGCCCGGAAGTGTGTCACCACATCACCGGAAGTTGCGTACCACAGTGATTCCTGTGGTTATCATGAGATTTGCACATTATTGGATCCATTTGGGATCAGAGCACTGTGTGTTTATATATTGGTTTGTCACTTATTAATATCAGTCTCATATTACTATAATTTATGTTTATTTATTTGATTAGTAGAGCACTGTTCATTATTATAATTTAATATTAAATGTTGATTTATTAATTAATAATAGCGCTTCACTATTTATATAGAGTGTCGCGTAATGCTACCACCCCTCCAGTGCTGAATGACACAATTCGTTTTAAGCCTTTTTTTGGATGGATTTGTGTCGGGTGGTTATGAAAGATAAAATGGGGCATATTTACATTTTTGTATACCCCTTTGTATACCTATGGGGTTTCATTTCCTTCTATACTTCTTACACATCTAGGCCCATATTTATAATCTACAATGTATATCATCTTCCAGATTGACACATTGGGTTTCATGCTTGCCAGTTTATGTACAACATACTTATGATGTTATATTAGCCTGTATAAATTGAGCTGTATCGTCTATTATAATTATTGGTCTGTATGTATGTTTCTATCTGCCACCACCAGATGTCACCACGGTGCGACCTTATGGTTTCTATGCTGAGGGGTTCTTTGTGGGGGAGGCACCTCCCCAGGTTGCTTTTTCTACACTGAGCGCCCCAGGGTCAGTCGGTTATCCACGGCCGGCCCTGTATACTCTCCAGTAGCCTTTGAGAGGAAGTGGAGGGTCTATGCCATCCACTTTCCTCTCTTTTGGGCTATTTCCATCTTACCCTGTTACTGGTATCTGCCAGTCTGCTGAAATTGTGCGATGGTGGGGCGCCAACACGTGACATCATCCTGCCCCTATGGGCGGGGCAGCGGCACGTGACCACGCTTTGGGGGGTCGCCAAGACAGCGAAACCATGCATGCACGGTCCACGGAACACACTGAGCATGTGTGGGCATTCTGACACCATATTTAAACCTCTATCTATGTAACCCACAGTAGACTTCTTGATGCACAGGCTGTTGCACCATGACAAGCTGATTTTATGAGATTTACTTGGGGATCTAGGTAAGAAAGGGCTGCTTTCCCATTGTCTTCCTTTTCTACACCATGAACTACTCCGCTTGGGAGGGATTGATGGGGAAGGGAAAAAGCCCCCCGTTGTAATTGATTTATTGGCTTTACGCAGCGCACCTCTGGCACTAAATTATGCATTAGGTTATTATTGACATCCAGTGTTTTTGTAAGAAGATTTTTGTCTCAGTAACAATAAATCCCTATATACACCTAGATCTATATGAATCTCATTTAGTATTTTGTCCAAAATTTGATAGAATCCGTACTGCCTGGTTAATACTAAGTACAAAGAGCCTGTAGCAGCTGTGGTGTCTATATATATATATATATATATATATATATATATATTATATATATTTTATCATTGAAAGAATTTTGTGCTGACATGCTATTCCAGCTTAGCAAATCTACTCCGTTTTGCTTTTGCACAATTATAATAAATTTCTTTTTTTTTATATTTAATATGATACTGATTCGCTTGACAAATTGCACTTTTAGCTATAAGGGCACATGGTGTAGTAAATGCCTATGTTGTTTTTTATAGATCCATTCCTGGCTTTTTAGCCTCGCAAGTGGTTCCGCTGTCCTATTTGTGGTGATCCCAGTGTGAGAAATTCTCCTGGGGGGTTAGTTTTTCTCCCTCCCTCCTGAGCCAATTTCCACCGAGCCCTGGTGCATCGAGGTGTCAATGGTGAGCACATTAATAGAAGACTATCCTTTGTCTTTTCCTACAATCATGGCGAGTTAAATTACAAAATAAAATTAGATGGTATGTAGGATATATTTTTTGACCTTGTTATTTTTAGTGATGTTATTGCAAATTCTTACCAATGTCCACTATATTATATAGGATGTTTCTTGGCCATCCTTCTTCTTCAGCTTACCCCCGAAGAAAGACTTTGTTCTGAAACACGTCGGGTCTTTTCAGCTGAAGCTTACTTGCCCCTCTCTCTCTCTCTTGGCTCACAGAAGAGGTTGAAAAACAATTTTCAGCCTACAGCAAGCTTTAATGCACTTTTGCCATTTTTTCTATGTATGATTTTAATGTCTGCACAATATGTCACACTATGATGTTTCACAACAATTTTGTAATAAAACTATTCATATGTTTATATCACTTGTTTTGAGTTGCCTTAAAAGTTCCAGTACAAATTGCAGGGGAACATACCTATGGTACTTAGCCTTTGGGATATTGCAACTGGAGAATGAACCCTGTGCTAGATCTACATACTTTACAGTGAAAGATCTTCTGCGTGCTCGGTGGCCCAAGTTTATGCACTACAAGAATTCAGATCTCCTTGGATGCAAAAAGGTGGAAATCCCCTGAGAGACAGATGCAAAGAACAAGTACTACCCATTTAATACAGAAGATGATATGCAGATTTTAAACAGGGAGGGTTTTAAGGGTGAGCAGAAGCTTTTGGTGGTAAGGGTTAATCCCTCTTAGGCCTCAATAGTAAATGGCAACAATGAAAGGTGTCCCTTGATGAATGTGGGACAGTTGCAGAAGGAGCAGTGATATGGCTTGGCCTGCAAAGGGTGGACACAGCAGTAGGCTCTTGTGACTGGATTTTGCTGAAGATGTGTTTGCTATTAGGCTAGGTGAACTAGACCTCAACATGTGCAACTAATGAACAATGTCAATAACTAGGTAGAGAGTGGTTAACTTGATCAATGTTAATGGCAACTTACAAGGCTTGAGAAAGGGACCCTCTCATCCGATCTGTGGCTTCATTCAGGTAACTGGCAGTCTCTCTGTAGATGGGGGCCCCCAGTGGTCCTGAGGTTCCTCCTTTCAGTGATTTCTCCTGACAGCAGCACTCTGGATTGCCAGCCAACAGGGTTGTCCTCCAGACTTGTCGGCTATGTCAGAAGTCAGCAATTCCTCCCCTTTCCTCCACTCTTCCACTCTGCAGCTTGGTCCAATCCTCTGAAAATCCGCACAACCTTTTCCTCACACCCCCTTCCAACTCTTTCAGCTCACTACCTGTTCCTGGATATGCTTCTGCATATATATACTATATATAAGATCAACGCAATTCGTAGGGACATCGCCACTGCTCAGACTTCCACCCCACCTAGCATCCCTCACTCTAAAACCCCCTCAACACTCCACTCCTTCGACCTTGCTACCACTGAAGAGGTCACTAAGGTCTTCTCTGAAGCCTCCCTCACCACCTGCCCCCTTGACCCTGTCCCCTCACAACTCCTATGATTACCCTCTTCCTCCATCCTATGCTCCCTCACACACATCTTTAATCTTTCCCTCTCTACTAGCACATTCCCCTCCCCTCTAAAACACGTGCATATCACTCCCATACTTAAAAAACCCTCCCTGGATCCCACCGACCTAAACAACCTTAGACCCATCACCCCGCTGCCATTTACATCCAAATTCCTAGAGCGCTTAGTCTATAATCGCCTGAGTTCCCACCTCAACGACAACAACCTCCTTGATCCCCTACAATCTGGCTTCCGCCCCCTACACTCCACCAAAACTGCCCTACTAAAACTCACCAACAACCTGCTAACCGCCAAAGCTAATGGCCACTATTCAGTGCTCCTACTCCTTGACCTTTCTGCAGCTTTCAACACAGTTGACCACCCCCTCCTCCTCAAAAAAAAACTACACTCTCTTGGCCTCAGAGACTCCGCTCTCTCCTGGCTCTCTTTTATCTATCACAGCGCTCATTCAGTGTTACCTACAATGCTGCCACCTCCTCTTCACTCCCCCTCTCTGTTGGGGTCCCTCAAGGTTCTGTCCTCGGGCCCCTTCTCTTCTCCATCTACACCTCCTCCCTTGGCCAATTGATACACTCTCATGGCTTCAACTACCATCTCTATGCCGACTACACACAAATCTATCTCTCTAACCCTCACCTCACCCCTTCAGTCTCCGCCCGTATCACAAGCCTACTGAGCGACATATCGGATTGAATGTCACTCCACTTCCTCAAACTAAATCTTTCCAAAACTGAGCTCCTAGTTTTCCCCCCAGCCCGCTTCCCCCCCCCTGACTTCTCCGTCAAGACCAACAAAACCACCATCAGTCCCTCCCCTCAAGCCAGAGTACTAGGTGTCATCCTAGTTTTTAAATTTTGGCATGGGGGGGTTCCCCTCAAAATCCATACCAGACCTGAAGGGCTTGGTATGGATGGTAGGGGGGCCCCATGCCGTTTTTTAACAATGATCTAATTGTCAGGCACTGCCAACAATTCTTTTGACATTCATTTGTCAGTGGGGAAACCCACTGACAGCTGAAACATCAAAAAATGTTTTCACTACTAAAATACCATATGACTTAATGATATAATTCATTTGGTATTTTAGTAGCTGAGCGTTATCTTACCGCATACTCAGATGCTGTAAGATACCACTCAGTAATTTGTCCCTGTTTAAAATTCACGGTCAAACTTTTGGTAGGTTCAAATGTTCGACCACGAACCGAACAGGGGGGTGTTTGGTCCATCACTATTGATAACCACCAAAGTAAGTAATCTGTTCTCCCACTCACTACCAATGTAAGCATGCCCTTTGCCCACTCACCATCAATGTAACAGGCCACGTCTTCTATTCACAATCAATGTAAAAGAGCTCACCACCAATTTGTACATGAACTCTGGTCAGCTTATAAAAATCCACCTTTGGTAGCCCTAACCCATCATCCATGGTAAGGGCTATAATACTAGAGGCTATAGTGCTCATTGTGTCTAAGGGGATTAAAAGAGAGGACTACTTACCTTATTTATTGATCTCCCACAGCTGGCACTCTCCTCCAATCCTTTGGGATATATGGAGGACTGTATGATATCATTGAGTGAGTTAAGGCATGTTTGTAGTGTGCTATTGAATTATCATGTCAACCTTAGATACAGTATTCTCATACCTCAATTGTAATTTACTATCTTCTTCATTTTAATATTTTTAGTTGTGCAAATATTGTTACAGGGTGTATCTTTCTTGCTTTTGTTTTGCATTGTATGTGGTGGCATCAACGAGAGGGTGGCCGCACAATCAGCAAAGAGCAGCTGCTTCATAGGGCCAGTTATTTAAAGAGAGAGAGAGCCTTTGGGAGTGAGGAATAAGAAGGAATTCTGCCTGCTTCATGCCTTTAAATTATATCATGCCAGGAATTATATTAGAGACATAGTCTATGGTGACCTTTTCCACTCACCACCAATGTAGCAGGCACCTCTTCCACCCACTACCATAATAAGAGGGCACCTCCACCACTCCCACCAATGAGAAGTGTAGAGTCCAACAATAAAAGGGGTGCTTTTCATCTAACCTCCAATGTAGAGAGGACTCCTCCTCTGACCTCCAATGTAAGGAGGCATTTTTCCACTGACCAGTAATTAAAAGGACCACAATACAATTTTTACTATCTGTTTTTCTTTTCTACTCATTAATATTAGTTGTTTCCTTTCATAATTATTAATGAAGAAATGTTGTTGTCTAGTACATAGTAAAGCATGAACAATGATCTGCTTTCAGTGTCAGGTATGCTAGATACCCCATGTAGCAATCATGCCACAGAGATGGACGCGGTTCAACCATTTTGGCTCCAACCTCCATCTTGGCAAAGGTTCATCCATCTTGTACAAACATATCTCCCCTCATTCTCCCCCTCCCTCTCTGAGAGTCACAGTGACATTTGGTTGGTGTGTGTGTGTTGGAAGTGTCACAGGCGGGAGCTCCGAGCTATAAACCATCTCTGAGCTGGGTGGCGGGAAGGCTGGGAAGCTGAGCAATCTAGCACCTCGTAAAAAAATAACCCAAGCCTTCCCCTTAGTTCAAAGACATTCCTGAGGAGTAAGAAACTAGATAACACTTTTAAAATCCATTTTTCCCCTATGTCTCATATCTTGGAATATGAGAGACTTACATAAAAACCATGCCTATCTTCAGATTGCTCATGATCAGACAAATCGTTTGATAGGTCACACTCCCTGACTGGAATACCTAGGAAAGCAGAAAATTACATCTCTTGAACCCTTCAAGTCTGTATACCATAGTTCATATCTAACCGTTCCTCAGATGCGTCTGCATATTAATCTACCCGCGGGTAGATTAATGTGCCTAGGAAAAGTTATGAGCCAAAATATGAGCTAGGAGAGATTTTGGTTCTAGTTTGGGTCTCCGCCCAGACAATCCCTCCCCTAATGAGGCATTGGTCCTTGGCTTCAGAGACACCCACTGCTGGGGGACTACAAAATAGGCTGTCAGGCCTAAGAGTTGAAGTTGAAAAATTCTCACTTTTAACATCAGAACCACCATGGGAGACCGTGCTCTTTCCATCTGAAACTTGATCTGCTTAACCCAAGGCTGATTGGCAAGTACTTTAACCCTTTAACCTCCTTTCTGTTACCTCTTTGCTGTGCTATTGTTCTCTGTATATTTATATATATATTGGTTACATCTTTTTTCTGTAAATATTTTTATTGCACCCTTTTGACCTTTTTATTAATAAATCTTTCTTTCTGAAAGTGTAGAACGATTGCTATAGCCCGTTAATGCAATTACGAATTCCTGCCTCTAAAAGAGCGCTACTGTGTTTGTTTAACCCTCTGCATAACCTGTCTGCGGTAACAGTGGTATACAGATGATTATCTCAACCATCATAGTGTTATTGCTGATATTGCCGAGTTTCCTTTTTCTCTGTACAAAAAGGAGGTGGTGGCAGTGTGAAGGGTTAATTGCGTAATTAACCTGACCCAGTAACAATCGCATTCAAGCTGCCTGCACATCAATTTGGGGTCCGTTAGCAGGAAAATCGTTGTGCAGGGTGCAGCTGGGCGTGGCATTGTTACGCATGTGACATCGTGGTTTCAGATTGGCTAGTCCTTCAGTCACGAGTTTGGTGAGAAGGTCAGGGGTCTGACGCCTCGATCGTCACAACCCACATTCCTCCTTCTTATGTTTATTCTTATAACTATAGTGTACTAATAATTCTCATGTACTGAAAGCTTATGCTAAAATAATTTTACTAAAGATTCCATGAAACTTGAAAATTAGGTTAAGGGTCCTGTCATGGTAAAGAGGCTGCAAAAATCTACTTTACACAAACTGCATCTCTTTAGACACAATTTTCATGCACTGCTAGGGTTATTTATTAAAGGTTCACTGGACACGCCAGCAGACTTTTTCAATTACCATATTGAATTTTTAAGTAAATACGGGTTTTCTGGTTTCATGAACTTTTAGTAATCCATTTCATACATGGCGGTTACCAACTCTTACTGTAGTACAATGATGACTATTTTCTTCACGGATAATATTGTACTGTTCTTTAGATTAAACTTGCTCAAGCGGTAAATGGCAACAGAAGAATTTACTGGCAAAACTACTTAAACAGAAAACAGAATCTGAATAACACTGGTCCAACACAACCAAATATTCTGTTAATCCATCTTAAAACTTGGCATTAGAAGAAGCTAGGGATTCTCCAGCTGGCACTGAGATGTACTTCACAAGCAAATATATAGCAATAAGCCATGGACTGAGTCAGTAAGGTTTTATTTGTATGCCCAACTGAAATAGGGCAGTCCAGAACATTTTGGCAAACCATCACAGACATTCAGTGCTACAGACATTTAGTAAATAGGACAGCACTGTCATGCCCAAAATCAAAGTGCTTCTAGAACAATTTCAGCAACAGGGCAACAGAAAGCGACATACTTTTCAGCCATAAACCAGATGAATATGGTTTCCATATTCCTCTGGCTATACTAGAGACAAAACATTTTAACCACTTAAGCTCTGGAAGGTTTCCCCCCCACCCCCCAAAATTGACCAGACCATGTTTTCTTTTTTAGCACTGTTCTACTTTATCTGGTAATTTCACAGTCATGCAACACTGTACCTAAACAAAAACATTTTCACACAAATAGATCTTTTGGTGTATTTGATCACATACACAAAAAAAGACCAAACATTTTTGAAAAAAAAAACTTTTTTTTACTTTCTGCTATAAAACATTCAATTAAAAAAATAAAAAAATCAAATTTCTTCAAAGATTTTGGTCAAAATGTATTCTGCTACAACTCTTTGGTAAAACATTTTTCCATTAAGTGTATATTGATTGGTTTGTGTGAAATGTATAGCATCTACAGACTATGGGCTATATACAGGAATTTTTAATTTTTTTTTCATAGTGCTAATGGTGGTGATCTGTGACTTATAATGGGACTGCAATAGTGCTGAAGGCAATCTGACACGAACTGGCACTGGGGTGAACTAACTGACTGCCACTGACATCTCACTGTCACATGACACTAATACAGTTATCAGTGATAATACTATACACTGCCACTGTACTAATGACACTGGCTGGGAAGAGGGTTAACATCTATGGCGATATTTAACACAGGGCTCTGGGCTGTGATTGCACACAGCCGATCAGCAGGTCCTGGTCATGAATAATTGGCCGGGACCTGCTGATGGACTCCCACTGTGTGTGTGAGCCCAAAACCAGGAAGCAGGTAGCAATGTACCAGTATGTCTCTGTGCCTTCACGGATCACTCGTCCACAGTACATTGCAGGCAGGTGGTCTAGAAGTAGTTTATTAAAACAGCAGCCTGTTTAAAAAGTTAATATTACAAGCCATTTTGAATTTTAATGTAGCACTCTACAGTATGCTACTAGAATTATGTTGGCAGATTTATTGTGTATGACTAATGGTGACTGTGTGAGTCTGTGATTTAGATCGGGCTCAGGGGTGGACTGAAAACTCATGGGGCCCCCGGGCAATAGGGGATCATGGGGCCCCTGTGTCCTTGCCCAAACTCAAAAAAGCCTATGAAAAAGGTACCAGGGGCATCTCATGGGGCCCCCTACTGACCCCAGGCCCTCGGGCAGTGCCCGTGTTTCCAAATGGTTAGTCCGCCCCTGGGACTCGGGCTACTGCAGGTCAAGCTGGATGTCTTAATAGGTTGGGACTCTATCGCCTCCACCTGATTCCTGAGGACCATGGAACCTTCAAGAAGCCAGTAGCCGGAAGAGGTGGAGATCTAATCTGCATGTCCAACCAATCCCTGGTTTGGAGGCCCTGGTAGAGTGGTGCATCATCCCATAAATATGGGATGGTCAGGAAGATGGAGTGCTGAGGAGACTGTCAGTGGCCTGGGAAGAGTTCCCTAGGTCTAGGGGGACTAGCCTACAGGCTGGGCTTGAGCTGGCTCAGGAGGGTCCATTCAGCAATATGGCATGAACAGGATCAAGGCCTGGAAGCAGTGGGAGCAAGGAGGACAGAGTGAGTACATCAGCACACACTCGGGTTCACAAGAGGTGAGACTGCCACATGTAGCAAGCATTTAAAGGACAGCACTCGGGATTAGTGGGAAGGGTTCCAGGCCTGAGACTAGAGGAAAGGGCCACAGGACAGATGGAAAGGGTCCTGGGACCGATGGGGGGGGGTCAGGGGGGCCCTCAAAGTTCTAGTTTTGTCTTTGTCCATAAACCAAGGAAGTAGAGATCATTGTGGTCTGTCTGGCAGAAATGATGATGTAAGCATACTCAGGAATACTTCCTTACAGCACAGTGTGAGTGCAGACCAGCAGGGGAGTGGGGAAGGGGGCAATTGAACAGTTTGGTTCAATCATGCCCAGTGTAAATATATGTACCTTTAGTGCCACAAAGAAAGTTGGTGCTGAAAGTCATCCCATTGCCATCCATCTGTGATTGCAGGTCTAAATGGGGAGCAGCTAGCTACATAAAGCTATATGATGCCCCCCATGTGCCACTGACTGAGAGCCCCCCTCATGCTGATGCCTGAATTGCAAAGTATTTTCAGTCAGGTCCACCAAACCAGCATGGGGTATGACCCATGCGGTAAATTCTTTAAAGACTTTCCCTGAGCAACACTATTTCTAATTCCATTGGTGCTTTTTCAACATAGTATATAAAGTTCTGCTATAAACCGTACTTGTTAAAAATAAAAAACATTGCACATCAAGGCAGCAAAGGGAGTGCTGTGCTTCCTTTCCTTCAGGCTCTGCTGTATGCACAAGTACTGACCAAAAAAATACTGATAGAAGAATAGGGTAGAGGGAGCAGAAGTGAAGACATATCAGTTACTGTTCTGTAAGCAGACTCCTTACATGTAAGTGACACCTCAATGTTTCTTAAAGCCCAACTTCTATTTGTGAAGTTCCACTTTAATTTTTTTTTCCATGAGTATTCTGAGTGTGACTCAATATAGGAGAATAAGGATGCTGGACAACCAAATAGTCTGCATTGACAGCGATGTGGAGAAGCGAACATTGCAGTGAAAGTGGCTTTTAATGTATCACTAATGTATCACTAAGTGTGGGACTATGATTTAAAACAAACATTCTAAAGCAGGCCATAGTTTGCTTGGTCAACTTCTGTCTAGGTGACATACTTAAAAACTGTTGTCGAGCAGTGGCTGCAGCCATTCTGCTGAAATCATTGAGTCCCTCTGTCAGAATACAATGTCCTTGGGGGGAGAGATTCCTCCATTCATTTTATGTGAATGGAGGAATTTGTTTGTTTTCCTTTCATTTAGCCCTCTGTCTGAACAGAAAAAAAACTAACCATCTATGGCCAGCTTAACTATTTTTGCTTTAACTCTAACAGAGAAAATGCTGCCACCCTCCTGAATATACTGTCTGGCAGAAGTATGTAAGGGTAGATAAGTGGTAGTTCCTCCATGTTACCCTCCTTGTTGGGTGCCAAGTGTGGGTAATATAGTAGATCTACTTCGGAGTGGGTTCTTCTGGGCTACACAAGGCACCTGACACAGGGGCATTCTCCTACACATGGGGTACCTTTTCTTCAGTGCAGTTTCATCAATGCCTTAGGACAAGATTGAGGTTGCCATCAGGGAATACTCGACCTTAATGCGGGCCTCTGACTTTAGAGATGACTGATAAACCATGTACACTTGCATAACTGTCCTCCAGTTATTTTTGGTTCCCCTTGTAAATGTACATCTTCCCACTGTAGCTTGCAATTAGGCGGGCTGTGCCAAACACTGACCACAGCCATCTGTCCAGCATTCCCAATACTGGTCCTGGTAGCAGCATGAAACCCCCGCCCCCCATGCATACAGCGTGGGCTCCAAATGTGCGATTGACTTCAACTCTTGAGCTTCCTTACCTCTGTACAGGATGGGGACCTCTATTGTTCAGTTCTGCTCCAGATGCTATGAGAGATGGAATACGGTGTAGGGCATGACAACAACATTTCGCTAGAGGCTATTCCACCTATAACAACTACACGTTTACAACACGCTGCTTGTTGACTGTACCTTCATTGCTCATGGCAATCACTTGTATACTTTGCATTAAGGTGACTCTTAGCATATTAACTTTTCATACCCCATGTGACAGTGACCCAAACTGTAGACTAAAAGTGAAATAGTGCTGGTTACTTGCAGTGAACCACTTTCAAAAACTTCAGAGCAGACAAAAGGCACATTTTAATGCTTTACTTGAATTAAAGTGCTTCATTACAAAAGAGTCCAAAGCAGACTTTCAGTAAAACAGTCAACATTCCTAAATTTATAGTCTCTAGCCCCTACTCCTAATCAGGCTATGTGCTGCCCCAGTATACCTGCAGAGGTATAGTCCATGTAAAGCAAGGTCCAATAGTGAAATCCTCCATTAACTGGTATCTTGGGGGTGAAATCCAGGTTGGTTGGCTCTCACATGCTTCAGGCTCCTCACTGGCTGGATCCCTCACAGAACAGTACTGATAGACCAGCCGCATGTCTCCTGAACTCCTACTGGGGAACCAGGAAAAAGGCAAGACAAGGCTTTTGTAGCAGCTGGAGATTACATCTTGCTGGATGTCTGTGTGTGTTCTCTCCCATGCAACAGACTGAACAAGTCTGGGCAAAGCCTTCCCTCTTTTATACTAATACAAGGAAAGAAAGGAAGTGCTCAGAGAAAATGGGGGAAAGAAGTTAACCCCTGCCCTCCTGTCCAGAGCAGCAGGTAAGTAGCTAATTTAAAACCCACTTACATGTATATGAATCACAAAAGTAGCTGCAGAGAATTGTAACTCCTTTGGCAGATAAATTAGTATAGCTCATACATGTACAATATACTTCAGCTGTTCGTTTAGATGATTAATTGTGGTTCAGATTTAAGATAATATTTCATCCAATGTAGAGCACACCTACATGTAAATTATAACACATTTTATGCCACTAAAATCCGTGGAGATAGGACACGGTAAACTGGAGATGCATACATTATATTTGCATTTACATTTAACACAAACCAATTTGTGTTTTAGTTTTTGAAATTTTTCTGTTCAAAAAATAACCAATCAACTTTTTTTTTTGTACAGTTGCCTTTACATTATCCATTAACATTCCATAATGTGATCTAATGCAATTCTATATTGCAGCAATTTAAATTGTAATTATTTATTTTTATATACATACAGTTAAGTGCATTTTCACCACTGACTGTTAACTTTATGATGACATTTTATCATTTTCTGTCTATCTGTGACAGTAATCACATGATGTTTTTTTGCTATTTTCTGAGTCTTTGTTCTGGTGTTCTTTCTCTAAGAGTGGTATTACTTTATGCTGTAGTAACATGAGCTATTGATTTATCTAGACTTGCTGGCACAGATTTTTTTTCCAGCGGATAAAGGACAAGCTTACTTCCACTTTGCTTTGTATAAGAGGGAAGGCAAGTCACAATATGCCACAGCTTAAGTGGAAGTAGGGCACAAAAAATGTCTCTTCTAGCAAATCTTTATGTGGAAGCTAATGAATCTTAACATGCTTGAAGTTAATAGGATGTTAGGTGTGTTAGTGAGCGATGGACACTACCATCAGCAAGACAGTTTTATGCAGCATACTAGACATTTTATTAGTACAGACAGTGGTTCCTGACAATTTGCAGCTAAGAGCAAATATTTAGTTCAGAATAAACCATGGGTCAAAAACAGGCCTAGTAAGGTCTGTAACTTTAAAGTTGTATTAAACCCATAGACAAACATTTATTAGGTTGCAGCTTACCAATTCTAAGGCTCCATGTACACGGGACACTTCTGAACGATGGAAACTGACTGCTGGAAAACGTAGGTTAAAAAAACTCTGTTTAGCTGCATTTGCATACCGAGTTTATGAGTGTTTGCGTTTAGAAGCGTTTTTTAAAGTTAACCTCAGGAGACCTTCCAAAATGCCCAAAATGCAATGAAAAACAGTAAAAAATTACCTATTTCAGACATTTTGAGAGAAATAGAGAGAGCAGAAACAGAGAGAGCAGTATTTGTTGAGATTAGCTGTCTTTTTTTTTTTTTTTACTCCCTTTGACAACGTGCATGGGCACGAAATGCGTTAGGGAGGTGCCCTTACCCTGTGATGTCACTCTGCATGGCCCACATGGATGGCCGGTGGCCATCTTGGATTTCCCCTGCGAGCTCCTAGGCTGCAGCATGCATACCCCAATGACCTGGTGGCTTCTACATTAATGGTGAGACTGGCTCCCCCTGCTGGTGAGAAGAGTGCTTTCCCTGGTACCTGAAGACCCTGATGGTGTGCTACCTGCCTAGCTGACGCTGGCCAGATGACCCCCACTGCATGGCTCACATGGACGGCCAGTGGCCATCTTGGATTTCCCCTGCGAGCTCCTAGACTGCAGCATGCATACCCCAATGACCTGGTGGCTTCTACATTAATGGTGAGACTGGCTCCCCCTGCTGGTGAGAAGAGTGCTTTCCCTGGTACCTGAAGACCCTGATGGTGTGCTACCTGCCTAGTTGACGCTGGGCAGATGACCCCCACTGTGTTCCAGTTCCCAGATGTGGATGACCAGGAGTTGGTATAAATTACTCAAATACGCATTTAATTGCGCTTTCTGGTTAGTGCAATCTACACTCATCACCTTATAAGGAACTCGGTCACAGATTGTCACCATTCATCAATAGTTTGCCTTGCATGTTGCCGTTACCACCACTGTGTGCACTTTATAACGCTGACTTTGGACGTTTGCACTTGTCACTATTCGTTACGCCATTGAGCGTCATTTTATTCTATCATTACCTATACGGCATTTAGCTATTCATTCCTCGATTCAGAGGATTGAGTTTTTATGAGTCTCATGTTTGATGTTTTTTCTTATGTACCTATAGTTTTTACTAGCGCTGCATGTTTCATTTATTTGTGTTTTTTTTTTTGTGGTGTTTGGATGTGTTCCAGCTCATTTCTGTGCAGAAATTATTGCAGCAGTGTCTAATATATTTTCTTCCATGCGAAACCTCAAAGTATGGTGCACCAGGTCCATTTGAGTACTGGGAAAACTCTTTGCATGGATTTTGTCATGATGAAAAAAAGGCTCTAGACAGCATCTGGAAATGGAAGAGTTAAAAAAAATTTCCAAATGCAAACGCTTATAAATGTGGTTAGGCATGTTTACACGCGTTTGCAAGCGTTTGGCATGTGAAACGCTGATAAAATCTACTCCTGAACGCAAGTTTGGTGCATTCAAAAAATGACTGTAAACTCAAATGCCTGTAAACGACATAGTGTACATGGACACATAGGAAAACATTAGGAAGAGTTCAGGGGCTACTGAAAAAAATGCAGAAAAGCTCCTAAATGTGAGTTTATCTGCTGCAGTATACATGGAGCCTTAGATGTGATAGCTTGCATTAATTTTCTTTTTTAAGCTTTGTTCCTTCTGTTATCATCTGGTGATCTGGCCATTAAGTCTGTTATTTTTCAAAAGAACAAGCTCTCTAGCAGAATGTATCAGTAGCAGAGATGAGACAAGCCATTAACACTAGCATGGGTATTTACAATGACCAGTTTTTATTTACATAAAACCTTTATCCCACTAGGAAAAAAACTGTTTGCTGTAACTGCTTATAAGGTATTAGCTGGAGTTTGGCTTCAAATTGTTCGTTTATTTAAATCTAGTACATCTAACACTCCCTGACAATGCTGCTGTCCATAGGACCCCCATGTGTTCCTTCATTCAGATTGGGGGCACGTTAATAGAAGATGTGTGCTACTGGGAAGATAAGCAGGTGAAAGCAGAGGGAAAAAAAAAACAACCACCACATCCAATGATTGGTAAGCTGCCATATATTGCATTTTTGGTTTTGGGTTTATTACCACTTTAAGGCTTTATGCACACTGGACGTTTTTACAGCTGCTGTTATTGGCTTTTGGCATTTTTTTCTACAGCCAGTAAACCCCCCAGCATGTTAACCTATGTGTCCATGCATACATAGGCTTTAATCAGCGTTTTTTGGCAGGAGCAATTTTTGGTTGGAAAAAACCCCAAGAACTAGTGGGTTTCTAGAGGAGTGTTTTAGCTGTAAATATGCTCTAACGCTGGTAGAACACCGCAAAATGCTGCAAACCAGCGTTTTTGAGCTTTTTTTTTTTAGACAAATTTTTTTTTTTAATTCTGTCTGGGTTGCAAACTAAGATGCTCTGTCCAGATAGTAATGCCCATAGCGTAAAAGAAAGAAAATAAGTAGCGCAGGGCAGACATGACTAGGCCTAGAGTGGGAAGGAAGACTAGAAAGGGTTAAGTCAGTGCCAGGGGGTTTGAAAATATATAGGAGGGGAGCTGGTTGGTAGAGGGAGAGCGTGGGTGGTCTCTTTGGCACCTTTGGGTGGGGTGTCCTGGGTGGGGGCAGTCAGTCGGAGCTGGACGTTGGTGAGTGAGCTTCCCTCCCGCCCTCCCTATTTAATGAGTATTGGGTTCCTCTAAGGGGAATGGGGGTTATGCGGTTCATGGGCGGTTGTTGGTCTTTGGAGGCGGGTATTATCTTGGAGGTACAGAGAATGGTGTGGGACCCATCGGTGGTATGGTGTGCCCGGGGACATTCCAGTTAACCAAGGTTTAACTGGAAGGTGGTGGTGCTGCACTGCGGACGGTAAGGTTGTCTCCAAGCTGGTTGGTTGCGGCTGGAGGCCTGGTGTTATATGGGGTCCGCAGGTGCATTTCAGATCATTTTTTGGATGGTGCCTTCGAAGACCAACAACAAATCTGTATGTTTTTCTGTTATAAGGAATGGTTTGGTGTTTAAACCGTGTTTGTTAATAAAAGGCCGCGTTGGCCATTTTACTCCAAATTGGTGTCATGTTTTTCTTTAAGTAGAAGTTATAGGTAGGGGGATCTGGATGAACCGATCTCTGGTGCACTAGTCATGTACATTTTTGTATTTCCTATCTTTCCTTTATCCAATTACAGTTAGTCTCATGGGGTCTGATTACATCTTTTAGACCTAGAGCCCATCCCACTCCATGGCCACTGATTTAGCAATAGATTGAACTGAAGTTATGGGTCACTTTTTTTTTCTCCTTTCTCTATGGTGGTTTATCCGCATTGTTAATTATGATTCATGGATGTCTATCTTGTTGATGTTGATTTGACAGCCATTCCATGTACAAATTATATATTTGTCACTTTTTCTTACCTTGGTAAGAGATGGGAAGTCACATAGTTCCATAGTTAGTCTGATAGAAAAAAGACACAAGTCCATCTAGTTCAATCAAAACAAACAAAATTATGCAAACCTATATACACAATCCTATGCCCACAGTTCATCCAGAGGAAGGCAAAAAAAATAGTGCATGATCCAATTTGCTCCACCAGGGGAAAAAAATCCTTCCTGATCCCCCAAAAAGCTATTGGATACTCCCTGGATCAACTTTATCTCAAAATGTTAGTATCCAGTTTTAAGAAATAATCCAGGCCTTTTTAAAACAATCCACTGAGCTGACCAGAACCAGTTCTTGAGGGAGTTTACTTCACACATTTTCAATGCTCTTACTGTGAAGAAGCCTTTCCATATTTGAAGAATAAATCTCTTCTCCTCTAGATGTAAAGAGTGCCCCCTTGTCCTCTGCGAACACCTTAAAATGAAAAACTCAACACTGAGTCACCATTGCCTATTCTTGTTATGTTGTACATTCTGTTGTGTGAAACATTCCCTTTTCTACCAATAAAATGATTGTGGAATTAAAGTATGTCAACCACTGTCCTGTTACCAGTATGAGTACTTTTACAGGGAGCAGCTAAGGATTGAAGAGACTTTGGGTTGTTTTACCCTTCTAATACCTTCCAATTTTTAAACTTAAGAAAGAGAGACCCTTTGGAACATATAAAACATGCGGCACATGTAGTGTGCTATGCTGATAATGGGTACAGCTGAATCAGACAGAATATTGAGTGTGGCATATAGCAGCATGGTTAAATGGAGTCTAAAGCTAACACTTTGTCTGAACCTGCTTTATCCACCTCTTTACCAACATTTTTCCCCCTTAATTACCATACAATTTTCAGTTGTTTTTTTTTCCCTTAACACTGTGATACTTTGACTGGAAATGGCTGTATCATGCACCACTGTACCCAAATGCATTTCATAGCAATTTTTAGATTGATAGAGCTTTATTTTAGTGGAATTAAATAACCACTGTTTTTATTGATTATATATAAGGGGAAAAAAACATGAAAAGAGCCCTTACTTTCTGTTTCAGAAAATAAGTAGCAAATAAAAATGCCAGCACAGTACAAAAAGCCCCGAAAAGACTCCATTTTGAAAAGGAGAAAACCCCAATGTGATCTGATTTTTTTTTCACCACCATTTTTTGGAAATGAAGAAACATGCCAGTATTGAGGGTGTTAAAATATGGTGCACTACGTACAATACATGCACAGGTCAGGCACAAATGAATCCAGGGACGAAGGGGTTAAAGTACAGGTCACATACATGGGTAGGATGGAGATAAAGGGGTTAATGTACAGATGTGCAGGATAAGGTGGTGAGATGTTAATGGGAGATCCAAGATGGGGTTGACATATTTTGTATGATGTGAATAACAGTAAAGGGGTGGATTTTAATACTCTTGGTACTGTTACAGGATTGCACTGGTGCTGGGTGGTGGTCAGTAGGCTTTCTTTCCTCTCATACATGGATCAGTGTGAAAGAGAAAGCAGGGCTTTTTGATCACAAGCTAGTAAGTAAGACACGGCTGCTATTGGCAGGCTTTGTTTATATGAAGTGATGCTGTGATTGGTAACAGGGATCACATGGTAGACAGCCCTTTCATAGTCCACATATGGCATCCACCATAAGGATGAGTAAGGCACCACCACACCACACTAATGCCAATAGATCTTTCAAATTACTATACATACTGTAGATAATATTAATATATACAAAGCTTAACAGTCACATATAAGAACAACAACAAAATATTCATAGGCTGTATGCATATCTGCCTGACCATATATCATGAGTGTACATACAAAAATAAACATGCTGTACCCATAGATTTCATATATAACGACCATGGGGTGCAAATCCAACATATATGTACAACATAGAGATATCTAATACTATCTTTTGCATTAGCACAATGTATACAGTTCTCCACTCACTCTGATGGGAATACATTAGACCTTGTTTTTTCCCATCTTTGCACTCCCTACAACCTCACAAACATCCCCTTTCCTCTCTCTGATCACAATCTCATCACCTTCACAGTGTCCTCGTCTTCAAACACCTATCCCTCCAAGCAGCAAACAATTACCTGCAGAAACCTTCACAACTTGAACCCTGCTCTTTTCCACTCTGCAACTGACCGCCTCTATGACAGAATCTCTCCCCTGTCCTGCCCTGACCTGGCCACTGCTGTCTACAACAGTTCGCTTTCATCCACATTAGACTCACTTGCTCCTCTAACAACACAAGCATCAGGCCACGACCATTACAATCTTGGCAGACTGACGACACCAGAAATCTTAAACAACATAGTCGTGCGCTGGAGCGATTGTGGCATAAAACCAAATCTCAACAAGCATTCACCCTATATAAATCTGCTTTCTTCATGCCCTCCCTTCATGCTGCCAAACAAGCCTACTTTGTCACTCTTATTAACACCTTGTCATCCAGTCCTTGTCGTCTCTTCTCTACTTTTAACTCTCTACTTTCTCCACCTCCACCCAGTACCTCACTCACTGCTCACGAGATTGCAAATCATTTCAAAAACAAGACTGACGCAATTTGTAGGGGCATTGCCACTGCACAGACATCCATCCCACTTAGCATACCTTATACTAAATCTCCCTCAACACTTTCCTCTTTTGACCTTGCTACTACTAAAGAGGTCACTAAGGTTTTCTCAGAAGCCCGTCTCACTACCTTCCCCCTGGATCCTGTCCCTTCACAACTACTACGGTCACCATCTTCTTCCATCCTATGCTCCCTCACTCACATCTTCAATCTTTCCCTCTCTACTGGTGCTTTCCCCTCCCCTCTAAAGCATGCGCACATCACTCCCATACTTAAAAAGCCCTCCTTGGACCCCACCAACCTGAACAACTTAAGACCCATCGCTGGCTCTTCTCTACTTTTAACTCTCTACTGTCTCTGCCCCCACCTCCACCCAGTACCTCACTCACCGCCCACGAGATTGCTAACCACTTCCAAAGCAAGATCGACGCAATTCGTACGGACATCGGTACTGCTCAGACTTCCACCCCACCTAGCATCCCTCACACGAAAACCACCTCAACACTCCTCTCCTTAGACCTCGCCACTGTCCAGACCTCCTCCCCACCTAACATTCCTAACACTAAAACCCCCTCAACACTCCACTCCTTCGACCTCGCTACCACTGAAGAGGTCACTAAGGTCTTCTCTGAAGCTCGCCTTACCACCTGCCCCCTTGACCCTGTCCCCACACAACTCCTACGATCACCCTCCTCCTCCATCCTACGCTCCCTCACTCACATCTTTAATCTCTCCCTCTCTACTGGCGCATTCCCCTCCCCTCTGAAGCATGCGCACATCACTCCCATACTTAAAAAAACCCTCCCTGGATCCCACCGACCTAAAGAACCTTAGTTCCCACCTCACCGACAACAACCTCCTTGATCCCCTACAGTCTGGCTTCCGTCCCCTACACTCCACCGAAACCGCCCTACTCAAACTCACCAGCGACCTGCTAACCGCCAAAGCTAATGGCCACTACTCAGTGCTCCTACTCCTCGACCTCTCCACGACTTTCGACACAGTCGACCACCTCCTCAAAAAACTATACTCTCTTGACCTCAGAGACTCCGCTGTCTCCTGGCTCTCTTCCTATCTATCACAGCACTCCTTCACTGTTATCTATAACGCTGCCACCTCCCCCTCACTCCCTCTCTCTGTTGGGGTCCCTCAAGTTTCTGTCCTCGGGCCCCTTCCCTTCTCCATCTACACCTCCTCCCTTGGCCAACTGATACACTCCCACGGCTTCAACTACCATCTATATGCCGATGACACGCAAATCTATCTCTCTACCCCTCGTCTCACCCCTTCATTCTCTGCCCGAATCACTAGCCTACTGAACGACGTATCAGATTGGATGTCACTCCGCTTCCTCAAGTTAAACCTTTCCAAAACAGAGTTCCCAAATTCATGTAGACTTCACCCCTGCAACATTTCCAAAATACATCCGTTCCTAACCCCAGAAACTACTAAGCAACTCATTCACTCCCTTATTATATCACGACTTGACTACTCTAACTCCCTCCTCACCGGCTTACCTCATCACAGGCTATCCCCGCTTCAGTCAATCCTGAATTCTGCGGCCAGACTCATCCACCTTACTAACTGCTCCGTATCCACCACCCCTCTCTGCCAATCCCTCCACTGGCTTCCGATTGCCCAACGCATAAAATTCAAATTACTAACATTGACGTACAAAGCTGTTCATAATACTGCCCCAAACTACATCACCGACCTGATATCCATATACCACCCAAAACGTACTCTCCGCTCCTCACAAGACCTCCTACTCTCTAGTTCCCTGGTCTCCTCCTCCCATGCCCATCTCCGGGACTTCTCCAGGGCTTCCCCCATCCTCTGTAACTCACTACCCCAATCCATCAGACTGTCACCTACCCTCCTCACCTTTAGGCGCACCCTGAAAACCCATCTCTTCAGGGAAGCCTACCCCGCCCTCACCTAATTGCCGATCTCCTCCACTCTTCCTACCACTCCATCCCCCACAGCTATTTCCTCCTGTACCACTATCCCCTCCCTCCTAGATTGTAAGCTCCAAGGAGCAGGGCCCTCGAACCCCTCGTGTATTGCACTGTATTGTTACTGTACTGTCTCGTGTACTGTCTCCCATTATAATGTACAACGCTGAGCAAACTGTTGGCGCTATATAAACACTATATAATAATAATAATTGTCTCCCGTTATATTGTAAAGCGCTGAGCAAACTGTTGGCGCTATATAAATCCTATATAATAATAATAATATTCACATATAACTTTTTTTCCACAGACATATACTTTGAATGCTCTTTTTATGTTACACTCCTTAGACATGTTATAACAAAGTATTTATACCTTTTAGGAGTGCAGAACTGCAGTTTCAAATTCACAGTAATTTTGTGGAAATGTTGAAGGTGCATTTGAAATTAAACTAAAAATATGTCAAAATACAGATACTGTACACTATATTGCCAAGAGTATTGTGACGGCTGCCTTTACATGCACATGAACTTTAATGGCATCCCAGTTTTAGTCCGTAGGGTTCAGTATTGAGTTGTCTCACCCTTTGCAGCTATCACAGCTTCAGCTCTTCTGGGAAGGCTGTCCACAAGGTTTAGCTTGTCTATGGGAATGTTTGACCATTCTCCCAGAAGCGCATTTGTGAGGTCAAGTACTGATGTCTGACGAGAAGGCCTGGCTCGCAGTCTCTGCTCTAATTCATCCCAAAGGTGTTCTGTTGGGTTGAGGTCAGGACTTTGTGCAGGCCAGTCAAGTTCCTTCACCCCAAACTCACTCATCCAAGTCTTTATGGACCTTGCTTTGTGCACAGGTGCGCAGTCATGTTGGAATATGAAGGGACCATCCTCAAACTGTTCCCACAAATTTGGGAGCATGAAATTGTCCAAAATGTCATGGTATGCGGACAACTTAAGAGTTCCCTTTACTGGAACTAAGGGGCCAAGCCTAACGCCTGAAAAACAACTCTACACCTTAATCCCCCTCCACCAAACTTTACACTTGGCACAATGAAGTAGGCAAGTACCCTTCTCCTGGCAACCGCCAAACCCATATACGTCCATTGGATTGCCAGACAGAGAAGCATGATTCGTCACTTCAGAGAACACATTTCCATTACTCTAGAGTCCAGTGGTACTGTGCTTTACACCACTGCATCCAACGCTTTGCATTGCACTTGGTGATGTAAGACTTGAAAGCAGCTGCTCGGCCATGGAAACCCATTCCATGAAGCTCTCTACGCACTGTTTTTGTGCTAATCTGAAGGCCACATGAAGTTTGGAGGTCTTTAGCTACTGACTCTGCAGACAGTTGGCGACTTCTGTGTACTCTGTGCTTCAGTATGCGCTGATCTCGCTATGTCATTTATATGGCCTCCCACTTCATGGTTGAGTTGCTGTTGTTCCCAGTTGCTTCCAATTTGTTATAATACCACTAACATTTGACTGTGAAATATTTAGTAACAAGGAAATTTCATTGATGGACTTATTGCGAAAGGTGGCAACCTATCATGGTACCACGCTTGAGTTTACTGAGCTCCTGAGAGCGACCCATTCTTTCACAAATGTTTTTAAAAGCAGTCTGTAGACCTAGGTGCTGGATTGTATACACCTGTGGTCATGGAGGTGATTGGAACACCTGAATTCAATGATTTGGAGGGATGTCCCAATACTTTTGGCAATAAAGTGTAGGTTAACATGCAGTAATTGGGGTCTAAGAGCTCGTTCACACTTGACTGTTTTTCCAACTCTTGCCAAATGCCCCTATAGCGTTTGACAAGCGTTGGTCCGGCGTTTGCGGAGCGTTTTTAACGCCCCACTAACGCCTATAATAAAGTTTGAACGGTGTTAACGCTCCGCAAACGCCCCGCAACCGCACCGCAAATGCCGACCGGGCTTTTGCAGAGCGACATCATAGACTTGAATAGGAGGCTTCAACTCCTCCTGACTCCACCAGAGGCGTCCGTTTTTCCGCGACGCAAGGTGATGCTAATGCTCCCATTTGAACAGCACTATGTGCTGCAATCTGCAGAATTTTCCCAGGCGTTTGGGAAACGGTAAAAACGCTTCCCAAACACCTGTCTGCAGCTTGCTAACAAGGCTAGTGTGAACTTGGCCTTAATGTGGCTTTATTCATTGATGTACTGCCCATATCATTTGTTAAGCTTTTTTTTCATCCATCAATAATAACTACATTTTTATAATGATTTACTGGATTAATGAATTATGATATTTCAACAGGAGAGTAAATTAAGCGGCAAGAAGCATTATTAATTTGAGGTTGTTTAAAGTAAAGAATTACATTTTATATAGTTAGGTTTTAGCCGCAGGCTTGTCAAACGATCATATTAAGCTACATTCAGCCTAAATTAATGAAAAGAAATAAGAAACGATGTGGGAATTTTAGGAATTAATATCATTGTTTTCTTTAGTGATAATGCCCAAGAGAAATTTTACCCAACATATATTTATATTTTTAGGTTTTGTATAGTCAGTTTACAATAGTGCTTAAACACAAAGCAGCTTAACATTTTTTTTTAGGATGACTTTTTATAAAAACAGAAATTGGAAGCAATTTGCTGAAAATATAAAACGTTCTTTGAAATGAGAGAATGCCAAAAAAGATGTGCCCTTGTGCTGTACATGAATAATTATGACAAAGTAGATACAGGAACACTTACAATGTTTTCAAAAGGATAATTATAAAGGCTTTAAAGAGGAATGGCCATATGTAAGAATATGAATCTCCACAGCCTGTGTAAATGAGCTTTGATGGGCAAATGTAGCATGGTTTTGACATCAGTTTAAAACCATTTGAGGACATTAAGAATTAGTGAGCGACTTGCATTGGGCTGATGTCTAGATCTTCCAGGACAGAAGAGGAAAAAAATCTGCCCATCTCTAAAATCTGTGAGGTGATCCACCATTCCAGAGGCATACTCATGGCATAGTTGTGGGATTCAACAACATTGTGGAAAGTCTACTTGTTCCCTGCTTCCAAGACATTCTATTGAAGGGGTCTGGAATAAAATGGCAGAAACCAGAACTGCCTCAAAGAATTCTCCATTTACTACAAAACCCTCATGCAAAGCAGATCAAGTTATCCACAGTGCTTTTTTATTCTGGAAGTTCACCTAAGTCTTCAGAGTAGCACGTTTGTCCAGAGGGAGAATCACTTCTGGCTGGGCAGTGTACCAAATTAGGCCCAGATATCCCAGCTTCTGGTCCAGGACTAAGGCATACAGAACCCACACAAACCTTCTCAAAAGTGGGCACTGTGAAAGACACAGGGGGCATTGCTCCCTCATGAAGTAAATCATCTGGGTGCCCTAACACAAGGATACTCTTCAAAGTTAAGAATCCTAGCACCAGAGCCAAACCTTTGGTGAACACTCTGGCAGCTGTAGACAGGCCATACAGCCAAGCCACAACTGGAAGTGGTGTTTCAAAATATGAAAATAAGCATTCGTGATGCTGAAAAAGATGCCTTCTCCTTGTGAAGAGGGGTTTTCCTCCACCTAGATTACGTAGAAGTCAAGATTGCTAGTGAAACTAGAACAAGCCCAAGGCCTGCAATTGGCAAGTAGTAGCTACATTGAAGTAGAAGTTACAGATCACTGAACCATAGGCCTTTCCTTCTCTTTTAGTTTTAACAGACTGAACCATAGGCTTTTCCTTCTCCTTTAGTGTTAACAGAGTACTCACACCCATAGTCACCTTCTGAATGTAATCATCCAAAAAAGGATCAAAAAACATTCCCCTTGAAGGGTAAATGCTCCAGATTCTTCTTTCAGGGTAACACCCATAACCAACCTTCCTAGACGAAAAGTTGTTAAATGCAGGCCACCAGGCATCCGCTAAAAAAAAGCACATAAAAAATCCTCAAGACTTCTGCTCATCTCTATATCAGTAAAAAGGATTACCTTCTTTTGTCATGAAACAAGCTCAGACCTTGAGGTTTTGGCAGATTTCTACAGCTGCAATTGAACTAACAAGGCTTTATCCTTGCCTGCAGCTTTTTCACCAAGGCATCTTAAACACCAGGACATCATCCAGTGGGCAGGTAAGGTTATTATGGAGATAAAAACTGCAGGATCTACCAAGGAATACCCCATTTCTTAGGGAACTAACTCTGCATGGGGTATTGCTGAGAAAAACCTTTCAGTGGAATGACCGGTGGGTCCAGTACTTGTAGCAAAACATCTTTTAATGAGGATGTATAGGGAAGGATCAAGGATCCTGTGGTGAACACCATGATTTAAATTCTTGTCACTTTTGGAGTGAAGGACCCAGGAAGTGGATGAGAAAACTCCATAAGTTTTTTGGGCCTGAGATAAACTGTTATCCTGGGGTTTTGTAGGAAGAGACTCCTCAGATAAGGATTCTTCTGTTCCTCCTTCTTCTTGGACCTTCCTGTCTTCATTTAGCTCATTCTTCACCAGTTCCTCCATTATCATGGACAAGTGAGGAGAGGGGAATTGTGACCAAGGCGGTCCAATACGGCAAGTATCCCAGAAGAGTGCTGCTGAAACTCATTGATTGCAGATGTAGATTCCTCTCTCATCACAAAAGAACTGGGGAAATATGCTCTGGAATTAGCAGAAATACCAGATAGGTATAGGAAATCGGAGCCACATGACATACACATGGGAAATGGTGCACGAGGAACTGCCAGGTTCCTCGCTACCTATAGGTATTTGGAAGCCCTCATCCCCTAAAACCCCTCATCTTTGCTCTCCGTATGATATTGGACTGATGACAACATGATAATCAGTGGTCTGTGTCATCAGAAAGGTACCGTTACAAAAACAATGATGTATTGGTACCCTAGCCCACCAGTGCCCTGCCACCCCCACTAAGGAAGGTTGTGCTGCGACCTACAGTTCCACTGACTTGTGATCCAGATTCTTTTGCAACCTGTAGTCCCACAGCCAGTTTCTGCTGTGACTTGTACTTTCTCAGCAAGCCTCTGCTGAGATCTGTAGCCAGACTTTGTTGCCCCCACCAGGTCGCAACCTGTAGCCTCTCATTAACCCTGTATCACTGAGACTTGCAGTCCCCCATTGCACAGCCGCCCGCTCCTCTGCACACAAAGTACACAAAGTTGGCTGTTGGAGTACTATTTGCATACAACCTCGGAGATCAATGGGCAAGCATCTACTGAGCCAGTTTAGTGGTGATGCAGGGGAATACAGGGGACAGAGGCACTCTGTTGCTTTGACTCCTGTGCCTAGAACTACACAGTCACCCGTGCCACTGCTGTGGAGCTCTCAGGCAGCCCAGGGCCTCTTTTTTTTCAGCTTGCCACTTTTGATGACTTTTCAGAGTAGAAATTAAACCAGAAGGGACATTTTTACTAACTTCCTTAAGTACTAGGGGTCACTAGTCCAAGCATGGGTACCAGTACAGGGTCTACCCCAGAACACTCACCATTCTTACTGCAGAAATCCCCCTAAGGGACAATGTTACAGGCCATGCCTGCATGACCAGTCTGGATACCATTCCTCTGAGAATTACAAACTGTAGGACATGGATCCAGATAAAGTCAATCTCCTAATTCCAGCTGGAACCATTGAGAAGCTAGCTATTTTCATGCAGAGCTGCACAGCTGTGACCATCACCTTCAGACACTAGCAAAAAACTCTTTCCCAATGGGGAGGGGATATATTTAGGAGAGAACCTCCTGTTTTTTCTTGCCAGTGTTCAATCACCAGAAGGTGCCAGCATAAATTTATTGTTATAAATAGGAAGATGCATTGTGTCTCAGGATGTATGAAAAAGAAACTGATTTTGCCCTTGACAACATTTCAGTGAAACTGATGCTCTCAGTTTTTATCAGTTTGCTGCTTAGGTGAGATTTGCTAGACATTCTTTTTATAGGGTGTGGGTTTTTTACAGTAAATTTAGAGTTCTTTAGTTTATTTCATTTTGTGTTCTTTATAGTTTCATTTTCCCCTTTTTATCATTTGATTGTTATTTGTGTGCTGTCGCTTTATATTTTTTCTTTTACTTTTTCACTGTTTTGTTTTATAAAAAAAAATGATGAAATAATAAGGATAATGTGAACAGGTGCAGGATAGTTAAAAGAGATTGCATGGGGTGGGGAGTATCATAACTGCAATGTGCACTAGTTTTGTAATCTACCTGCTCAGCACTCTGGAGGATCTTTTGATAGTATCTCTTCACTCAGAGAGCCTTTCTCAATTATATTATGCTGGGCCAGTAAATGGCATCGAGGGCAGCAAGACGGTATGGTGCATTGGAGGGTCTGGTCCAAAGTTGCCCCTATGTCCATTCATTTGTAGCTGCACCATTAGCGACTATATTTAAAGTAATGAAAATCCCATCAATAACACTCCATCAATGAATCTGAGAAATTTCAGATGACTTTCTACTGATGTTGGACAATATAACAACAAAACACTTCAAGTTAAAGCTGATGTGGAGTTTGCCTGACAAGCAGTGTGCAGTGAATGTGCACATTGGGTCAAAAGTGACCTTTCAAGGGTCTGATTATACCAGATACAAAGTAAAACCCAAATCCCTTATGTATGAGTACATTTAAAATTAGGTCACAGTCCAACTGAGGAGATGCATATCAGTTTTTTAAAAAATGGTGAAAAAAATTCATTATGCAAGGCACTGCCAGAAAAGTGAGATAAAAAGTTTTAATACAGCATCTTTAATAGGGCTCCATGCATATTTCCTTCTCTCAAAGACTGGATGAAAAACACAGAAAGATATCTCTCATCCTTTACTACCCATTTCTTCAAGGACGGTAACCATAAACAGGAATACAATATCATTTCTTTTTATTAACTCATGCTGCCATCTCTCTGCTTCTATGCAAATTAGAGGAGTTTTTGTCTTAATCCCAAAGCTCTTTGTTGCACTTATTCTTTGTTGGTTATAAAATCACATTAAACTAAGATATATACTTTTAGCAAATAACAACAGTATGATTTTATTGATAATGTTTTTTTACGAAAAAAAATCATGTACCTTATATATCCTAGTCATTAAATTGCACAGAAAAAAAGAGACTTGCTCTAAGACACACACATATTACAGCGTATTTATTTTATGATCTGTGGCATCTCATCCGTAGAATAAACAGAATAAAGGAGAAGGGAGATGAAAGAGATACATTGAAGTCTGGGGCTGTTTTTTAGTCTCTCTTCGTAGCAGAGGCTGGACCAGCACTGAACATCAGGCGGTCTTTGATGCCAAGAAATACAATTGTATGAGTCATTTCATAAAGTACTCAGGTCGATAGCATGAACCTCACAAAAGATGCTGAAAAACATCCAAGAAAAAAATATAGATTGTATAAAGAATTGTATGAATATGCACCCTACTTTGAAGCTTGTCTAAGACAACTTTATCAATCATATAGAACCTATTTATTGGGTATATAACCTGAAATGGAAGATGATTGGATAGTGATGGATTGCATGGAGTTGTCAGAAATGACTATAGTTTAAAGGGGTTTAGCTTGATAGACAGGGAAGGATTGTGCTGCTTGTCCTTCCATCTTCTCCCCAATCATCTGTTCACTTGTATTTTTTTTACAGAATACAAAGCATTTTATGAATGGAGGAGAGGCAGATGAATGACAGGGCCCCCCATCCCATTCACAGAATGCTTAACATTCTGTGAAAATAATGCAAAGAGTTATGTGAATGGAGGAGGGGGACACATTCCCTCACTGTAACAAACAGCCAGCATGATGTAGGATACCCTTCATTATAGGTAAGCTATGTCTCTGGTGCTGTATACCCCAAAACCTTTTTAGCTACACTTCAGCTTTAAACCTTCTACAATGTCCCAGTCAATACATTAATAAAGCACAATGACCACTATCTCCTTTTGCCATACTCTTTTCTTTCAGCTTCATCCAGCATGCTGGTTCTTCTGGGCAGTGGACTGCAGCAAACAGTGTGAGCGGGAATGCAATATTGTGTATTGGGGTTACTCTCATCAATTGGTTCTAGTTGACATCTCAAAAAAATCTCATAAGCAGTTAATTGGTCACTCAGTGTACTCTTCTTAATAATCCAAAGGAAACAGAAGAACATAATTAGCCATCTAGGTCATCGAAAACAGTAGCCTAAGGGAACATTACACAGTGCTAACTATTTTGTGATTGACAAAATAGGATACACACATTAATTAAAATTACATACACTCTTTTGTATTTGTTGCTTTTATTAAAATACCCGAAGATCAGCATAGTATATACCATTTATTTTGCTACATGCTATACAGTAAATATCATTGTGCATTTACTTCATGTTACCCACTGCCCCACATTTTTATTCATGCCCTGTACCCTATGAATATGTGCTTAGCACGAAATGCGTCGGGGGCTACAGCATCTGGACATCTAGCCACCGCTGGTGGCCATCCTAGAATTTTTGGTCAGTATTTTACTTTTACTACCACACTTTGGAATAAAGTTCATCTATACAGTATCACGCTATGTGGTGTCCCTTTGTAATGGACTGCCCGGCGGTACCACTAGCACTCCACTGAATAGGCGTCCCCAGCGCACGGAGTCTAAGTCCCAGGGTGCTCGTTCACCAGGGCCCCTGATGGTGGGGATGGACTTGGAGCCCCCCCGAGACCAGGTCGTGGCTACTGGGTGCGTCCGTCAGTGGTAGTGGTATGCGCCAGGGGCTCCCACGGGAAAGAGTCTGATATGAGGAGGTCAGAAGACCCCACTGCGAGGGATGGGCGGATGGATGGATGAGCAAGGTCAGACGGGCCGGGTCGGTAACAGAGAGGACGATAAGGTACAAGGCAGCGGGCAGAGAATGGTCGGGTCACACGCCAGGTCAGCAACAGCAGGTCAAATCTAATAGGGGGCATCCAGGAGAGAGGTCAGGCAAAGCAAGGGTCAGAACAGAAGAAAACAGCAAGGTCAGGTACAATCCGGGTCAATAACTTACAGGGTACAGGTTCGCAGAATCACAGGATGCAGGAAAGACCAGAAGGCACTGAATTACAGCTCAGGGCCATTTAAATATCCTGCCCTGCGCTGCCATTGGTGCCCAGCGGGCGGCCGCGGCTTCTACTGCGCATGCGCGAACTCGAACACCGCGGCTGGCCCGGACCTAGTGCCCGTGTCCCTGCACAGGGCGGTGCACTGCGCCTGCGCCGGGACCATCGCGGCGGGGATCTAGGAGATCCCTGACATTGCCCCCCCCCCCACGGGCAACCTCCGGATGCCCACCCGATCTCTCCACCACGGGTGATCGCGAAAAAACCTCCGGACAAGTCTGGGTGCATGGACATTATGGGCTGGCTCCCAAGAATTGTCCTCAGGGCCATAGCCCTTCCATTTGATAAGGAATTGGGTCTGGCCCCCCCTCCTTCGGCACTTCAGGATTGTTTCTACCTCAAATTCTTCTTCTCCCTCGACCGTTATGGCTTCCGGGGGTCTAGATTCTCAGTCAGGGAAGGCATCTGGGATCACTGGCTTCAGCAGGGACACATGGAAGACTGGGTGGATCTTGAGTGTGTCAGGAAGGACGAGTTCGTAGGCCACTTCGTTGACCATCCGTTTAATGCAAAAAGGGCCTATAAATTTGGGTCCCAATTTCTTCGACAGGCAAAGCATCTTTAAATTGGACGTCGCTAGCCAAACCTTCTCCCCGGGCCGCAACACCAGATCTCCCCTCCGTTTCCTGTTGAATGCCTTCCTGTAGTCTTCCTGGGCCCGACTGATGGCCTCTTGAAGCTTCTTATTGTTCGCGGAGAAAAACGTTACCACATCTTGCATTGCTGGTACTGGGCATTCCGAGACCAAATCCGGGAGGAAGACGGGGTGAAAACCATAGTTGACAAAGAACGGGGACTGTCCCGTCGCTGAATGGCGAGCGTGGTTGTACGCGAATTCTGCTAGGGGTAGAAGTGGCATCCAGTCATCTTGAGTATTGCTCCAGGGTCTGATATTGGTCCTTGCGGTTTGACCGTTAGTTTGAGGGTGGAACGCAGAGGAGAGGGACAATTTGATGTCCAGAGCTTTGCACAGTGCTCTCCAAAATCTTGACGTGAACTGGACCCCCCGGTCCGAGACAATGTCTTCGGGGACCCCATGCAGCCTTACCACCTCACGAATGAAGACTCGCGCAGTCTCGGCTGCCGAGGGGGTTTTCTTCAACGGGATGAAGTGGGCCATCTTGGACAAGCGGTCCACGACCACCAGGATTGCCGTGTGGTCTAGCGATGGCGGAAGCTCGACTATAAAGTCTAACGAGATCTTTTGCCAAGGTCGTTCAGGAATCGGTAAGGGTCGCAGCAGACCCCAAACTTTGTTTCCTAATGACTTGTTCTTCTGGCAGGTGATACAGGACCTTACATAGCCCTTACAATCTTTAGCCATGTCCGGCCACCAGAAGGAGCGTTGGAGAAGTTCCAAGGTCTTTTCTGGGCCAAAGTGCCCTGCCATCGGGTGGTCATGGCAATGCCCCAAGACCAGGGTTCGGGCTTCCTCCGGCACCACAATCCGATCTTCCCTCCATAGGAGTCCCCCCTTGTTCTGGAGGGGCCCTCCGACTGGGGTAGAGACGGTTGTGGATGCCTCCATTATCTTGGAACGAAGGTCCGACTGAAGGGCCAAGAAGTTACCCGAGGACAGGATGGTGTCGGGCACTGGGATCT
Organism: Staurois parvus; assembly: GCF_062004578.1. Lineage (NCBI taxonomy): Eukaryota > Metazoa > Chordata > Amphibia > Anura > Ranidae > Staurois > Staurois parvus. The sequence continues at coordinate 2,565,795 of NW_028318260.1, read as the reverse complement.
CCTTGGCGTCCTCGTACATACGTGATAACGCATCTGGCTTAGTGTTCTTTGATCCAGGCCGGTACATGATGTGGAAGTTAAATCTTGAAAAGAATAGTGCCCATCTTGCCTGTCGTGGGCGTAGACGCTTGGCGGTTCTCAGATATTCCAGGTTTTTGTGGTCAGTAAAGATTAAGATGGGGTGCACAGCGCCTTCCAGAAGGTACCTCCATTCCTCTAACGCCGTTTTGATCGCCAGTAGTTCTCAATCACCGATACCATAATTCTTCTCCGCTGGGGTAAGCTTCCGTGAGAAGAATGCTACAGGATGGAGCAATTCCTTGGTGCCTTTCCGCTGGGAGAGGATGGAACCTACTGCATTCTCCGATGCATCCACCTCCAAGATGTAGGGCAGGGCGGCGTCTGGGTGACCCAAAATGGGTGCCGAGGTGAACAGCTTCTTCAAGGCTTCAAAAGCTTCCTGAGCCTCTGGTGTCCATCTGAACCGGGTTCCCAGCTTGGTTAGCTGAGTAATGGGGGAGACCAGACCCGAGAAGTTCTTGATGAACTTCTGGTAAAAATTTGCAAAACCGATAAATCGGACGCCTTTCCTGTCCGTGGGTTCAGGCCAATCCAGTATTGCAGCGACTTTCTGAGGATCCATCGCGACCCCCGCGGTGGAGATAATCAGGCCCAAGAAAGTAATGCTGGATTGTTTGAAACAACATTTCTCTGCCTTGGCGTACAACCCATGCTGCCGCAATCGCCCCAATACCCTCGCTACATGTATTCTGTGTTCCCCCAAAGAAGGGGAGAAAATCAAAATGTTGTCTAAATAGACGATAACAAAGACATCCAGGAAGTCCCTAAAAATATCATTCACAAAGTGTTGAAAAGTGGCCGGAGCATTGCACAACCCGAACGGCATGACCAAATATTCAAAGTGGCCGAAGCGGGTGCGGAATGCCGTCTTCCACTCGTCCCCCTCCCTTATGCGAACCAAGTTGTACACTCCCCTTAAATCCAGCTTTGTAAAAACCACCGCTGCTTTTAAGCTTTGGAACAACTCCGGTACTAATGGCAGTGGGTAACGGTTCTTTATCGTGACCCTGTTCAACTCCCGGTAATCGATACACGGCCTTAAGGTTTTGTCCTTCTTTTCAACAAGGAAAATTCCCGCCCCCGCCGGTGAAGTGAAAGGGCGGATGAACCCCTTCTGGAGGCTGTCCTCGATATATTCCTTCAGGGCCCCCAATTCGAGCTCCGAAAGGGGGAAGATTCGCCCAAACGGAATTTCTGAACCGGGTAACAGGTCAACGGGACAGTCATATGGGCGGTGGGGGGGTAGAGTATCGGCTCCCCGTTTGCTGGACACATCCAGAAACTCATGGTAGGCTGCAGGGATTACTTGTTTTAATTCGGCTTCCCCCTCAGAGCACAGGAGGATTTGGGGGACCCCCGGGCCCGAAGTGCGGCAGTATACCCGACAGTATGGGGAAGGGAACGAGATTACTCCGGTCTCCCAGTCAATTTGGGGGTTATGGGCCCGTAACCATGGGAGCCCCAAAATGACTGGGAAAAGGGGTGCTGGCCGGCAATGACAGTGGCGATGGAGGGGGTTTCCTGGTTCACTACCCCCGATTCTATCCGGGAACCGTCGGCCAAATAAATATTGATCCCCTTCTGTTTCAATTGGAGGGGAATACCCTGCTGGTGAGCAAAATTAATGTCCAAGAAGCAGCTGCATGCCCCCGAATCAACTATGGCCAATACTTCCACGGTCCATTCTGGAAGCTGAAAGGAAAGGGGCACCACTAAGTATTGGGATGGACTAACATTGCCAATGGACAAGGAAGAAGAGGGGCACTTACTCAGTTTCTGCGGGCAGGATCGTACCATATGACCAGCTTCACCACAGTAGAGGCACAGGTTCTGGGATCGTCTGCGCTGGTGTTCTTCTGGAGATAGTTTAGGCCGTGTCAGGCCGAGTTGCATGGGTTCAGGGATATCTCCAGGTGGCCGGTTCTGGATGTTTGGCCTAGTTGCTTGACTGGGACCTTGAAATGACCCCCAGGGATTTCCATGACCCTGACCGGACCTCTCAAACCTGCGTTCCCGCAGTCTACGGTCAATCTTAATGGTCAGCGCAATTAAGTCCTCTAAAGTCTCAGGCACCTCCACCCGGGCGAGCTCATCTTTCAGGCCTTCTGATAGGCCTATACGGAACTGATGCAGGAGTGCAAACTCATTCCAGCGTGTGTCCCCCATCCAGCGCCTAAACTCAGACACGTACTCCTCCGCCGCTCGACGGCCTTGCCGGATCGTGTACAAAGTAGCTTCAGCAGAAGCTGCCCACTGTGGGTCATCGTATAGGATGGCCATTGCGTCAAAAAAATTGTCAACCGAACTAAGGTGAGGGTCATTTTTTCCCCGCAGTCGGTGGGCCCAGTCTTGGGGTTCACCCTGCAGGAGGGAGATGACGAACCCCACCTTCACGGATTCAGTCACAAAGGTCCGTGGTTGTAACTCAAAATAGAGAAGACAGGACTCACGGAACGACCTGAAGCATGTGCGGTCCCCGTGGAAACGTTCTGGTAAGGGTACTCGGGGTTCGGCCGCCGGGAGTGGTGCGGAAGCCCCAGAAGCCGGCACAGGGGCTGCTACGGCCGGGGGTGCGGGGACCGCGGCCTGTGGGGCAGGAACGGATATAGTGCAGGTCTGGAACTGATTCTCAATCTGCAGACATCTGTCCTGCAGGGCCGATACGGCCTGTGTCAAATTAGATAGGTGCCTGCAGATCTCCTCAAGCGGCGAGGGCCCTCCTCTAGACTCACTCATGGCCTTCTGGTACTGTAATGGACCGCCCGGCGGTACCACTGGCACTCCACTGAATAGTCGTCCCCAGCGCATGGAGTCTAAGTCCCAGGGTGCTTGTTCACCAGGGCCCCTGATGGTGGGGATGGACTTGGAGTCCCCCGAGACCAGGTCGTGGCTACTGGGTGCGTCCATCAGTGGTAGTGGTATGCGCCAGGGGCTCCCACAGGAAAGAGTCTGATATGAGGAGGTCAGAAGACTACACTGCGAGGGATGGGCGGATGGATGGATGAGCAAGGTCAGACGGGCCGGGTCGGTAACAGAGAGGACGGTAAGGTACAAGGCAGCGGGCAGAGAATGGTCGGGTCACACGCCAGGTCAGCAACAGCAGGTCAAATCTAATAGGGGGCATCCAGGAGAGAGGTCAGGCAAAGCAAGGGTCAGAATAGGAGAAAACAGCAAGGTCAGGTACAATCCGGGTCAGCAACTTACAGGGTACAGGTTCGCAGAATCACAGGATGCAGGAAAGACCAGAAGGCACTCAATGACAGCACAGGGCCATTTAAATATCCCGCCCTGCGCTGCCATTGGTGCCCAGCGGGCAGCCGCGGCTTCTAACTGCGCAAACTCGAACGCCGCGGCCGGCCCGGACCTAGTGCCCGTGTCCCTGCACAGGGTGGTGCACTGCGCCTGCGCCGAGACCATCGCGGCGGGGATCGAGGAGATCCCTGACACCCTTATTGGGCTCTCCTCGCGAGTGCCACCCTCCGCAGTGTCTGCCCTAGAGGTGACCCCCAGATGATGTGATTTACTGAGGAATCCTGATACAGTATGACCAGATGATATTAGCGAATGCAACTTGACCAGAATACGGATGACCACATGTGTACCTGATGATACAGGAGTTCTCCTATATGCGTAATAAATACGCACTTCTGGTGAGTGCGCATTCTGTTCATTAAGGTTTATTCATCACTTCTGGATCACATATTCACACTTCAAACTGTGACCTTACTGGATTCCCACGTTGCATGTCTCTTTATTTGGACTCTTGACCGCATTGAGATTATTATTGATTCTATTTCATGATATTTGCACTTGCACAGTGCATACAATCCACCACCCACTCCGACGGAAATATCCTTGATCTTGTCTTCTCCAACCGATGTGCTCCCCAGAACCTCACTAACACCCCCTTCCCTCTCTCTGACCACAACCTGATCACCTTCTCTATCTCCTCGTCCTCCAACGCCTACCCCTCCAAATGTCACACTACTACCAGCCGTAACCTCCGCAACCTTAACCCTGCCTCCCTCCACTCTGCAGCTGATCAACTCCACGACCGCATCCTCCCCCTGTCCTGCCCCGACTTGGCTTTGACCGCCTACAACAATGCGCTCTCAACAGCCCTTGACTCACTAGCGCCTTTAACCACACGCAACACCAGACCCCGACCGCTCCAGCCCTGGCAGACTGATCACACCAAAACCCTCAAACGACAAAGTCGTGCCCTGGAGCGACTATGGCGCAAAACCAAATCCAAACAAGCCTTCACCCGCTACAAATCTGCCTTCCGCACCTACACCTCCTCCCTCCATGCTGCCAAACAGGCCTACTTCTTGACCCTCATCAAGGCCCTCTCCTCCAATCCTCGCCGACTCTTCTCTGCCTTCAACTCTCTACTCTCTCCACCCCCACCTCCACCCAGCACCTCACTCACTGCCCTTGAGATTGCCAATCACTTCAAAAACAAAATTGACACAATTCGCAAGGACATTGCCGCAACTCACACGCCCTCTCAACCTGTCCCCTCTCACACAGCTACCCCCTTATCCCCCCTCCCCCTCGACATAACCCGCAGGGACTTCGTCGCTGCTCAAACTCTCTCCAACCCCCTTCACCCTCACTCAGCTACCCCCTCATCACCCCTCTCCCACGGCCCCACCACTGCTCTGACCTCCTCTTCCACCCCACCCTACATTCCTCATACTGAAGCTCCCCCAACACTCCACACCTTTGACCTTACTACCATCGAGGAAGTCTCCAAGACCCTCTCTGATGCCCGCCTCACCACCTGCCCCCTCGACCCTATCCCCTCACAACTCCTACGACCTTCCTCCTCCTCCATCCTACGCTCCCTCACCCACATCTTCAATCTCTCCCTCTCCTCAGGCACTTTCCCCTCCCCTCTGAAACATGCACACATCACCCCCATACTTAAAAAGCCCTCCCTGGACCCCAATGACCCGAACAACCTCAGACCCATCTCCCTGCTCCCATTTACATCTAAACTCCTCGAGCGCCTAGTCTACACCCGCCTATGCTCTCACCTCAACGACAACAACCTCCTCGATCCCCTACAGTCCGGCTTCCGTCCCCTACACTCCACCGAAACTGCCTTACTCAAACTCTCCAACGACCTGCTAACCGCCAAAGCTAATGGACACTATTCAGTGCTCCTACTCCTTGACCTCTCTGCGGCCTTCGACACAGTCGACCACCCCCTCCTCCTCAAAAAACTACACTCCCTCGGCCTCAGAGATTCTGCTCTCTCCTGGATCTCATCCTACCTGTCACAACGCTCTTTCAGCGTTACCTATAATGCTACCACCTCCCCCTCACTCCCCCTCTCTGTTGGGGTCCCTCAAGGCTCTGTCCTCGGCCCCTTCTCTTCTCCATCTATACTTCCTCCCTTGGCCAACTCATACACTCTCACAGCTTCAACTACCACCTCTATGCCGACGACACACAAATCTATCTCTCAACCCCCCACCTCACCCCCTTGGTCTCAGCCCGAATCACACACCTACTGAGCGACATATCAGACTGGATGTCGCTCCACTTCCTTAAATTGAACCTCTCCAAAACCGAGTTTCTTGTCTTCCCCCCAGCCCGGACACCACCCCCCATTGATTTCTCCGTCACGTCCAACAACGCTACCATCAAACCCGCCCTGCAGGCCAGAGTACTGGGTGTCATTCTGGACTCCAACCTATCCTTCCAGCCCCAAGTCCAATCTTTAACAAACTCGTGCAGACTCCACCTCCGCAACATCGCCAAAATCCGCACGTTCCTAACCCCAGAAACCACTAAACAGCTCATCCACTCCCTCATCATATCACGACTCGACTACTGCAACTCCCTCCTCACTGGCCTGCCTCGCCGCTGGCTATCCCCTCTTCAGTCCATCCTGAACACGGCTGCCAGACTCATTCACCTTTCCAACCGCTCTGTCTCCGCCACCCCCCTCTGCCAATCCCTCCACTGGCTTCCGATTGCGCAACGGATCAAATTCAAAATCCTAACGCTGACGTACAAAGCTGTCCACCATACTGCCCCGAACTACATCACTGACCTAATATCCAAGTACCGCCCAGCACGCACACTCCGCTCCTCACAAGACCTCCTTCCCTCTAGTTCCCTGGTCTCCTCCTCCCATGCCCGCCTCCAGGACTTCTCCAGGGTGTCACCCATCCTCTGGAACTCCCTGCCCCAACCCATCAGATTATCACCTACTCTCCTCTCCTTTAGGCGCACCCTGAAAACCCATCTCTTCAGGGAAGCCTACCCCACCCCCTGCTAACTTGCCTCCCTCCTCCACTCTTCCTACCACTCCATCCCCCACAGCTATCTCCTCCTGTGCCACCACCCCCTCCCTCCTAGATTGTAAGCTCGAAAGAGCAGGGCCCTCAATCCCCTCATGTTTTGCATTGTATTGGTATTGTTCTGTCACATGTTCTGTCTCCCTTTGTAATGTACAGCGCTGAGCGAACTATTGGCGCTTTATAAATACTGTATAATAATAATAATAAAAATAATAATATACTTTGAAGCACGATTTAACATATTGCATGTCATATATTTTGATCGTCACTTGCACTTTATAGTTCGTACCCCCAGCGCTGCACCTATACAATTTACATATACTTTTGGAAGGTTTTTTGGTTACCTTTTTGGTGTTCCAGCGGCTATATATATATATATATAGAGAGAGGGAGAGAGAGAGGGAGAGGGAGAGGGAGAGAGGGAGAGGGAGAGAGAGAGAGAGCCGCTGGAACACCAAAAAGGTAACCAAAAATATATATATTGTGGGAACTCGCTTCAAATGGTAGAGCTTCTTCCAAGCACACAGCAGCTCGCTTCTTTAAGGGCTTTTTTTGCCCACTTTTATTTAAGAAAGTTCAAGTAACAAATGCTTCCCACGCAGGGGTATCCACCATCAAGCAAATTAACAGTTTTCAGCCTCCTGGCTTGTACAGTTTTAAGTCTGCCTCCTGCAGACTCTTCCCAAAATATGTCACTAGCACACAGCTAGTCTGGCTTCCACCTGACTCCAAGGCAGAGACCTCCCATCTGCCGGGGTGGAGCCCTCCTGACTCCATTTGCCGGGGTGGAGCCCAGAACCATGGTTAGGACCCTATAAAAAGGCCTGTACACACCTGTGCACTCAGTGTGCTGGGGGTTCTCAAAACACGGACCCTGGATTGGAGATTTCATCCCTCCCAGATCTCTTTGAAATCTCCAGGCTCCAGATCCCAAAACAAACTTAATGAATAAATGAGGAAACCGAAAAGTCAGTTTCCTCTGCAATACATTAACTCTCTGGAGCCCCTCAACCTGCCTGGTTGAGAATCCAGGGTTTCCAACTTGAGTTTGACCGTGGCAGGACACCGCACTGCCACAATATATATATATATTTCATCTCCTTTCTTTAGTAGCGCTCGATAGACACTATATTAACATCTAATCATTGCCATAGCTGAAAGGCTGTACAACAATACTGGCCTCATGGGCACATCTAACAATTTTGGCTTGTCTGGTCTATACAGACATCTACAAGCCAGCCAATCTTAGATGGTAAATTGGTACTTAGGATACATTTTCCTAAGCAACTAGAAATATTATAGAAAGATAATGCTTAGGTCAGAGCTGTGCACCAAGAACCAAGACAGGAATCTGACACCTGCATTGGGTAATGCACAAAATGTATTTGTTTACTGTAACCATATGACATAATAATATTAGTACCAGTGTGTAGTAAACCAGGTAAACCTACCTACCCAAACCTGTTCAAAAAACCCTCAGAAAATCCCTACCCCTTAAACTACCCCCAGGGGGTTGATGGAACACGTGGATGCCCCACAAGGAAACCACTAGATTGTAAGAGTCACTAAGCTGGACATCTTGTGCTCTAATTATTGAGTAGCCGAAAAGAGGCCTCTTTGGAGAATATGCTACTGAAGACTGTATTTATTTATTTCAGGTACTTATATAGCGCTGTCAATTTACGCAGCGCTTTACACATATATATATTGTACATTCACATCAGTCACTAACCCTCAAGGGTGTACAATCTAAGGTCCCTAACTCACATTCATACATACACATATTAGGGCCAATTTTAGACAGGATCCAATTAACCTACCAGCATGGCTTTGGAGTGTGGGAGGAAACTGGAGCACCTGGAGGAAACCCACGCAAGCACAAGAAGAACATGCAAACTCCATGCAGGAGGTGCCTTGGTCGGGAATCGAACCCATGACCAGGGGCGGACTGACAACTCATGGGGCCCCCGGCAATAGGGGATCATTGGGCCCCTGTGTCCTTGCCCAAACTCCAAAAAGCCTATGAAAAAGGTACCAGGGGCATCTCATGGGGCCCCCTACCGACCCCGAGCCCTCGGGCAATGCCCGAGTTTCCAAATGGTCAGTCGGCCCCTGCCCATGACCCATTTACTGCAAGGCAGATGTGCTAACCACTAAGCCACTGTGCCGCCCCAATGTATGTGAGGTTAGTCCCAATGTATGGATAGTCCACTAGTATTACAAAATAGTCAACTACTTGTGTGTGAGGTAAGTGGTGAGTCCTAGTGGTTATGGCTATGACCTTCCACAGGATGTAGTACAGTCCCAATTATCCCGTGCCCATGTGCTCTACGCCCCTCAGTGAGTATGGTCCAGCCTGCATGTACTATGGTATGCTCCTGCTCAAATTAAGCCTGCAGCTGATATGACCCACTACTACACTGGAGCAGACCAATGTTGTAACCGATGTTTGCATATGGGATCTTACCACTACCATTTTGATTCTCATTTGAGTCCTATACCTATGATATCAAATTTCTCCTATACATCTTGGCTGGTTGTCTGTGTCACAGAACTCCAGCTATGTACTGTTTCCAGCTCACTGGCATGCACTGCAGAGTGCGGTGTGGGGGTCCGGACATACACACTCATGAGAAACTTACTACAAATTCTTACTAATGCATTCTCTAAATGATAAAACATGGTCTCCATGGCTAGAATATAATCACATAAATATAGATCATTCCTTTCTCTTGCTCTGAGACCACCCCTGCACAAAACCAAGGTAGCCATGTTCTTGCCTGCACCTCACAGGTGTCCCTATTCCCCTTCACCCCTCCTCCCCACTCTTTATCCTTCCCTCCTCTCTAAACCCTCCCCTGCCTTTTTCCCTATTCCCCTCTCTCTGTTCCTTACTCCCTTCATTTCTTCACTCCTCTTTCCACCACTCCTTCACATACTCCTCATCTAGAATCTTCTAAATCTACGCTTTCTTCCATTCTCTGCCCACCTACACCTAGCAACAGGGACATTATTTTTAGGTATGCTGTGTGAATAGGAACTAAAAGCAAACATAGAGTAGGGTTTTCTCAAATTTGACTGCAAAAGTGGAAATACACTTTAAAATATAATTTCTTGTATTTCTCCAGATGGTAGCTTCTTATAGATAGGTGGTCTAACTTAGACCATTACTAGGCAACCCCCTTTATATTTTACCCTATGGAACCACCGTAATCAAATCCAAGGTTAACATCTCTTTCATAGGTTAATTCAGTCCATTCATACATTTTGTTTTAAAGTTATTTTCCTTTGAAACTGTTAGCTTTTGAAATTCTTTTTTTTTCTAGGGAATAAAATTTGTCAGTATGTACTCACCTAATAGAAATAGTGGAAAAAAATGATTGTGGTTTAAAATTAGAATGAATGACACTTTTGTTCTCAGTCGTATTGTCTTCATGATTCTGTTACTTAAACATTGAAGCAAGTGTACACCTGTCAGAAAAATAACCTAAAGAGAATTATAATGGTTTTGTACAGCTTTTCTTTATTATGTTGAAGACTTTATTTTAATACATTTATTTTAATTTTTATTTAGTCAGCAAATTAATATTTCATAGCCACTACTGATGGCTAGCAAGTGGAGTTTAACTGCAAATCCAGTTTTTCTTTACACTGCTTTACTGCTATGTTGCAAAATGCTTGATTAACAGGTGGAATTTGACTTCCTGCTGTTCAGGTCACAACATACTCACATCTGAATGAATCAGAGGAGAAATACGGGGAGTCTGCTAACTCATGTGAATTATGGGAAGGCAGTAAATAACTTATCAGCCAATATTGGAGCTGGGGCCCACCATGTTCCTGAATGTAATAGAAACAATCTGTATTAAATGTTTAACTGTAAAATATACACTCACCTGACACAATATTAGGTACGCCTGCTCAATTGCTTCGTAACCAGGGGCGGAGTGACAACTCATTGGGCCCCTGTGTCCTTGCCCACACTCAAAAAAGCCTATAAAAAAGGTACCAGGGGCATTTCATGGGGCCCCCTACTGACCCCAGGCCCTCGTGCAGTGCCTGAGTGCTCGAATGGTCAGTCCGCTCCTGTTCGTAACACAAATTACTAATCAGCCAATCACATGGAAACAACTCAATGCATTTAGGCATGTAGACATGGTGAAGAAGACTTTCTGAAGTTCAAACCGAGCATCAGAATGGGGAAAAAAGGGGATTTAAGTGACTTTGAATGTGGCATGGTTGTTGGTTCCAGATGGGCTGGTCTGAGTATTTCAAAAACTGCTACTGGGATCTACTGAGATTTTCACGCACAACTATCACTAGGATTTACAGAGAATATATCCAGTGATTGGGAGCTGTGTGGCAGAAAATGCCTTGTTGATGTCAGAGGTCAGGGAAGAATGGGCAGACTGGTTGCTGTGACATTCAGACTGCCTTGTATCAACAGTTCAGGCAGGTCATGGCAGTGTAATGGTGTGGGGTATATTTTCTTGGCTTTAGCAATAATAATAACTAATAAAAGGCCAATGTTATACTAGTAATAAAAATGATATAATGGAACAGTTTATAAACTTATACACATAAATTAAACTGATCAAAAATATAATAGTTTGCCATTAAAACAATTGGAAGAGAATCTGTATGCTACAAAGCAGATTTTCTACTTACGATTTCTAAAATGAGTTATCTGAGAGCATATGTATTGCTCACTGTCTGACTTAATACGTTTGGACATCAGGATTCTACATGACTGTTTTCCAGCTGGCCAGTTGTGGAACACTGAGGAGATACAACAGAGAAGGTCTGCTCTGAAAAATCACCTATTACATGTTAAAATTGAGGTGCAGCCATCTAGAAAATATCCTACAATACATATGAACTAGAGTTTTTTAAACAAATCTTGATGTTATTTTTTTACCTGTAGTGCTACTCCCGTAGGAATACTGTCCAGGTCTTTCCCAAAAGCTTTGCCCCGCAGCCAGGCTCATTCACACATTTCCTCGTCATAGGACGTCCTCCCAGAACGCGCCTCGCAATCCCCCAGCAGTGCGCACCCGGTGCTCTCTGTGCTCGCTGTGACCTGTGGACACAACTGATCACATGACATGGTAAAAGGCCAATCACAGCGGCCTTTTACCACGTGATCAGCTATGTCCAATCACAGCTGATCACCATGTAAATACACTTGCTGGTTATCGGCAGTACCTTCCCCACACTGTGACAGCATGAGAAAAGCACTGCCAATAACCGTCAACTTTCAAAGGAGACATCCACACTGATAATCAGAGCACTGATTAGCAGTGCCCTGATTATCAGTGCAGCCCCCAAAATGCCCACCAGTGCCCAACAGTGCTGCCCATCAGTGCTGCCCAGCAGTGCCCGGCTGTGCTGCCCATCATTGCCCAGCTGTGCTGCCAATCTGTGCCCATCAGTGCCGCTAGTCAGTTTCGTCAGTCAGTGCTCTTCAGTGCTGCCTATCAGTGCCCATCAGTGCCGCATATCAGTGCAGCCTCATTAGTGCCTCCTCATCAATACCAATCAGTGCCGCCTCATCAGTGCAGCCTATCAGTGCCCATCAGCCACATCAACACACATCAGTGAAGGAGAAAAATTACCTGATTTTTTTTGTTTGTGCAAGAAATAAAAAGAAATAAAAAACCCAGTGGTGATTAAACACCAAAAGAAAGTTCTATTTGTCTAAAAAAAATTATAAAAATTTCATATGGGTACAGTGTTGTGTGACCATGCATTTGTCATTCAAAGTGCGACAGGACTGAAAGCTGAAAATTGGCCTGAACACGTAGGAGGTAAAAGTGCCCAGTAGGCAAGTGGTTAAGGCAGCAGTAGTAGTAGTAGTGGAAGTAAACTAGAGCAGAGTCCCTTTATGTAGATTAAGTGGACAAAGCTCTTCAGCTGGTTACCTCTTTTAGGTAGACTTACAGCTGACTCCCTAGCACAAGATGGGTTCACGTAGCACACAGTCTCTATGATCCTTTAGGGGTATCTGTACTCACAAAGCCCAAGAACAGATGGTTGCCTTCCTCTGTGACACCAGACCAGACCTTCAGTAGACGGCTCTTCCATAAGCTTTAGCAGAACCCTGGTCTCAGCTTTCAGGCCCTTTGGTCACCCACCTGAGGCCTACAACAGCAGATTCAGAAGCATTGCCTGGAAAGGCAGCCTCTCAAGGCTGGAACAATCCAATATAGGAAAGACCCAAAACTCAGTGTGCTCATATACAGTTACCTAGCATGCCATCAGAGCCAGTGTCTCTGGGATAGGCTGGGGCTGTATCAATATTCATGCTGCCATCTGCATAGCCCCACACCTATTATCTAGAAGCTTCTCACACTTTCTGGATGCAGAGGGAGCTATCAGACTGCCTGCAGCTGATCACACTGAGAAGACCTAACTAACAGAACACAGCAGCACTGATTACAGTTTGCAAGTCATGCTTTTGCCTAACAATAATTACATCCACACTGTCTACAGTGTGACAAATAAATTTACCTATCGAAATACTAACTAAATCTATCTAAACCTAGCACCTATCTAGGATGATGCTGCATACCTTATTACTGACTATATCTTCTGTTTTTTAAATCGGCTTGGGTAAAGCTGTCTGAATCCAGGGGGGTAATGCTGAAGCTGGTGTAGAAAAATGAATCAAATAGAACCTGTACCATGGAACCAGTGCCCAACATAGCAAAGGACTGGTCAATAGTAGATGACCGTTTCCCCATTACAGACTTACCTTGCTTTGCTCTGATTTGTGTCTCTGAATGAAAGTGTCCATCTTGATAGAGACAAAGCTTCCCTTCCTCATGTCAGAGCTGGTCTTCCTTTGACTGAATGTGTGATGACCACTGGAGGAATAGTTAAGAAGCAGAAGTGGTTGAGACAGCCCAGATCCAGAGAATAGATGAAGAAATGATAGGGAAGTACATCGTGTTCTCAGCTTGAGGAGAACAGTGAGCTACACAGTGGACACATCACCAAATCACATTCCAAATTTCAGAAAACTAGTAGTCAGAGGCATAGTGTGTTAGGTGATCACACAAAACAAATCTATTCATATCAGGTTCAAGGCACAGTAAAATAATTACTAGTTTTCAGGAAGAATTCAAGACCAGAGGTACATTTTTTAGGGTACTGCTAGAAAAACATTTCTAGATGTTTCTTATATTATAACGTAGTGAAATTTCACTTGTTGAGTTCAGGTCCACTTTAACTGCCCACTACGTAACACCCACTACACGGACTGAAATAGTATTAATAATGGAGGGCTGTCAGTGGCTAGCTTCGTCTCTCTCACAGGGGATTCTGTACACAATGACAACAGACATTCCCTTGCTGTCCTGCAAGGGCTCTCAATTGGTGAACTGCAGGTGATTCAAATACAAAGTCATAGAATTTAAAGATAATAAATGTATTTGACAACATAAATAGGTGTAAGAAACATACATATCATAGTAGCGATTTTGCTTTAAATTAGCTTTAATTGTTCATTTCTTTGCTTTTTTCTTTAGATTCCTCCCACCTGGATTTTTAAAATGTATATGGTATATTCTTTTCTTCTCTTCTCTCCTCTCACCTATTTATGACAAGCATATAATAAAATGGGATAAAAGACGAGCGCTTGGTCTGAAAGATTCAAGCTGCTAGCATGAAGGTAAACCTCGTATAACCTCCTCATAGACAAATAAAAACACCAAAAATGCAGCGCTTGAGCATGTAGTAAGAAGAAATTAGCGTATGCACATCCGGATTAAAAGAAATACATTAAAGGTATAACATGCACCAACTTAAACGCACAAATTAATGCAAACAATGGACGGGTAAGTATTAATGATTCATCCGACCAAAACAAAGTGCATATAGTGATAGGGATGTTAGAGTCATTAGAAGTACATCCGTATATCAATCAAATTCGTGACTTCCGTGATAGGAGAATAGCTGCAAAACGCACTAACCAGATAGCGCAGGAAAAAGCGCATTGGAGTATAATGACCTACTCCCGGTCACAGCCCAAAGATCATCAGCGAAGGGACCTCAGGAACACCTTTGCATCAATCATGCCGTCTCCTACCACCAGGGGGAGTACGTCTCCTTACAGTTACACGAATTTGCCTTATATCGTCTTTCGCCAAGGGTGGGGTGCCTTTGATAATGTGCTCTTGCCACGAAACGCGTTAGGGATAAGGATACCTCTCATACTACTTGTTACCCACATGGTCCATGCATCTGACTGTCGGCCATCTTTTTGGATTCTGTGAATCAGCTTTTCTGGATATCATTATGTAAGTGTGCTACTTGTTCTTTAGCAACCTTTTGAATAAAAATTACTACACTATCAAGATTTCTCTCTTTTGGGCCTTATTGCTGAGTCCCTAAGGTGATCTCCTGATACGAAAGCACACCACCCTTGGCGAAAGACGATATAAGGCAAATTCGTGTAACTGTAAGGAGACGTACTCCCCCTGGTGGTAGGAGACGGCATGATTGATGCAAAGGTGTTCCTGAGGTCCCTTCGCTGATGATCTTTGGGCTGTGACCGGGAGTAGGTCATTATACTCCAATGCGCTTTTTCCTGCGCTATCTGGTTAGTGCGTTTTGCAGCTATTCTCCTATCACGGAAGTCACGAATTTGATTGATATACGGATGTACATCTAATGACTCTAACATCCCTATCACTATATGCACTTTGTTTTGGTCGGATGAATCATTAATACTTACCCGTCCATTGTTTGCATTAATTTGTGCGTTTAAGTTGGTGCATGTTATACCTTTAATGTATTTCTTTTAATCCGGATGTGCATACGCTAATTTCTTCTTACTACATGCTCAAGCGCTGCATTTTTGGTGTTTTTATTTATTTATGACAAGCATTTATGTTTCAGAAATAAATGAAAATTACAACTTGTACTTTTTGCTGTATGTCCCAAACATAAATAAGACCTTTTTTAACTCTGTTTTACAGGTTTCATCCTTGTGCAGGACTTTAAATGTTTGAGAACTTAAAGGAGAAAATTAACAAAAAAGATCTTGAGCAGAAAGTCTTCATAGATTTTAAACTTTAGATATCAGTTGAATCTCAAGGATCTTTCATGGGAGGTAAAACTCCTTCCTAGTAGTTTTTTTTTTAATTTCCTTCCAAGCTGCATAAACCTGTTTCAAACGGATGTTGTAATTCTGTTTACTTGCATAGAAATAGAAGCAGTTCTGATGTGAACAAAAGTCCATCAACGCAATAGGAAGCTGAACTGTTTAACCTGAAAGATGGACTGCTTAATTATGAACTACACGTGTCACCAGTCTTGCTGTGTAGCATGGAAATCAGAAGATTAGCAAAACAGAATTACAAATCCTTTGGCAGTAAAAACAGAATATATAGATGTTTTTTTAACTGTGCATTACATTTTTGCTTTAATAATTGATTAAAATATACACAATATCATTAAAAAAAACAGGAAACTATTCCTTTTAAAATAATTTGATTTAAACATGAAAAGAAACAAGCACTTAAGAACACTTAGGCACACCAACACTGTTTTGGCATACTGTTAAGCAAGAGTTTCACAAGTTATTTGAGGATTAAAAAAAATAAAAAAAAAAACAGGTGTACCAACGCATGCAAATGAAGAAAACCTAGAATTATTTCTATTAGCCAGAGACAGAGGATCTCAGTTAGGTGAATTTACACATTTTCTGACATTTGTTAAAGATGTTTGTTTAAATATTTGCTGGGGGGCACATTTGCTGCTGGGGTTCTTTCCAGAAGTTGGGGCAAGGGTGTCCCCTTTTGATAAAGTTGGAAGTGACGAAACATGTCAAGGGATGTGACGTCAGATGTCAGACATAAACCGGAAGTAGCGCAGCGGCCATCTTGAGAGAGGTTCTGTATAGCCTGTGCTGTATTGGATGGATATTACACTGTTTCTCATTGAGGATATATGCGATTTAAGAGTTTTCTTCTTGTAAGCACATTGTTAATAAAATAGGCCATTTATACAATTTTTTTCTTTCTCTCTTTTTTGTAATATGATATGATCCTTATTGCGATTGGAGATTGGATCAGTATGGATTAAGAGGAGTCATCTCACATCTATTTATGCTATTGGATATCTAGTCCGGTAAGGTGCATGGTTTGGAAGGTGGTGGAGAGTGGTTCTTTTCGCTTCACTAAGTGGTGTTGAAGAGGGGAGCACTTACCACATGTTTAAAGGATGATACTCTATGATACGTTTTTTTCGGAAGTATCCCTTATAAGGATGATTATGTGTCTGTAGGATCGGCTGTGAGTGGATCCTTATGGGGAATGAGATGTAAAGCTATATAAAGTATTTTTTAGGGTAAGAATATTTAATTCAGCCATATTCAGTGGACACTGGGTGATTTGTTTTATAAATAAATTTTGAACACAAGTGCACATTGCTTTTGCTATATATTTTTGAGAATAATGCACTATATGTAGCCATTTGTTCTTTTTGAGGTACACGTGAACACAAAATAATTGGTTTTTGGAGATGGATCAAGTTTATGTATGATATTTTGAAGATTCACAGATGCTTTTTTAACTTATGTGAGCAGTTTTATGGTAAATAAAGAGTATTTCTGCACCATGAGCTTCTTTTAGCCTTTTATGTCCTATATATAATTTACACATTGGGAGTCTGTGCAATAAAGGGACCAAAAGAGTGACATCTACTGTAAGAGGATTATCAGTTGTGATGTCACCCAGTCCTATGCCTTAGGGGCTGAGTTTGGTAAGGTGTTTTGTGCACATGGGGGTAGTGTATGGTGGCATGTATTGATTCACAACCTTTGCACTATATGTAGCACGGTTAAATGTGAGCATAATTTATTAAGTGCACATTAGTTGTGGTCAGGGGCAGACTGACAACTTATGGGGCCCCCGGGCAATAGGGGCTAATGGGCTCCTGTGTCCTTGCCCAAACTCCAAAAAAGCCTATGAAAAAGGTACCTGGGGCATCTCATGGGGCCCCCTACTGACCCCGGGCCCTCGGGCAGTGCCCGAGTTTTCAAATGGTCAGTCCGCCCCTGGTTCTGGTAATAATATACTGTTTTATCTATTTTCTTTTTGAGTGACACAGAGAAGAGGAGGGTTCTGGGGAGGAGAACAAGGATTTGGAGTGAATTTGGAGCCTTTTAAAATGGATGTTTGGTAAGAAGATAAGCAGGTGGGGTGAGAAGTCACGTATCACTGATTTTCATGCTTGATTGTCACATACACATGTGACCACAATATACTGTTGTAATGTTTTAAAATTACTGCACTATATGCGTTGCTTATTTTTTGGGGGATGTACACGTGGTGAGATGAAGATTTTTGTGGAAGATGTGAAAACACTTAAGTGAAAGCACTATTGGAAGGAACAGAGAACACAGAGATGGGGATGTTGTGAAGCTTTATTAGACCCATTTTGATACTTGAGGGTCAGAAAATCCGGTAAGAGTCAGGGGAATTGAGTGGAAGGAAAGTACTCACTTTTGACAGTTAACGTATTCCTGAGGTGCTAGACAGTTGGATTTTCATTAAAAGAGAAGTAGGAGTTTTAGATTCTTTCGCCAAATCATACTTACCTAGGAGGATGCAGCATCGGTTCAATGCTGCATCTGTCCCCCGCCGGCTCTAAGTGTGAAAATTCAGTGATCACAAGACTGCTGATCGCTGAGTTCTCACAGCCGCTATGCCCCCCCAGTGGATCGCTGAGAAGTTGAGCCAGGTGCTGCTCCAAACTCTGAGGTGGATCCTGACTTTAAAGTCAAGGCCTTTCCCCAGTCCAGACCAGCTGAGTGACATCAGCAGACAATGGGCTTCAACCCGTTGTCAGCTGAAAACGGGTCACAGGAGTGCAGAACAAACTGCATTCCTGTGATTTACAGAAGTGCAGCCAAAAGAGCTTTGGCTGTAATTCTCCTTTAAACTGCAGAGCTAACTGACCCCAGTGATTAAAGTTCTCATTCTGCTAGCAATTAGATTGTTGTCCTGTGAACTGGAAAATCTCTGTGAAGAGTGAGGCTGAGAATACATAGTTACATAGTCTAGCTGAAAAAAGACAAAAGTCCATCTAGTTCAACTATAGAAAAAAAAAATTCCATTTTTGCATACTACTGACAGCAGCAGGATAGTGACTCACATTCTCCGCTAATGTACTGCAAAAGTAGCATAACACAAAAAGTGTTGTTTTAGCACTTTGGGACGCAGAGTAAAATCCACATAAAAACAGAATGCAATGATACACAAATCTCAGAGAACCATATTTTATTCACATTAGAAAATAGAAAACATACAAATATCTAAACTGAGAAAATGTGCCATTTTAAGAAAAAAATAAGGTCATTTTGAAATTGATGGCAGCAACAAATCTCAAAAAAGTGGGGACAGAGCCATGTTTACAACGATGTGGCATTCCCTCCTGTTTTAACAGCTCCTGTAAATGTCTGGGAACTTAGGAGACCAGTTGCTGGAGTTTTGACAGAGAAATGTTGTCCCGTTCTGCATCATATAGTATTCTAACTGATCAATAGTCCTGGGTCTTGTTTGTTGTATTTTTAATTTCAAAATGTGCAGAATATTTTCAGTTGGTGAAAGATCTGGACTACAGGCCAACCAATTAAGCACCCAGACTCTGCTACTAAAACAATGCTGTTGTCATAGATACAGTATGCAGTTCAACACTGTCCTCGTGAAATATATAAGGCCTTCACTGAAAAAGATGTCATCTGGATGGGAGCATATGCTGCTCTAAATTCTGGATATATCTTTCAGTATTGATGGTGCCATTCCAAAGAAAGCTGCCCACTCCGTAGGCACTAATGCACCCCCATACCATCAGAGATGCAGACGTTTGAAGTGGGCACTGATAACAAGCCAGAAAGTCCTTCTCCTCTTTAGTTCAGAGGAAGCAACACTCATGGCTGCCAATCACAGAACAGTTCTCTACTTTGCAACAAACCATTCAAAATGAGATTTGGCCCTAAGAAGATGGCAACGGTTCTGGATCATGTTCTGATATGGCTTCTTCTTTGCATGAAAGAACTTTAACTTTTGGATGTCATGGTGAACTGCGTTCAGAGACAGTGATTTTTGGAAGAAATCTTGACTTACAGTGATGTCCATCACAGAAATCATGCTTGTGTTTAACCCCCCTGGCGGTATTCCCCAGTGTAGCTCGGGTTTAAGTTTCAGTACCAAAAGCGGTATCCTCGAGCTACACTCGGGAATACCCTGCAGCGCCGCTCAGGGATTCCCTTGATCACTTACCTTGTCCTGCACTCCCGCAATGTCCCCCCTGCAGCATCCCCGGCCATCTCCTCCAGCCGATGCCTGCATCCGTTTTCCGGGTTCCGTTCCCTGCGAGCGTCGGGACATACGGGGGACGGAACTGGCGGGATCTTCAAAAATGTTAAAAGTGACATTCACTCAATACACTAAAATCACATAGTAAAACATTACTGTATCAAAGCATTTCACATACATTTTGTCCCGAGTGCTTTGTCCTGTGCCCTGCCTGTATTTTTACTGTTTTTTCTGCCTGGAAACTGAGAAATGTCTATGGCTTCCAAAAAGCGTCCCTTTAGGTCAAAAGTGGTTTTAGACCAGCTAGAGAACAGCGATAGTGAATTAGAACCACTTGCAGAATTGAGTGATAATGATTCATAGGGAAATTCGTCATCAGACACTGAAAACGATTTTGCGACTTTGCTCAGTGATGTGCGAACGTGGCGCTATATTTCAAATTTCAGTGTTTTTGGTTTGATTACATTATTGAATAAAATGTATTATTATTATCTTATTATTTTTTATGATTATTTATTATATTATAATTTATGATTTCGTGTTTAAAATTTTATCATACCCGAGATGTTTTACTATACTTTTTTATGGACAGATTTCAGTGAGTTATTCCTAAGAATTACAGGCCTACAATAAAAAAACAACATATTTCCATGCAAAAAAATGTACCGCTTTGAGCACAGAAATATTGACATAATCAGACCGCTAGGGAGGTTAATGCAGTGCTGAGTGGTCTAAGATCACAGACATCCAATAATGCATTTTGGCCTCGTCCCTTGGCTGTCACAGGGGTCACATAATTGGAAAGCTCCCGATCTCAAGTATGCATCGGGAGCAGGGGCGGACTGACCATTCGAGCACTCGGGCACTGCCCGAGGGCCCGGGGTCAATAGCGGGCCCCATGAAATGTCCCTGGTACATTTATATAGGCTTTTTTGGGTGTGCTTTGAGTGTGAGCAAGGCAACAGGGGCCCCATGATCCCCTATTGCCCAGGGGCCCCATGAATTATCAGTCCGCCCCTGATCGGGAGCTTACCAATCACTGCTACCATGCTGAGAGTGTGCAAGGAATGTGTTCTATGCACAGTAAGTAGTTTTAACAGGGCCGCATGTATGCAGCCACTCAGCATTAAGACCCACATAACGAGCGCCGCATATATGTGTGCGGTTGATGTCAAAAGGTTAAAGCCTGGTTCACACCAATGCATTGTGCATTTTGTCTGTTTTGCAGTGCATTTTCCAGTGTATTTTTACACAAGTGTTTTTGCCACGTACTTGCTGCGTTTTGTTTTTTTTCAGCTTTTTTGTTGGTTAGAGGGGAAATTTTTTGTTGCTGAGCAGATCAAAAACGCAAAACATGGCAAAAACGCAGCAAAAATGCACTGCATGCATTATAACAGCGTCACCATTTAACTCTTTTAAGTACAAAAAGCAGCGTTTTTGCTACAATTAAGTCCCTGATCCTTTCCAAAAACGCAGCAGCTCAAAAAAAGCATAGATGTGAACATTTCCTATAGGAAACCGTGTTAAATGGACTGTAGTGAATTTTTGCAAAAAGCACTAAAAAACGCACTGGTGCGAACCAGGCCTAAAAGCACAACAATGTGATAAATATTTTGAATGTATATTCATGGCATTCTCACTTTTCGATGTCTGGTGCCACAGCAGTAATATGAATACTTTTAAGCTCGGCATTTGGTTCTAGCTGCCACACATTTTACAATACTGAAAGTTATTGCGCATTCTGCTTCGCAGAACAACCATGAACATGCTATAAAATAAATGGCACTGTTTCTATATACATTTTAGTTAACAAACTTTTAACATGAAATCATAGTTGCGCAGACTGGCCAAAAATAACAGGTCTTCTTCTGAAGTTCTCAATAATAAAAGGAATGCGCTAATCATAAATAAAGTGTCAAATAATTCCAAACACAAAATATAAAATATACTAAATAATAATCCAAAGATAAATAATGTTCTTCTGAAGTTCTTGTATTTCTTGGAGCCCATTAACTGTGAGGAGAGAATAGCTAGGCAGGGCCATCTTACCGTGTGGGTACCCCTGGGCACATGGGGCGCCATCAGGGCCAGCTCTGTCACTCCAATGATCTATGGGGATAGCCAGCAGTGCTGAGGTCAGGTGCCAGGAATGATATTCAATCTGCCCACTGCAGAACGTAGGACTAGCAGCAGCGCTAAGGCTGAGCAGGCACCAGTCCGGCAGGCGGTGGCATCTTCTGCTCGCCTGCCATCTCTAGGATCAGCTGGGTTGTCACCTGAGCCTCTCTGTGTGATCAGTGCTGAATATTGGCAGCTCTGCATCCACCCGCCGCTCAGACAGGACTCTGTCTGTGGCTGCCTGTTCCGACCCTGTCACTCAATACCTCACTCACACAAATCCTGTGAGTGAGATATTGAAAGACAGGATTCAGAGTGAACAGAGAAGGGAGCTGATGTAGCCAATCCCTGCTGTGCCTGCACTTGTAGACCCACCCCCTGATGTGGATGCAGTGTGTGTGCAGTGCAGCAGGCAACAAATTCAATTGGAGGACACACACACTAAAGCTACAGAAATGGTGAGTACACTGTCAAAATACCCCCTTCCACCCACCTTGAAAAATGCATATGTCCCTCTCTTGCCCTTGCTTCTCTGAGTCTCTGACTGCAAAAGACTGGCACTCCTCTGAAAAGCAATCCACACACGGATTGCTCATCAGAGGTATTTGACAGGTGGTGAGGAAGCATTATGTCGCCTCACCACCCGTTTTAACCGCCTAAATGTTGTAACACCCCCACCACAACCACGTGCTTTGCATATGATTGTGGGTAAGTTGCAGCAGGGACCCATTTATTTGCAAGGGTTGTGTTTGATGAGCGGTAGTGTCCACCAAATGCAACTGGTGATATAATTCTTGCAGCAGTCACAAAGCAAAGCATCATGACTGGAGCATGTGTACACTTTCAGCTGCTGCCTTGTCAGCTGACGTACTCTTCACATGGGTGGACCAATCGGATGTGCCTGTCTGTTTTTCAGATGGACCATCCATTGTCCTTTATGGAGCTGTAGATGTAAGCAGACTTGTGTCTGATTACACTGGCCTGCATCCGATCCACTAAAAACTGATGGATGGGGATTGGATCAGATGACAGTTGGATGTAAACAGACAGGCAGTCCATTTACATCCATTGCTCCATAGAGGAAAGCAGGCTGTGTCCATGTCTGCTCTGCATAGGTGGAGCAGACACACACCTGCCATCTGCCTCCCCAGCGGGGATCAGCACTATCAACTATTTATACTTGTATTCTGGAGAGTAGGTCTGTAAATTGGGGCAGGCTTGTAGGAGTTCTGTGCATTACTTTGCCCAGGGTCCCAGGATACTATTAAGATGGCCCTGTAGACAGGTAAAAGAAAAACTTGTTTTAACTGTTAAAGCCTTCCCAATAAGCTAGCACCTATTGAGTCGTTCTTTCCTCTTTCACCTTCCTCCTTCCCACTGACATAAACTTGTATGCTTGGCAGATCATCGTAATGACATTTATTGAATGATTTTCAGTTATATGGATACAACATATTCAGCAGCACTGTGATGAACACTAATAGCATCGGTCCTACCCCTAAAAGAGTTTACAGTCTAATGACTATCACAAACATAAACACATGCATTTAAGGCACCTAGCAGGAAGAGACAATATATTGCCAAAAGTATTAGGACACCCCTCCAAATCATTGGATTCAGGTGTTCCAATCACCTCCATGGCCACAGGTGTATAAAATCAAGCACCTAGGCATGCAGACTACTTCTACAAACATTTGTGAAAGAATGGGTCACTCTTAGGTGCTCAATGAATTCAAGTGTGGTACTGTGATAGGTTGCCACCTGTGCAATAAGTCCATCTATGAAATTTCCTTGCTACTAAGTATTCCACGTTAGTGAAAGCAACTGGGAATAACAGCAACTCAGCCGCGAAGTGGTAGGCCATGTAAAATGACAGAGTGGGGTCAGCGCATGGAGAGCACAGTACAAAGAAGTCGCCAACTGTCTGCAGAGTCAATAGCTAAAGACCTCCAAACTTTGTGTGGCCTTCAGTGCATAGAGAGCTTCGTGGAATGGGTTTCCATGGACAACTTTTTGCTATTAAACATGTCCAGTAAATTAATTGGTTTCCGTGAAATGTATAGCGTTTACAAATAGCGGTATATATACTGGGATTTTATTTTTACTAGTAATAACGGCGATCAGCGACTTATAGCGGAACTGCGGGACTGCGGAGGGCATTCTGACACTGGGGGGAACTGACTTGGTGTCACTGACATCCCCAGTGACACCAATACAGTGATCAGTGCTAATAAAATCACTGACACTGTACTAATGGCACTGGGCAGGAAGGGGTTAACATGACGGGCGATCAAAGGATTAACAGTGTGCTGTTTTACATACTGGGCTGTGACTGTGCTTCACTGTAAGCACACTGCTTTGCATGGCTGTGCAATGCAGTTGTAAGCTGTGTACCGGGGTGGGCTCCCCAGGATACAGTGAAGTCACGAACGAGGAAAGCAACCCCAACACCAGCTTTTGTCACAACAGAATTTTACTTAGATGTGGCAAATAAGCACAACCACAAATGCTGGAAACATACAATAAATTTACATACACCCAGCCCAAAGGCTGAGACCCTTGTGCTGCACAGCACGGCGCCTTCTGATGGATGAAGGTAGAAAGTGAAGTAATTTACCTACTGGCGGGCACAACTAAGCTGCCACACCTTACCTGTTATTACCCTAAAAGAGCAGGAATCAGTGTATGGCTGTACAGTATGGGCTAGCCTGCAGTGCAGCACAACAGCTTACAATCTTATACAAATCTACAGTATTCCCCCTCCCATAACTGGTCCTGTAGCACGTGCCTGAGTATTCCTTCTGAGCAAAGCGCCAGTCTGGCTTGAGTTTATAGGATTTTATCAGCTCTCTAATGTGAAATGTCACTTTAAGTTTTGGAGTCCTTCCAATAATCAGTAACAACATTTGTGACCTGACACAGAGACCCTAACTAACTAACTTTAGGCCTGGACTCAGTCTCAAAGCGCCAACACTGAAATGAGGTGCGTGCATGATCTTACCGACCTGGGTCTGCTTTCCATCCGCTTGTGACTCTGAACAGAACAAATGTCTCTCCAACAAGCATGCGGTCTTGCCGTATATGTTGCTTAGTTCCTCTGCTCTCATCAGCCTTCCTGGCAGTAATCTCATCAGCTTCCTGGCAGCAATCTCATCAGCTTCCTGGCAGCAATCTCTGGTTACTGAGGGGTGCTCTCACACCTGGATGTCATCAGATTCTCAGCTCACACGGCCCCCCTCATTCACCATTCTCCAGAACATGGCTGCTCTCTCTCCTCTGTGTGAAAACTCCACCTCTTCATGAATATAGAAATCTCTATGCAGTCTGAGGCTCTGTTAGAAAAACAGTGACATCTTGTGGCTCAACTGCAGAATGTCAGTCAAAACATTTAATTTACTCCCCACATGCAGTATTCAAACAATGAGAGCTGTTTCCCCATCTCACACACAGCCATGCAAAGCACTGTGCAGGAGCTGACAGGAGAGAACTGTTTTGTTTACAAACAGTTCTCCCCCCCCCCACATAGGAGATGCTCGGCAATCACCGGGCGCCAGCGAGTAATCACTGGCCTGGACCCGGTGATTGACAGCCAAGGCCGTCTCGTGTGTATATATACGTGCATACCCGCAGTACTTCTGCTATAGGGTGGATGTAAAGCAGTTAAAGTGACACTATAGCTTTGTTTTTTTTGTTTTGTTTGTTTTTTAATAACAAACATGTGTATATTTACCTGCTCTGTGCAGTGAATTTGCATAGCTCTGATCCACTTCTTTTTGGGTCCCTGCTGGCGCTCCTGGCTCCTCTCTCTCAAGCAGTGCCCCCAGGGAAGGCCGCTCGCCCTAAGGGGAACCGCTACATGCTCATGCCTGAGCCGCTGCTCTATGCGTCCATAAGACACATAGAGCTGTGGCTCCGCCCCAATCTCTCCTCATTGGCTCACTGGCTGTGATTGAGCCAATAGGCTCCCACTACTGTCTCAGCCAATGAGGAGGAAGAGTCCCCAGACAACAGAGGCTGTTGAGAACATCACTGGATTGAGGGGAGCTCAGGTAAGGACTGGGGGGGGGGCTGCTGCACCCAGAAGGTTTTTTAACATCATGCATAGAATACATGAAGGTAAAAAAACCTTGACCCTTTAGAACCACTGTAAGGAGTGAAATCAATAATTTTACAGGGACATAATTCAACTTATCCCTACATGGCTGCCTTCCAGTCCGCTAATATACAATCCAATCCAATCCAAGTGCTCTGGGAGGCTGAAGGTAAGCTGAGCTGCTAAGAGAACCAACTTGAATAACTTCATTGATTTATGCTGTGAGCTTTGAGGGTGAATTGCTCCTCAATGCCTGCAGCTACAGATCTCAGCGAGAATTTGTTTTAAAGCTTATTCACTGCTAAGAATATCTATATGCTTGAATGCCCATTGCATCTCCACAAATTTGCTTTAAGCAGAAATCATTTTAATTACCATTATCGCTTTAGGTGATGTTAGAAAACTGAAGCAAGCAGAAAAATTTATGCAAAGAGGGAGGTAAGCAATCTCTAGTGTGGGACTTAAAACCCTCATAAAGTATTGCATGGCTGCTAACCACTGATCCACCTTATATCATATAAGACTCATTTGTGGCTAGTACAAAAAGGAAGTAAAACTGTGGAAATAAGAGAGTTACATAAATATCATTATCTATAGTTCACAGTTGTTGAAGTAAATGATACAGAATTTGTATGGCTGAGTGAGTTGATCAGTATAGTATCTAGGTGAAATTGTAGATCATTCTGTTCTCACTGACAGGCATTGCTTTGCCAGATAATCAGCTCATTTGAAAACTAAATTGAACCCTTTCCACTGTTTACATCTGTGATCCATAATCAGTGCAGAACTCATTTACATGTCACTATGCAAAGTTAGATTTGCTAAGTGGATTGAGCAAACTGCACAAAATATTTTAAAATGGAAATTAAAAGTTTTGCAAATGTTTACTGTTTATTCATGTGTGTCTTTGACATTTGCTTTGTTAGTAGAACACTTATCACTGTAGCAGAGTACGAAATGACCAGATCTATACTGTTTATCCTATGAAAGGCAGGATTGCATGCTGTCATTTTTTTCAGCGAAAGATATCTAAAGCTTGAGGCTTAAGAAGGATAAAGCTACCATCAGACAATAGGAAAAAAGCCAGTCGTGCATACACAATGCAGCCGACAAGCTCATTCTTAGAAATGATTACTAAACAAACATCCACAACAGGCAAATTTGCGTCATTGCGCCTATAGAGAATGATTGCTGTAGGTGTCTTCCATCTTGGAGGAAGCAATAGTGGTTGACTGGAAAATTCCATCTCAGCCAATCACTTTTTTTCCTAACTAGGTTTGGCCAGGAAATGTTGACCAGTGTTGTTTTTTTCCATACATAGTAGAAAAAAAAGTATAAAAATCAAATGACAAAAAAAAACCCATATAACCTTAAAAAATAAAATTAAGCTAAAACCTTTAAAGTTTTATATTAGCAACATTTAAATGTTGTTTTTGTTCTGTTTGAAAACAGTACGGCATTAGCAGTAAATTTCCCTTGATATTTGAAAAAAAAAATAGGAAAACAGGAAAAACTAATCGTGCATACACAATGCAGCCAACAAACTCATTCTTAAAAATTATTATTATTCAAACATGCACAACAGGTACATTTGCGTCATTGCGCCTATAGAGAATATAGGAGGAGTGCTGTAGGTGTCTTCCATTTTGGAGGAAGCAATAGTGGTTGACTGGAAAATTCCATCTCAGCCAATCAATTTTTTTCCTAAACGGGTTTGGCCAGGAAATGTTGATCAGTGTTGTTGTTTTCCATGCATAGTAGAAAAAAAGTATAAAAATCAATTGAAAAAAAAAACCATATAACCTTACAAAATAATATGAAGCTAAAACCATTATAGTTTTATATTAGCAACATTTAAATTGTGTTTTTGTTCTGTTTGAAAACAGCACTGCATTAGCAGTGAATTTCACTTTATATTTGAAAAAAGAAAATAGGAAAAACAGGAAAAAACTAGTCTTGCATACACAATGCAGCCGACAAACTCATTCTTAGAAATTATTATTCAAACATGCACAACGGGTACATTTGCGTCATTGCGCCTATAGAGAATATAGGAGGAGCGCTGTAGGTGTCTTCCATCTTGAAGGAAGCAATAGTGGTTGACTGGAAAATTCCATCTCAGCCAATCAATTTTTTTCCTAAACAGGTTTAGGAAATGTTGACCAGTGTTGTTTTTTTCCATACATAGTAGAAAAAAAAGTATAAAAATCAGATGACAAAAAAAACATATAACCTTAAAAAATAAAATGAAGCTAAAACCATTATAGTTTTATATAAGCAACATTTACATTTCGTTTTTGTTCTGTTTGAAAACAGCATGGCATCAGCAGTAAATTTCCCTTTATATTTGAAAAAAAATCCTTTATATGAATTACGCAGTGTTTATAATAACATGGAACACTCATAAAATGATAGTTTAGAATGCATTTGCTTCACTAAATCAAGCCAATCCAGGAATAGATGAGACACTAACAGTCACCTGTTTCAGCTGTAGGACATTTTTATTGTCACATTTAGAACTTAGTGACATAGCACCCTCTGTTCTGCATTTTATTTTTCAGTTACAGATGTGCAGACAACACAGCTTGGGCCCATTTCTAAGGTTCTATTCATGCCATGCAAGGGCATATAGTACATGCATTCATTTTGCAATGTCCTGGGCACTGTTGGTTTATGTGTACACACACACCTGGCTCAGTTAGTTTTGGATGACACATTAAACTGTGTATTATGGAAAGCTGACATTCCTTCTCACACTGATGTTCTCTCACCTGTATGTTATTATGAGAACTCTGAATTTAGAGCAGCTATATACAGAAATGTTTTTGATTATGCACTTTTGTAAGCCTGTCATTTTGAGCTATTCTTGAATTTGGTAATAATTTTATATCTGTTTTGACTATAATTATTCAGTCTTTACCCTCATTCTTACCAAGTGTTAAGTAAATATCGTATTGCATGTGGTTTGCCATAAAATATTATGCTGGTATGACCAGAATTTTTAGATGGTCAAATTATTTATTTATGTCAAATAACTCATGTTTGTATCATGACTGTAAAATGAAACATATGAAGAAAGCAAAATGGACCTCCATTTATGATCTGCTTCTGGAAGATGCCAGCCATACTGCTCCTCTGGCTTAATTTCTGTCTGAATTGGTAGTCAAGTATGCAGCAAGTGAATCCAGGGCTCCTACTTCTTTTAAATAGCTACAGTTGACCCCCCGTTCTCTCCCTTATTTGGGGATTCATCTCACGAGCTCTATCTCGTCACTATATAAGACCAATTACCCCCCTCTCTTTAAATGACTTAAGACTGACTTACATGATTGGGAGGATCTTCCTTTATCCTGGTTTGGTAGAATTAATTCTGTTAAGATGACCTTTCTACCGAGACGTTTATATTATTTTCGGACTTTGCTGATCATGGTACCCAAACGGGAACTTTTACTTTTACAAGCAGCAGTCTCTAGATTTATATGGAGAGGAAAACTTCCTCGGGTTAACAAGTTGACTTAATTTTCCCTAAAAAAGCATAGCGGTTTGGGACTTCCTAATCTTCTGACTTATTTTCTGGTGGCTCAGATAGCACAGTTCTCTTGTACTACTGCTAGGGGTTATGTTCCTCAGTGGGTTGGCATTGGGGCCCTATCTTGCCGTCCCTATGCTATTGGCTCCCTCATGTGGCTTCCCAGTTGGTTGTGTCCTCCTATCCTTTGTCCTACGTTATCCTATTCTTTAACGGTCTGGGATAGATGGCGAGCCCACAAGCCTCTTTTTTCCTACATACCCCTCTAGCTCCAGTCTTTTGCAACCATGAGTTTTCTCCTGGTCTAACACCATCTGTGTTTCAATGGTGGCTCAATAAGGGATTTTTGCATATTGGGAACTATTTGAATAGACCTCATCCTTGTTTTCTCCAATATTTTCGAACAAAATGTCAGATGCCCTCTAGTGAATTATTTCGATACCATCAAATTATATCTTTTATCACCAGTAAACTCAAATTATTAGTAGAACCCTGTACACTCACACCTCTAGAGATCTCCTGTGGGGATACTGGGATGGGGAAAGGCTGTTTATCTAATATTTCTGCTTCCCTTGTTGATCCACATATCAAGATTTCTTATATGATTCAGTGGGAAAGGGATTTGAATAGCTCTCTCGATTTGGACACTTGGCGGACTACAGCCAATGCTTTATATAAACTTTTGATAAATACTACACTTATTGAATCTAATTATAAAACACTTCTTCGCTGGTATTTAGTTCATACACGTCTTGCTAAAATGTACCCATCTGTGTCACCCAGTTGTTTCGACACTGCGGACAAGAGGGCACTATGCTCCACATATGGTGGAAATGTCCTGTGGTTAATAGATTTTGGATCCGAATATTTAACTTCATTTATTCGGTAATGGGAATTAATATTCATAGATCACCTGGAGTAGCCTTATTTCATCTGTTGCCCACTGATGATCCCAAGAAATCCATTAAATTAATTCTTTATCTTTTGTTGGCGGCACGAATTACTATAGCTAGACGATGGAGACAGTCAACAATTCCGCTAGATTTGGTCAAACATAAACTTAATTGGATCATGATTAATGATAAACTTACTAGTATCGTTAACATTAATACTTCTAAATTTGAGTATACCTGGGAACCATGGATTAGGTATATCTCTATTATTTAATGGATTAATGGTTTGCCCTCTTTTTTCCTCTTTCCTTCTTTCTTCTCTCTTTTTTTTCCTTCTTTTCCGATCTCTTCTTTATCCTCTTCTTCGATTTTTTTGTTTATTTTTTCGGTCTCTTTATTTTTGTTAGTTGGTTATATGATACTGCCCACGCCTACTGACTGATGGAATATTTGCTACCCTATTGGGGTTTCTGTTTTATTGTTTACAACATCATTGGTTGATGTATTCTTATGTGCCTATATATTCCATGAATCTGACTGTTTGCTACAACTCACCAAGTAGATGGGCTATGTTTTCTATATTTCTGTATACTGTTTTTTACAGATTTTCAATAAAAATATTGTAATATAAATAGCTACAGTTGAGCTCCTATATTTCTCTTACTGAAAGCTTCCAAAGGAAGAACAGGAAACTTTAACCACTTGAAGTCCATGGCAATGTTTCAGTTGTTTTCACACACAAGGTAAAATCAGCATATTTTATAGAAAATTACTTAGAAACCCCAAACTGTTATAGCAGAAAGCAGAGGCCCTGTAAAATAAAATGCTGACACTTTCAATCTTACATGTGGGACAATATTTGCCCACCTGTTTATCAAACACATATTTTCAGTGATAAATACACAAAAATAAATCTTTACCCACTTAAACACAATATATCACTCATTCTTTGAAAAAAATATGAAAGATAGGGTTGTGTTAACTAAATAGATACCAAACATGTCAAGCCTCAAAATTGCACGTGCTTGTGAAATGGCAAAAAATGATGGTATGTCTTTAAAAGTCTTTACAGTTTATCAGTTTAGCATTAACCATAAATTATTGTCTTAGAATTATAGCTCTCATGCTGTAATGTCCTCTGTGATCTCCCTAACTTCTCCTTTTCCCTCTCATTTCTGTTTGGTTGGAATGATCAGTACACATTAGTTGTGGTCATCAAAAATCCCACAGTCCATAGTCCATCTGGGGAGTGAGCAAAAGAGAGTGCCTATGTTCCTACAGTGGGACCATGGAGAAAGGATTTTATTAAGTGAAAAATACACCCTTGCAAGTGCATGGTTGGGCTTTAAAGTAATGTTAAAACATAAAGGTGTGATGTTACAAAAAGACCAATTGTTCCATTGAGTCTTCTTCTCTTTTGTTAGATTTTTCTAAAATGCCAACCACGTAAAACATATGTGCGGCGGCAAAAAGGGTGGGTTGTAATGGCAATGTGTTGCACATATGTGCCCATGGGTGGCTGACGTTCCTGCTCCCTGAGCAATTCAAGCACAGAGAATGAGCTGTCAAAGACAGATCACAATCTCCAGTAATGACCAAGAGCAGGCAGGACCGACTCACAACCATGTGACCACTGTCACAGCCAATCACAATGGCCACCTTCTGCTCCTGGAACATAGATACCCTGTTAAAGGGACACTGGGGCTGAGTGGGAAGGGGTTATTCTTATGTGTCTAAGTATAGATCTATGTTTCGTCCAGAGTATGTATGAATTGACTTAGGGCTTGTTCACACCATGTGCGGTGACTGGCGCTTTGTTTTCTATGTGCCATGTTCACACCAGGACCAAATCAACAGGTGCGAAAAATGCAGCATATGTGCAAAACAACAGAGCTTCCCTGAAGTGATCACCAGTCACTGCACCGCACTGCAGCTCAGCTGTGGGGAATAGAAATGGATGTTGTGTCATTCTGACAAGGTTAAATATGGCCTTCAACACAGCTTTGTGTATCCTGTATCCATGTAACCAATAAGGATTTCCATAAAGATGCTTTCTGAGTTGCCGGCTACCTGTATTGTGGCTATATACTGTGAGGAGTGAACGCCCTACCCAGTACACCGGTCTCCAGTCTACACGTGGTGAATAGAGCAGATGAGCTTGGGTAAGATCTGCTTCCATTCCCACATAGAGTAGTCGCCCTCATCAGAGTGCCCCCACAAATCACTTGCCCCCATCTTAGGTAAATTATAGATCAGTTGCCCCTATGAGAGTACAATATAGATCAGTTACTGCCTCAGAGTACATTATAGATGCGTTGTCCCCATCAGTGTACATTATAGATAAGTCGTCTTCATTTGAGTACATTATTTATCAGTTACCGCTATCAGTGTGCATTATTGATCAGTTGACCTTATCAGGGTACATTATTAATCAGTTGCCACTATCAGAGTGTATTAGTGATCAGTTGCCCCTATCAGTGTACATTATAAATCAGTTGCCCCTATCAGTGTACATTATTGATCAGTTGCCCTTATCAGGGTACATTACTGATCAGTTGCCACTATCAGAGTGCATTAGTGATCAGTTGCCCCTATCGGTGTACATTATTGATCAGTTGCTCCTATCAGATTACATTACAGAACAGTTGCCCCCATCAGGGTACATTATAGATAAGTTGCCCTTATCAGGGTACATTATAGATAAGTTGCCCTTATCAGGGTACATTATAAAGCAGTTGCCCCCAGAAAGTACATTATACATCAAGTGCCCCCATCAGGGTACATTATAGATCAGTCACCATTCTCAGGGTACGTTATAGATCAGTTGCCCCTATCATGGTACATTATAGACCAGTTGTCCCATCAGGGTACATTGCAGACAAGCTGCCCCTATAAGTGTACCTTATAAATAAGTTGCCGCTTCAGAGTACATTATAGAACAGTTGCCCCAGTCAGAGTACATTATAGATTAGTTGCCCCCATTAGAGTACATCATAGAGCAGATTACCCTATCAGACTAGCCCCTTAGAGTAGTTGCCCGCATCAGAGTGCCCCCATAAATCAGATGCTCCAATCATAAGTAAATCATAGATTGGTCGCGCACCTATCAGAGTACATTATAGATCAGTTGCCCCTAGCAGGGTACATTATATATCAGTTGCCCCCTCAGATTACCCCCCAGAGCTGATAAATGACACGCTAACTGACCAACACTGCCAGTTAACAAAACCTCTGCTTTGCTTTAAAATATCTTTGTAATTTTTCATAGCTGGTCTGATGGTTTACCAACTCCTGCTACAATGCACAGCCAGACAGGTGACAACACTACTTCCTGTTGCAGCCTTGCAACTTCCTTTGTCACCCACCCACTCATAAAACTATGCAAGGTCTTCATTACAGCACTGAAAATACTTGTTGCTGGCTTCTTGACACACAGACTTGTAGAAAGTATCAAAGCCAGTGGGTCGGGAGAAGTGTCAGGCAACCAGCATTTGTATAAGAAAGTGAGCAATAGTAGTCCTCCTGTCCCTGTCATGTTGTGTTTATTTATTGTCTCTGACACTGGAGTTTTGAACTATGTTCGCTATAATATGATGTTGTATAAAGAAAAATATATGAAATGTTGGTGAAGATATTAATACCAATTCCTTTTTTTTATTGCATATGTACACAATCTTTACCACTGACAGAGCTCACATGGCAGGCTTACCCCAGTGAGTGAGACCAAATGTGACGTTCACATTAAGATTCAACCAAAATGTGACATTCACATTGAGACTCCAACCGAATGTGACATTCACCTTGAGACTCCACCCAAATGTAACGTTCACATTGAGACTCCACCTAAATGTAACGTTCACATTGAGACTCCAGCAGAGTGTGACATTCACACTAAGACTCCACCACAGTATGACATTCACATTGAAATTCCACCAGAGTGTGATGTTCATGTTCAGACTCCACCTGAATGTGACGTTCACATTGAGACTCCACTTGAATGTGACATTCACATTGAGACTCCACCATAGTGTGACGTTCAACCAGAGTGTGACATTTACATTGAGACTCAACCAGAGTTTGATGTTCACATACAGGCTCCACCTCAGTGATATGTCCACATTGAAATGCCACCAGAGTGGGATGTTCACAATGAGATTCCATCTGAATGTGACTTTCACATTGAGACTCCACCGGAATGTGATGTTCACATGGAGATTCAATCAGAGCGTGATGTTCAGCCAGAGTGTGACATTCACATTGAGACTCAACCAGAGTTTAATGTTCACATAGACACTCCACCAGGATGTGACATTCACACTGAGACTCTACCTCAGTGTGACATTCACATAGAGACTCCACCAGAGTGTGACGTTCACATTGGCACTCCAACAGAGTGTGACATTCCTATTGAGTCAACCAAAGTGTGACCTTCACATTGAGCCTCAAACCAGAATTTGATGTTCACATGGAGACTCCACCAGAGTGTGCCCTTCACATTGAGGCTCCACCAAAAAGTGACTTTCACTCTGAGACTCTACCAGAGTGTGATGTTCACATTGAAACTCCAACAGAGTGTGACATTCATATTGAGTCTCCAACAGAGTGTGATGTTCAACCACAGTGTGATGTTCACATAGAGACTCCCCCCACTAAGGTGCCATCAGCTCTCCTTGCAGAAGAACCCACAGTCATCCCAGGCAAAAGAAAAAACAGAAGAAGAAATAAACTGGAAGAAGGCAAAAGACAGATTGAGACTCCACCAAAATGTAAAGTCAACACTGAGAGGCCACCAGAATCTTAAACCCAAGTCTTGACCATGGACAGATTCATTCATTTAAAATTTTTACATAAAATTTTATGTCACCCCGGCTAAATTAGTTGCTGTTTACCCTTCAGTTTCGAAGTGCTGGCAGTGCTCGCACACATCGGTTAAATATGGCCACATTATTTGGTACTGCCCAGAGATTCTGGAAATCTAGCTGGGATTGTCTAACTGCATGAATGATGTCCTGGCAGTATCACTTGAAACCTCGGTGGTTTTGTTGGGCTTAGTGGAGGGACTGGCCCCTAATAGAGACTTGCAGACACAGCTCAGCATCCTTCTTTTTCATGCCCATAAGGTCATTGTACTACACTGGAAGAAACCTTCGGCACCTACAGTGACCTAATGGAAGATAATGTCTAGAGGCTCTTTTTTTATACTTGTCCTAAATAATCTCCTTCTCATTGTGGGTTTGCAAGGAACAGGTGGAACGAAAAAAAGGAGAAAAAGAAACACATAAAAAACATAGATGACAGTTAAGGTAGGTAGGAAGGTTTTTTTTGGCTTACTGATTTGTGAGTGTATGATGTGCAGAACAATAATCTTCAAATATAATGAGAAGAATTTTCACCTCCATCTGTTCCCATAGTGCAGTAGGATAATACTGTATGTCTCCAGGAAATGACTTTTGTCCTCTAATAGACTCATATTTCGGGAACAGTGTACCAGGTATTCATAATATAATCATAATATAATCTTCAACATCAACACAGATTTCTAAATGGCCATTTCTACCTTTGTCTTTCCTCTATAACAGATCTTCATCAGATCTCCGTACCAAGACATCACCACTGGAGTCTCTTCTACATCTTCACTCTCTTCACCAACAGGAGTGCCACAAATAGTGTCTTTTGCTGGAGTACATTAGATCGCCTGTGAGGGGAGGTTGGAGATCGGTAGACTTGTATCTTTAACAGATCTGCATCAGAGGATCTCCATGTCAAGCCATCACCTCTGGAGCCTCTTCTATGTAATCACTCTATAGGAAGATTCTCATCAGACCCCAAGAGAGGAACACCACCAGCTCTCTTCATCAACAGGCGTGGCACAAAATGTGTCCTTTTTTGCAGGCGTGCGTTGGACTGGCTGTGAGGGGAAGTTGGAGATCAGTAGACTCTTCTCTTTAACAGATATACATCAGAGGATCTCCATGTCAAGCCATTAGCTCTGGAACCTCTTCATCACTCTATTGGAAGATTTTCATCAGACGGTGACTTTTCTTTTTTCTGCAGGTGTCTGTTGGACTGGCTGTGAGCTGTGAGGGGAGGTTGGAGGCCGGTAGAGTTTTCTCTTTTCTTCAGGTGTGCTGTAGCCCGAGTGTGAGGGGAGGTTGGAGGCCAGTAGACTTCTCTGTTTTTTGAATGCGTGCGTTGGACCGGCTGTGAAGGGTGGCCGGTGAACTTTTCTCTTTTTTGCAGGTGTGTGTTGGACCGGCTATGAGGGGAGATTAGAGGCTGGTACTTTTTTCAGGCTGGTGTTGGACCAGCTATAAGGGGAGGTTGGAGGTCGATAGTTTTTTGTTTTTTAGTGTGTTTTTGAACAACTATAATGTAAGGTAATTTCGCAAATTATTGCAAATATTTCCAACCAAAAACTCTGGGGGGTTTTTTTAACTAGGGACCACACTTTGCAGAGGGGCCTTGTTGTGGCAGTGCAGCTTCACATATATTTGCAAATGTATCCAACATAAACCGAACACAACCTGTTTAAAAAATGTTGACTTTTATTTTGCTGACTGGCTGCTCAGTGTTCTGGAGGTTTCTGTGTATTGTGATGTTCTGTGAAGTGTCATGATTAAGCACAGAATCACACTTTTGTGCATCTTTGCAATGTATGTTCATATTTTGTAGCAATGCCATTCCTTGTCAATGATACCCCAGCACATTGACCCAACACACTTCCAACACATATGCTTTGCAGTGCACCACAACGCACATCAACGCTTTGCCATGCATTGGTGCGTGTCGGATTTATTTTGTCTGTTCTGAACACAACATAATAAAATGGACAGCTGTAGCATTATGTATTATTTTTTTGTGGCTTCTATTTAGTGATCAATCTTTACTATGCAACAGATTGCATTTGTTTGTTTCTGACAGATTTAGCTGCCCACTATAGGCACATCACAGGCTCACTTTCACCCCTGACCTTCAAGCCAAACCAAACTTTTATTTTAAATCAGCTCAATAAATCATGGTTCAGGTTGGCTGTATGGGGCCTCTAACCCCACCCTGGCCCTGCCACCTGCCTAAAAAAATGCAGTTTTGTCTTTCAGGGATAGTCATGTTTCTCCAGCCTGTTATACAGTAAATGTAATGATCCAAAAGAAATACTGTTTTCAGACGAGAATAGATCTTTTTAATATCTGCATCTAATATCAACCATTAATGAATGAATGAAGCAGTAAAAAAAATCAGACAGCCGGTTATTCCAGTGCTAAATCCACATAATCTGTAGAGGTTGTTTTGAAACGGCACTGTTATAGGTCTTACTTGCTGAAGGAGCTGAAGCAGTGTGCAAGGCAAGTCAAATTACTCCACCAGGCCAGCAGTGGGGACTTACAGAGCCGGGACTTCCAGCTTATCACACAGGAGAGTGTGTTGTTCTGCCGGGGGTGCCCAAAAATGAAGAAAAGGACCCTGGCAATTTACAGTCTCCTGGCCCTCTGGATGAACAGATAGGCCCCCCCTTAGACCAGCAGGGATTATGATCAGCCGGGACTCTGGCCGAGAACAGTATGTACACTGACTGACTGTACACATCCTACATGAAGTTTGAAACTGATGGGGCCTGGTTTTCCTACAGGAGGCTCAGTGGTACCCACTCATCGGCGGCCCAGGCATAGTTGCCAACATTTAAAAAATATTTTTAGGGACACTTTTTTTTCTGTATGTCCAGAGCCACTGTAGGCAGAGTAGTATGTTAATTAGGGGTGAGACATTCATTTATGGGAGTGGTTTATCCTGGAAAGGAAAGGTGGTGGGGCGGGGCAGTGCACTGCGCTGAAAAATAGGTGTGGGTTAAATAACTCTAAATATTGTGTGTGGCTTAAAGGGGGTGTGGTTAAGTAGAGTGAGATTTTCTTAGGCTCCTCCATGAAATTTTTCTCTCCACCCCAACATCCCAAAAAACAAATAAACACACACATATACTTATCTCAAAAAATGGATTAATGTAAACAGAACTGATCCACACTCACTGATTGGTTGCTAGAGGTTACAGCACATCAGTACTGCTCACTGATTGGTTGCTAACGGTTGCTGCACATCAGCTGCAGGAAAGAGGTGCTCTACAGGAGAGGTACAGGGACTGCAGGCGTACTACAGGAGAGGGTCATAGACTGTAGACGTACTACAGGAGAGGGTCAGAGACTGCAGGAGTACTACAGGAGAGTGTCAAAGACTGCAGGTGTACTACAGGAGAGGGTCAGGGACTGCAAGCCTACTATAGAAGAGGGTCAGAGACTGCAAGGGTACTACAGAAGAGGGTTAGGGACTGCAGGCTTAGGCGTGTCCCCATCAGAGTGACCCCATAGAGCAAGTGACTCCATCAGAGAGCAAGTGTCCCCATCACAGTGACCCCATAGAGCAGGTGTCCCCATCAGCTATCCCTATCAGAGTGACACTATCAGAGAGCAGGTGTCCCCATCAGAGTGATCCCCAGTGACTGCTGGATAAAAAAAAAATACTGCATTTGCAGAGACCTTTTTTCTTTTATGCACAATCATGGATATCATAATATGAAGCAATGAGCAGCCAATCAGCAATTATCTGAGCCCTCTGGTTGGCAGGTTGTCTGTTGTCAGGCTAACCTGCCTTCACCTCCTGAGTCATATGGTCAGGTCTCCACTCTTTGTTTCCCTGCACCTCATCTCTAGCTGTGTCCACTGCTGCTCTGACAGTTCCCTACATGGCTAAACCGCTCTGGTCAGACTGGTCCACCAATCAGAGGCACATGACTTCCTGTCATCATTGATTGGCAGTCCCAGGCAGGGTGAGGTCAGGGGGATCAAAGGGGATGATCAGAACACTGGACAGAGGATATGCCATGTCATCTAGCCAGCAGCATGCAGCAGCCATCTAATCAATCTGTGACAGGACAGTGCTGATTGTTCATGACAAATCTAAATTTTCATGACTCTGCCCGGGACAAGGACTGTCTGTGACAGCTGTCAAAATTCTGTGAGCGTCCTGAGCATTTCAGGACTGTTGGCAACTATGCCCTGGCAGTGACACATTGGTTGCTTTAAGCTACAGCTTGTCCATTGCATTTGCTGGGCGTCCAGCGTGTCCATGTGCCTTTAGGAGGAGTGGGTTCCATCCAGGCAAACCTGCCCCTAATTTATCCACTGCTATATATGCTCTAACCTGGAGACTCTCAGAACTATAGTTAGGACCAGGGGCGGACTGACAACTCATGGGGCCCCCGCACAATTGGGGATCATGGGGCCCGTGTCCTTGCCCAAACTCCAAAAAGCCTATGAAAAAGGTACCAGGGGCATCTCATGGGGCCCCTACTGATCCCTGGTCAGTCTGCCCCTGGTTATGACCACAGTATACGTCCTTGGAGAGGCACTGCAGCTTTCACATAATTACATTTGTATTAAATGTGTGCAAATAAACCCTCTTTTTTAACATGGACTGTTAGACAGGGTTAATTTTTATTTTTGCAGGGTAGAAAAATATGCCCCCTTATATTGGTGGTCAGCGGTGGAAAGCATGCCATTTACACTGTTAATCAGTATGTGGGAAACTGATCTCTTTGGTGGTCAGTGTGAAGAAGAATGTCCCTTACAATAGTGGTCAATTGGAGAAAGAATGCTCTTTCATGGATGGTCAATGGCAACTAAAATGCCTCCGTAGACTGGATATTATTTGGATTGTTAACAGTCTTGCTGAGATGAAAAAATAAAAAGTCAAGGAAGAACTAAAATACTTTTATTTTTCTTGGGGAAAATGCTGCCTATTCTTCTCCTACAGTGCTGGCCGCATGTCTCAAGGTGTATGCACTTGATCTTTGCTGAAGCAGCAGATCAATCATTCTGTCAATGCCCTTCAGCAGAAATAAAATGACCAAGCACCTGTGAGCAACACTATAATTATCAATCCCGGCATATTGATTTATGGTATCATTTCACTATAAATCCACTTTAATAAAGTGGACCCACAGACCGCTAAATGTGCTCACTGACTATTGCATCGATTCTGTAAAGCAATATATTTAAAAAAATGTTATGTGTGTGAACTGAAAATTTTCTTTTTTTAGAAAATAGCAAACAGAATTAGGAAAACTCACATACCTCTATAAATTGAAGAATTTGTAAAACCAAAAACAAAGGGCTCATTTACACTAGGTACTGCATGCAAATGTCAGAATAACAAATTTTCAGGTTTCAACGCTCTCACACTTTGAATGACAATTGCGCGGTCATGCAACATTGTACCCAAACTAAATATTTATAATTTTCTTCACACAACTAGAACTTTCTTTTGGTGGTATTTAATCACCACTGGGGTTTTTATTTTTTGCTAAATTAACAAAAAAAGACTGAAAAGTTTGAAAAAAAAACACATTTTCTTTATTTCTGTTATAAAAGTTTGCAAATAAATAA
The DNA here is from genome assembly GCF_062004578.1 of Staurois parvus. Taxonomy (NCBI): domain Eukaryota; kingdom Metazoa; phylum Chordata; class Amphibia; order Anura; family Ranidae; genus Staurois; species Staurois parvus. The sequence continues at coordinate 2,525,006 of NW_028318260.1, read as the reverse complement.
TTGTTCCTCATAAATTTAGGCGAAGATGTATTCTGCTACATGTCTTTGGTGAAAATAACCCAAATTAGGATGTATTATTTAGTTTGTAGGAAAGTTATAGAGTTCACAAACTATGGTATAGATCTGAATATTGATCAATCCTGAAGTACTGACAGCCAATCTAATTTCTTGAGGTCCAAGAATGTCAGAACAGTACAGATATCCTCCAAATTACCCCTTTTTGCAGAGCAGACAGTCCGACGTAAAATTAAAAAAATTATTTTCACTATTTTTTTTTTTACATACTGTCACCAGTGCAGTACAGCATCATCATATAACTGCCATGGCGGTGATCAGAGACACTGACTGGTGACAGTATGAAAAAAAAATTATAATTTTTTTTATTATTTTTAATTTTTTATTCATTTTTTTTCTTTTTTTTAAGATTTGTTTTTCATATTTCACTATGACCAAAGTAGTACAATGTTACCATAGTAACATTGTACTACTTTGGGGAAGTGATCAGTATTTTTTTTTTCTTTACACAATTTGCTTATAGCAAAGAATTACTTTGCTATAAGCAAGCATTTACCTGAATGACATCGATTCATTCAGGGTTTTTTTTTTTTTTTTTTGTGGTTAGCTGTGATTTGGCCACGGCTAATCACATGACACAGCTGGGCTGTGATTGGCCCAGCTTGTGCATGTGATCGCTGTGACCATTCACAGCTAGACACACTAGTATATAATGGATGTCATGAATGAAGCCATCCATTGTATACAACTGTCATGTGAACTGCTGTGATTGGTCACAGCAGATCACATGGTACCGGCAACGGGGTCAAAACTCAGATCTGTCATCGGCCATGTCAGAGGTACACGGCTGGTGACAGATCGCGCTGCTGCGCAGCTCTGCAGGTGCACAAACGGCGCATACCCAAAAGGACGTCATGTGGTGTCCACCCAGAAAGGTGAGTGTTTTTGCCGGCCACCATTTGGCCATAGGCCAGGCGGGAAGAAGTTAAATATAAATATAAAAAGTTGCATCGAGTAAATAGATACCACACATTCCATGTCTTAAAAATGTGTGCGCCTGTGATATCTCCCAAAAAATGTTTTTATTTTAATACATTTTATTATAATTTTAATTTTTAAAACTTTTGTCTTTTTTTAAATTTATTTTTACTTAATTGCTATCACAAGGGGTTAATAAACTCCTATGTGATAGCAGCAGGTGACAGGTACTCTTTATGGAGACATTAGGGACCTAATAGACCTTCACACATCTAACCAAGCACATATCGGCTTGGTTAGATGTGTCCCCTGGCTGTACTGGTCATAACTTCCGGTTTCACTGCTTGCATGTGAGATCGAGGAGTGGATTTGCCTTGGTCTCTCATCTCCCTCCCCTAGCCGACAGTAGTGTTCCCGGGCTCCAGTAAGAGTGGAGATGCCGGGAGCCATGGAAGGAGCGGGGACCAACAGCTGAGGGGGATAGACACCACACTGCCGGCCCCATGAAAGCTATGGAGCTGCCGTATCACTTTCAATTTTCAGCGGCTGTGTTAGGCAAATTAGGTGGCAATGAGGCGCCTGTGAGAGCACAGCCTTAGGAGACCGCCTAATTTGCCTAATTAGAGAGCCACCTCTGTTCTCATGGATATAAGGAGTGGAGGATGGGTAATAGTCCAAATCAGGAGTAAAGCATAAGGCAACAACCATGCTTCTCTCTCTTAGATACAGTTGAGTGAGAGGAAGTGTGTCATTTGCAGGATTACTAGGTGAAAACATGAGGAAAAATCCTGAAAAGAAAACCAATGCAGCAACCATATCTAAGGATTGGTAATCTACAATATATACAAAAATGTTTTTTTTTTTTGGGGGGGAGGGTTGATACACTATAAGCCATATCCCCAGTTTCAAAAGCACTTTCTGGGCTCAGTGCTCATCATTATATTACAGACTTTTGAAACAGTAATAAAGGTTTGCAGACAAGTTGGAAGAGTAAAAGTAACTGAATGGGAAAATACTGGGTGTCAGCTAACTTTCCCAGTACTATAGACTGAAGATAAGTCTAATGTAAATTGGTTAAAATTTTTAAAGTGTATTGGATGAGGTTAAAGGATGTTTGCAAACCATGTGATTGCTAAACTACCTATATTTCATCTACCAGGGTAACAGTTATGTTTATTCATATTCTATAATACACATTTTATGGTATGGATTAGGGGTCTCCAAACGATCTAAACAAGGGCCAATTAACTGTCTTTCAAACTTTAGGGGGGCCGGACTGCGGGAAGTCAGAGAAGAAAATGTCCTGGCTTCACTAGGAGTAAACATTGCCCGATGTTTGGAATTAGTGGAGGAACCCCATTGTTTGTGTCAGTGGAAGGAATAGTTCCCCATTATTGGTGTCAGTAGAAAGAACAGTGTCCCATCATTGGTGTCAATGGATGGCCCATTGTTGGTGTCAGTGGGAGGAATTGTGCCCCATCATTGGTGTCAGTGGGTGGAATAGTGGTCTGTCATTGGTGTCAGTGGGAGGAAAAATACCCCACCATTGGTGTTAATTGAAGCCCCATGGTTGGTGTCATTGGAAAGAATTGTATCCCAGCACTGGTGTCAGTGAGAGGAATTGTGCCCCTTTGTAGGTGTCAGTGGAAGGAATAGTGCCCAACTGCTGGTGTCAGTGGACGGAATGTGTTTTTGGGAGGAATTGTGCCCCGTTATTGATATCATTTGGAGGAATAGTACCCCATTGTTGGTGACATTGGGTGAAATTGTATGCTATCATTTGTGTAAATGGGAGGATTTGTGCCCCATTGTTGGTGTCAGTGGCAGGAATGATGTCCCATTGTTGGAGTCAGTGGATGGAATGGTACCCCAAGGGCTGGAAAAAAGCAAGCAAAGGGCCACATCCGGCCCCAAGCCTCAGTTTGGAGACCACTGGTATAGATCAACCTTTTTCAACCAGGGTGCCTTCTGGGTTCTTCCGGGGTGCCTTAGCAAAATGCTTAAAAATTGTGCCAAATTGAACATAAAGTTTTAACAAGCCAGCAGGTGGATCAAGCCTGCCTGGTTGTTAAACAGTCACAGGTTTTTATAGAGCAGCATTAGAACCTTGGGCACCTCCTGGGCCAGCTGTCAGCATCCTAACAACCAATGATGTCATCGGTTGATAAGGAGGACTTCTGACACCTGCACAACATCCTTGTTTTCCCCTCTTCTGCCCCTTTCCTTTAGCACTGAGATCACATTAGCAGAGTGATGGAGGAAACTAAGGAAGAAGAGAAATGCAAGAAATCTAGTGAGTACTGATGTGTATTTGCTTTCTAAGAATAAATCACCGCTAATATTGGGTGTACTACGTGTGTGAATGCGGCTTCAATGTTTAAAGCTATTAGTTCAGTTTTTTTAACATTTTTGAATAGGGTGCCTGAAGATTGTGAAAAATTATAAAGGGGTGCCTTGACTGAAAAAAGGTTGACAAACACTGGTATAGATCATCATATTGTGCTATCCTTACCTTAGAGAGATCTTTATGTTGAGGTCTCTAATCACCAACAGACAGAACAGGATTATCCACAAGGAAACCTAGGCAATAGCCTAGGGCTTGGTGGATCTTCAGTAGGCCCAGCTACACCCTTATGTTCTTGCAGTAAACCAGGGAGATAGAAGAATTTGTCAAAGTTGTGTACCTATCTGCTTCTTCACAAGGGAGGTTAAGAAAATGCAGGTAAGAATAAACAGCTACGAAGAGGAGCACTAGCATTCACCTGTTGCCCTTGCCCATCAAGAAATACACAAATTTACTTTAGGGCCTCAAAGATTGGTAGACCTTATCAAATGCATACTGTAAATTATTTTAATTCCATGGCTGTGGAAATAGCTTTTTATTTGTTTAATAGTCTGTGTATCACACACCAGATCAAACCCATGATTTAATGTGTAAAACCTTAAAAAAAAGACAAGCATTCTATGTTTAAAAATTAAACGTGTGATCTAAAATTCATGGTCTGTGGTGCCTGAAAATAAAGGATCATTCACCAACTGCTTATTAAAATGATCAAGTGTTTTGAGAATATTTTGAGCCCTTGGAAGAACAGGTTCTCGTGGTGAGAAACGACATAAGGTCTTCTTTGCAAGACTCTGAATGTACCACCGAAAAATAAAACCAACAAAAATAAAATAAAAAAATAAAAATATCCTCCTGCCATTCTACAAAAGGTCATCTGTGTTTAGGGTATGTTTTGCTTGCAAAACTCTGTGCTGCCTCAGGAAATTCCAGTGAGGCCTCCTTCTCCCTCAAGTACTCTCCTCTATTAGAGCCTGGGAATGCAGGGAAGCCAAAAATGCCACTGTACATAACACGTGTATGTATCTGCCTCATAACTAAAGTGTGTGTTTGCTAAAGTGAGCAGAAGTATTTAGAACCAAGGCCCTGTGTTTGTACGAGACAGGACATATGTTTGCATTTATATCATGCTACTGATGTGTAGCGCACTTTGCAAATCAGGAGAGAAGAGAAAGGTCTTCATGTGCAGGATTACTGATTTCTGATCTCTGTACAACAAAAACAAGGGAAATATCTGAGTGCCTAAACACAGTATGGTGTGTTTCAAGGGATAAAGGATTTCTCATGTAGGGGTCTGAAATGATTTTCAATGCCTACCACAGCACGCCACAGTACAAACACGAAAAATGATGTGTGAAATTCTGTTTAATTGCAATTTTTGACATTTCAAAGAATATGAAGTAAATTCATCCTAAAAACCAACCTTAACCTTGTCTTTTAGATTTATGTTTTGTTTGTTTTGAAATCAACATGTTTGCTTATGAATAAAATTTGTCATGTCCAGACTGGCAATCTCGTATTTATCTGAGAGGCAAGAGGATTTTATGCACTTGTCGCCGATTTTTTTATAGATGCCCACATTAAAAAATATTCCAGTGACACTTTCTTTGCTGTGCACTGGTTTACTAAAGTACTGCAACATCCGACGTGGTTACCGATGGGTTAAAGGATTGTGTAGGTGGTAACATTTCTGTGAAATAAAATGTTAGAAGGCATTACACAGCACCACCTGCCTGGAGTTTTCATGTTCTCCCTGTGCCTGCGTGGGTTTCCTCTGGGTACTCCAGTTTTCTCCCACACTCCAAAGACATGCTGGTAGGTGAATTGATTCCTGTCCAAATTGGCCCTAGTATGTATGAATGTAAGTTAGGGACCTTAGATTGTACGCCCCTTGAGGGTTAGGGACTGATGTGAATGTACAATATATATGTAAAGCGCTGCATAAAATTGACAGCGCTATATAAGTACCTGAAATAAATAAATAAATAACACTGATTAATTCTGAGTCACATAGTGCAAACCTGGAAATCTTTACTAAGCTAATAGACAATCCTTGTACCCACAAAATACTCCTCAATTACAGTTCTGCAACTGAGTATTTCATAGACACATATAAACCTAAAAAATTAATTTGATAACATAAAACAGAATATGGACAGAAAACTATGAGCCCACCTTAAATTCAAACTTCGATAAAGCGAAGTACCATTCAAAAGCAGAATGTTTGCCTCCTCTCCCCCTCCACTGCCATATTTGGCCCCTTTTGGGAGGGAGAGTGGAGCGGGTAGCTGGTTTTGACAGGTACCCGCTCCCACTTCCAGCTCAGTTTGGGGAAGTGAGCTGGAAGTTCGACACCCTCCTTCCTCCCGCAGTCTCCTGGAAACTTTCACAGATCCCAGAAGACAAATCAGGAGGCGCAGTGCGACTCGCACACTTGCAGTGGGCAAAAGACTGTGAAGCCGCAAGCTGTCACAGCCTGGTGCCCACAGTTGAGATGCCGGCGCCGTAGAGGTGAGAAGAAGAGAAGGGATGGTGCGGGTGAGAACATAGTTGGACTCTGGGACTGGTAAGTAGCTACTGGTTTTTAATAAACACAAAAATTGCTGGAACTCCAGTTTAAGATAAATCCCAAACTAGTGTAAAGGCACACAGGGGTCTTGTAGAGGAGGTAGATCAAAACAGGAGTGGTTTTATTGTCATCGTTTAAATGAAGCTCAGTCCATCTTTCTCAAGACAACTACTTCATTAACATAGTCAGAACCTATTTAGCAATCAGCAACCATTGAGGCAATAAAGACCATGTAATGTGTAGTTGTCAGCACTATTTTTTTTTATTTAATCCAAACAACTTTTATTGTCAAGATAATAGAGAAAATGGAACAGTGCTTACAGAATCCACAATGACATTACTGCAACAGCAGGATTACACATAAATAGAACAACGTGGATACGCAGATCCCGTATTAAACAGAATAACAGAAATGATAATCAATCAAAACAGAGACCACAAGGATCCAAACTTTGTCAGCACTATTTTAATGCACAACGCAATATATAAGTAGAACGGTCTGCGCAGTTAAATGTAACACACAACAAGCATATAAAGTAAAACAGTCATGTGTCAGTGCCCCATGTATTGTGTTGTTCAGAGGAGGACAAAAAGCCTTGGGTCTGTAGTCAACAGAAGGAAAAAATGTCTGGCATCAGTGATCAGCAGGAAGAAAATATGTTCAACCTAACTGGTCAGTGGGAGATAAAAAAATGTCCACTCTCTGTAGTCAATGGGAGGCAACATATGCCCTCCATCTGTGGTCAGTGAGAGGAAGAATTAGTGGGAAAGATGGGGAATTGGTCCTCTGTGGGAATGAAGGGGAATGTTGGTGCTCTATGGAGAGGAAGGAAGGCAGTGGTGCTTAAAGGGTTACTAAACCCACAACAGTAAAATCAGTCTGTATATGCAGTAAAGCATGCTTGTTATATTCACTGTGGAACCTAAGGGGTTAGTCCTCCGCATTCTGCAAAAAGGATGTTTGATCTTGTCTTCTCTAATTCTCCCCTTCTTCTATTGTCCCCAATCCATCCTCCGATAGAACAGAGCCTTGGAGAAAGCTGCACATGCTCAGTTTCCTCTGTATTGCTCGAGAGATTTTTTTTCTTGGGAGAATGCATGTGATCAGCACAGGGACAATCAGCACTGTCCAGACAGAGGGTCAGAGGTCCTGCAGGCTCATAGGACAATCATGGGAGAATGAAAACTCCTACATGCTTTAACCAGTGCTCAGCTGGACACTGATAGAAGTCACATGACAGCTATATCCTGCCAATGAGAAAAGGTATTTAGCAGTTTATATTTACTAAAATAATTGTTTGTATTGTAGGCAGGGGTGGACTGACAACTCATGGGGCCCCTGGGCATTAGGGGATCATGGGGCCCCGTGTCCTTGCCCAAACTCAAAAAACCCTATGAAAAAGGTACCAGCGGCATCTCATGGGGCCCCCTACTGACCCCGGGCCCTTGGGCACTGCCCGAGTTTCCAAATGGTCAGTCCGCCCCTAATTGTAGGAGACCAGATATAGTGAATGTAGGGTCCTGGGTTTAGTAGCACTTTAATGGTGGTAGTGGGGGGGGCATTGGAAGTCAGTGAGGGTCTGGGGGGGCACTGGAGGTCAGTGGAGGGACAGGTTTGATTTTTCTCAATAATTCTCTATGGTTTCCTGGTTCTTGGAGGCAGCTTTCTTGTTTGATATGCTGCATCCAGATGGCCTCTGGTTGCCATTGTCTTTATAAGTCCCTGCCCACAGGTTTTGATGCGTATTCTCTGAAGTGGCTAGAGTATGGCAAAAGCACCTACCTGTCAGGGAAAGGTTCCAGATGAGTAGCAACAGGCTAGGGACTCACAATCCTGCATGGTAGTCTCTCCTTTGGGACCGGGCTGGCCAGACCACACTCCACTCTCTTAAGACAGGCACTGTTGGTGCATCTTTACCTGCTGCCTCTTTGCCAAGAACTGAACTGTGAGTGTTACCCTAAGCAGCACTCTCCCACTGGGGTTGTTTGTAGTTGGCAACTTCTGCAATACAAGTTCTGAGTTTATCTGCAACCAGACTCTGTGTCTTTACTGCTGCTGCAGCACACTGCACCTCCCCACACTTTGCTGCAATCAGTAAGATATGTCCCTTGCAGGGGGTGCGGAAGGAGGATTGGGCTCCAGCATGACTCCACTAGGGTCGGCCTTAGCCATGATCCCACAGTTTAATGGCTCGAATATCCCCCTGTCAGAGTGGGAGTTGAGACTGGAAAGTGCTGAGCGCTTGTACCAGGTCCCAGCCTGGCTCATGGCGGAACTGGCTATTAACACCTTAGAAAATGAAACCTGCCACGTGGTGATGACACTGCAGCAGGCTACTCCAGATTGTGTCACATTTGGGGGGCCTGTTTAGGGAGAAGATACTGCTCCTGGAGCTGAGGAAAAGGTTCTTTGTAAGGAAACAGCAGGAGGATGAGAGGCTCGCTCATTATGCTGTGGAGGCACCTGGAAAAGAGGGATCTCTGAGGCTGTGGCAATATCACTGACTAAGACCTTATACTGAGAGGTCAATTCATTACTGGTCTGAAGGCAGGCCCGGTTCAAAGGGTCTTGCAAGAGAAAGTTAAAGCGCAACCTACCACTTCATTCCACTATGCCCTGATGGATGCAGTTGCATGGGAAGAGGAGGAATGCAACAGTGGCAGTGACCAAGAAATAAAAGCTTGGGTACCCATAAAAAGAGGCCTGGCACCTTCACCTCTGTCAACCCTGCAAACCGCACTGACTAAAATCACTCAGGATGTGGCGTTCTTGAAACAGAAGATAGCTTCCTCTTAAAGGACCCTTCCCAAGCTCATATGGGTGAGAACTCATTGCGCAAGGACCTCGAGGAGTCCCAGAAATGCTGGTGGTGCGGTCATTATGGATATATATCCAAGAACTGTGGGCGGTCCAGGTTCAAAAATCTTCAGGCTGTTGTTAAACTAGTGACTCCCAGGGCAGAGGGACAACCCCTGGGGCAGGCATCAAGCAAGCCAGAGGATATGGTCACATCGAGCCCAGTGATATCTACCCTGGTCAATAGAAAGAAGTCTCATGTCTGAGTGACACCAGGTCAGAGGTCACTGTCATAGAGTATATTTATGTACAGAAATGTGGGGCACAGAAACTGCTAGTTATCCCTCAAAGCAGCCAATAATCTACCTATACAGGTCAAAGGCATCACCTGGGTGAGAGTAGTGATGACTCGTAGCCCAGTTAACCCAGCAGTACCTGTTTTGCTGGGTATGAACAGATTGAAAGACCTGGACTTACCCCACCTACTGGCCAAATATGAAAACTCCAGCCAGCGGGCCTGGGGCTGTGGCCAGGGAGCAGTGTGGCTTACAGTGTTCCAGGCCTTAGAGGCCCAGCATAAGGCAACCAAGAAACAACCAGAGCAAGTAGGGGTGGTTCACACATCCCCAAGCAAAAATTACTGTTGACACCCATTCAACAGGTGGTCTGGTCACTCCCCGTTGGGGCTCGCAAAAATCTACTGTTATGGTCGAACCCCACAAGGATCCCATGGCACAAGTGGCTGGTGGGCCGTACCTTTTCCAAGATCCTCCAGGGAAGAGTCCTAGTGGAACTCATCAATCTGAACACAACACCAACCTCACTACCCAGGCACGCAACCCTGGCTGTACTCGGTACATCGTCACTGCATATCTGTGGACCAACTGGGTGTAGAAGCAGTATGTGCCCCTTAAAGGCAGCCACAGTGTCCTGGGACGAGGCTCATTAAAAGACTTTTCCCCTACCACAACAGAGACTGCTCCATCAGTTGCTGGAAAAACACCAGTCCAGAGGCTTACGGGTTCACTGAGACATGGTCTCTTAGGGGCTCGACCTGGTGAAGAAGCGACTGCACCAAACCATGCTAAGACCTTGTGTACAATGTGGTGACTGTTCCGGCCGATGACCGGAAGGAGTTTGACTCCACCTATCTTCCACCGGTGCACAAGGTCCCTGCTGACTGTTTCCTGACACTGCTCATACTTGAATCTCCGGCCTCCAACAACTTTGAGTCTGACAGCTCTGGTGACAGGAGTTCAGGAGGCCCGGCAACTCCAACCAGTACCCCAGAATGTAATGGATACTACCTTGGCCCAGGTGAGAGGGGAATGGATAATATGTATGGCCCCTTGCCACCTGTGGCCCCCAAGTCACCTGAAGATGAACCTATGCCAAGTGACTCTGTTAAAAGACAAGAGAGTCATCGCCCATTGCGGTCCAAACTCAGGCAACTTCCTGCAAGATTTTCTATGTTGTTTTAAGTTGTTTTTATTGTTCTGCCTTAGCCATGCTCTTAATGCACTTTTATTTCTAATATTGTTGTTCTTACTATGTTGCGATGCCGAGTACAGCATCTGTCAAAGAGGAGGGGGGTATAGGAAGGTGCTGCTTTCTCCACTGTAGGTGGCGCTCGGCTGGATCAGTACCACAGCCTGGAGAGGAAGTCAGGAGAAACCTGGTTTCTCTATTGTTTTCTGGTTACTGGAGGCAGTGTTTTGGTTGGCTACGCTGGATCCAGGTGACCTCTGGAGGCCAAATTGGATCAGCAGAGTTACATAGTTAGTCTGGCTGAAAAAAGACAAAAGTCCATCCAGTTCAACCATAGAGAAAAAAAAAGTTATAATCCTATACCCACAGTTGATCCAGAGGAAGGCAAAAAAAACCCCAGCAAAGTACGATCCAATTTGCTCCTGCTGGAAAAAAAATTCCTTCCTGCTCCCACGAGAGGCATACGGATATTCCCTGGATCAACTTTACCTATAAATGTTAGTATCCAATTAAATAATGTGTATCTAAGAAACAATCCAGGCCTTTTTTGAAGCAATCCACTGAACTGGCCAGAACTAACTCTTGAGGGAATCTATTCCACATTTTCACAGTTCTCACTGTGAAGAAACCTTTCCGTGTTAAAGAGTCTTTATAAGTTCCTGCCCCAAGGTTTTGGCATGCATTCCGTGATGTGGCTACAGTAGGGAAAGAGCACCCATCTGTCCAAAGTGATACTGGCAGGGAAAGGTTCCAGATGGTTAGGGAAAATCCTGCACGGTAGCCTCCCCTTTGAGACCGGACCAGCCAGGCTGAAAAGAGACACTGTTGGTGCATCTTTACCCTCTGCCTCTCTGCCAAGAACTGAACTGTGAGTGTTACCTGTCAGCGCAGCTCTCCCACTGGGGTTGCTTGTAGTCGACAATTTCTGCAATACAAGTTCTGAGTGTATCGGCAACCGGACTCCGTGTCTTTACCAGCGCCACTCCATGCTGCACCTCCCCACATACAGGATACTCTAGCTAATGCAAAATCAATAAATTGGACAATGACAGGCTTTCATCATCTCAAGGACCCATTGTGACAACTGTCCTGACTGCCACTGTCACTTGTAAAAGTGGCATTAGATGATCTCATCAGCCACAGAAAAAGAGAGTAATGGAAGATTTCCTCTTCTGGTTGCTGTGTTTACAAGTGACAGTAGTGATCGAGTGAGCTATCAAAGCATGTTTTGCGCAGATGAAGGTCTTCTGACCTTGCTCACTGCTGGGTGGTATGCCTCAAGCTGTGATCCTGGGGCACAGCCAGGGGCATAGCTATTTCAAGACAACTTGGCAAAATCTTGGACTTTCCCAGAACATCTATGACAGTTGTTAAGTATATAGTTTCCTTGTCAGAAATAAATATTTTTAATTGAATTCCAGATCAGCATCTGAATTTCTACCTCAGTATGCCTGCCAAAATAGCCCTAACATAAATGAGGCCTGTCTAATATTAAAGTGCACCTGCACAACAAAATGTGGACATTAACCAATTCAATACTGGGCACTTTTACACCTTCCTACCCAGGTCAGTTTTCAGGTTTCAGCACTCTCACACTTTGAATGACAATTGCGCAGTCATACAACATTGTACCCAAACTAAAATTTTATCATTTTCTTCACACAACTAGAGCTTTCTTTTGGTGGTATTTAATCACTGCTGGGGTTTTTATTTTTTGCTAAATTAACAAAAAAAGACCAAACATTTTGAAAAAAAACACACGTTTTTGTTTGTTTCTGTTATAAAAGTTTGCAAATAAATAATTGTTCTTCATAAATTTAGGCCGAGATGTATTCTGCTACATGTAATTGGTGAAAATAACCCAAATTAATATGTATTTTTTAGTTTGTAGGAAAGTTATAGAGTTCACAAACTATGGTATAGATCTGAATATTGATCAACACTGAAGTACTGACAGCCAATCTAATTTCTTGAGGTCCAAGAAAGTCAGAACAATACAGATATCCCCCAAATGACCCCTGTTTGCAAAGTAGATAGTCCAACGTACTTCATAAGAGGCATGGTGAGTTTTTTGAAGTTGTATTTTTTTTGTCATAATTTTTCGGAAAATGAAAAAAATTAGTTTCACTATTTTTATTTTGCATATTGGCACCAGTGCAGTACAGCGTCATCATATAACTGGCATGGCGGTGATCAGGGACACTGACTGGTGATAGTATGAAAAAATATATATATTTTTTTATTTTTTAGTATTATTTTTTTTTATTACATTTTTTTTTTTTTTAAGATTTTTTTTTCATATTTCACTATGACCAAAGCAGTACAATGTTACCATAGTAACATTGTACTACTTTGGGGAAGTGATCAGTATTTTTTTTTTTTTTACACTATTTGCTTATAGCAAAGAATTACTTTGCTATAAGCAAGCATTTACCTGAATGACATCAATTCATTCAGGGGTTTTTTTTTTTTGTGCTTAGCTGTGATTTGGCCACAGCTAATCACATGACATGTGCATGTGATTAGCTGTGACCATTCACAGCTAGACACTAGTATACAATGGATGGCATGAATGAAGCCATCCATTGTATACAACTGTCATGGGACCTGCTGTGATTGGTCACAGCAGGTCACATGGTACCGGCAACGGGGGCCGATACTCAGATCTGTCATCAGCCGTGTCCGAGGTACACGGCCAGTGACAGATTGCGCCGCTGCGCAGCTCTGCAGGAGCGCAACTGCGCATGTGCGGGAGGACGCCCTATGGCGTCCACCCGGAACGCTGATGACATTTGCCGGCCACCGTTCGGCCATAGGGTGGGCGGCAAATGGTTAACCAGCCTGTATATACGCAATAGTGTACCCAAATTAATTTTATATCATTTTTTTAGATGTATAGAGCTTTCTTTTGCTATTGTTTTTCTTTTTACTTCTCTAGTGGAAAAAAGACCAAAATGCTGAAAAAAACTCCTACTTTATGTTATAACACATAGCATATAAATATGCCAGGACAGTATGAACACCCTGAAAGTGACCCCTTTTTAGAAAGTAGACACCCCTGGGAGATAACAATGTTTTGGAAATGAAGAAACATGCTGGTATTGAGGTGGTTAAAACATGCAGCCTGGGGCTTTTGCCTAAAAAAAAAAAAAAAAAAAAAAAAACGCTTGAAACAAATACCCACTTTTAGATAAGATTCGACAATTGGAAACTTCACACAAAAAAAACTTTGCTTGCCTCTATCTTTGCTGAACTCCAGATGCTGCGGGACAGGCTGACTGGACTCCTCCCTTACAGAGCTAAAGTAACCTTCTAATAAGGCAAACGTTCCACAAATGGGGGGACAAGCCGGGCAGGCTTTTAGCAAATGCTCTAAATGAACTGAGGGCTCGCTCTTACGTCCCCAGTATCCACTGTGGCAGTGAAGGCATGGTCCACAATACTGCAGAAATAGCAGGGCATTTTAGAGATTTTTCATAAAGACCTCTACAACTCCTCATCCCCAGCATCTATGAGTGGTTAGCAATTTTTGAAGGAATTCAGAAGAAGATACCCTTCCTCTGGGTGAGCCAGTTACAGTTGAGGAATGGCATCAGGCTCTCAAGGAAACTAATCCTCACAAAGCCCTGGGCCCGGCTGGCTTTCCCCTTACCTATTATAAGCTATATGCATAGCTCCTGTCCCAACCACTTTTAGACGGTTTTAACTCTATCTTGGATGGATGGGGGAACACTTTCTGCAGATACCCTCCAGGCTAACATCACGGTGCTCCCTAAAGAAGAAAAAGAATTTACTCAATATACTAACTACCGGCCCATTTCTCTCTTAAATGTAGACTTTAAGTTGTTCACAAAAATATTGACTACTACTCCCTCTGATTCAAAAGTGCACCCACCAAGATCAAGTAGGATTGTTCCATAAAGGGAGGCGAAAGACAATACTACTAGGGTTATTAATGCCATTCACTGGGCACACTAGAAATTGACACACACTATGCTATTTTCAACCGATGCTGAAAAGGTGTTTGATTGGGTGGATTGGACCTTCATGAAAGCGTTATTGTTACTACATCCATGCACTATGAAATAAAATATAGAGGCATCATAGCAGCAGTTACACCAGGCACAGACTGCCTCCTCTGTAAACCGCAGCTCTCCTCTAATTTGCCCCCCAGTTTACGGACAACTTCCTCTGGAAAATGCAGCACTTAGACTGCCAGCTGTTTTTTTGTCCATAAGTATGGTTTGCAAAGTGCTTGCTCTCCAACAGGACATTTGGGGAAGCAGAGTAGAAAGTCATATTGTCATCTTTTAATAATGTAAAAAATGTTTTGAACATAATAAGTTAAAACAAACTTGCATTTGCAGCTATTACACATGATCTATAGGGTAACAGGGAAATATAGTTGAAGGTTTATTATTACTTAGAAACAAGACATCCCTGACCTCCTTATCTGCTTGTATTTCAATTAATTCTCAAAGATGACAGCAAAGACTCTAAAGACTCAGATTGCAGTCACTTTCTACAGTTTAGAAATCCTTTCTGCGTGTCTGCCAAGATTCTGTTGCGAAGAAAAGTCATAGGGAAAAAAATAGGATTCCAGTGCCTCTTTTGAGAATTTTGTAGATGAGTTTTTCCACATTGCCTGTAGCTAGAGAGATAACGCCTTGTTAGCCACCGAGAACATTCATTAATCATTGCAGGGAGGCCTGGACATTAGATGGTTGAAAGGTTTTAGGTCTCTGACAAAACCCTATACTTACAGTAATACATATTGAAAATGATGGTATATCGGTTCATTGGATGTTACTTGCTGCTACTCTTCACTATATTAACTTTAAAATACAATACTGTGTGGATTTCCCTCATGTACATACAATGGAGAATCTGAGATTCTAAATTATTACTAAATTATTATCCCTTTGTGTTAAATCTAGTTAAAATCCAGTTTACAACTAATAATGAGATGTGACAGCACAGGACAGAGAGTGTTACCGGTTGCCCGCCGCCCTATAGTAGAAGTACTGTTAGAGGGCGGCAGGACTGCACAAAAGTACATATATATATATATATATATATATATATATGTGATTTGCGATTCTGGGTAAGGGGCATACACTGCCCTACCCATGTCGCTATCGGCGGCTAGAGATGTCAATCACCAGGTCCCGGCCAGCGATTATCCGCCGGCACTCGGTGATCGTCAGGGAAAGCTGACAGGGGAGAGACCTGTGTGTAAACAACACAGATCTCTCTTCTGTCAGCAAGGACATGCTGCTTTGGATTTCTCACACACAGCACATAATGTAAAAGACACACAGTACACAGTTAACCCTTTGATCGCAGCAGATATTAACCCCTGCCTGATCAATGTCATTAGTACAGTGTCAGTGCTTTTTATTAGCACTGATCACTGTATTAGTGCCACTGGGGTTGTCGGTGGCAGTTAGTCAGTTCCCACCCAGTGTCAGAATACCTGCCGCAGTCCCGCTATAAGTTGCTGATCGCCGCCATTACTAGTATAAAAAAAGTAAAACTTAAAATTCCAGTATATATGCCGCCATTTGCAGATGCTATAACTTTCACATAAGCCAATTAACCGCCTCCCGCCCGCCATATAGTAATATGACGGATGCAAGGCGGTTCTCTTGTTCTGGGAGGACGTCATATGACATCCTCCCATTCTAACCGCACATGTGTGGCTCCTGGAGCGTGCAATGGATCACCAATCCACAGAAAGAGCCGAAGATGTCGGCTCGGTCATGTGATCAGCTGTGTCCAATCACAGCTGATCACATGTAAACAGGGAAATGGCAGTTATCGGCATTTCTCTCCTCACGAGCTGTCACGCTGCCAATCAATGCTGCCTATCAGTGCCGCCTAACAGTGCCAGTCAGTGCCACCTAACAGTGCCAGTCAGTGCCACCTATCATTGCCACCTATCAGTGCCATATATCAGTGCTGCCTTTCAGTGCCCATCAGTGATGCCTGTCAATGCATATCAGTGCCACCTACCAGTGCCTCCTCATCAGTGCCCATCAGTGCCACCTCTCAGTGTCCTTCAGTGCAGTCTATCAGTGCCCATCAGTGCAGCCTCATTAGTGCACATCAGTGAAGGAGAAAAATCATTTATTTACAAAATATTATAACAAAAACTAAGAAAAAAGTTTTTTTTTTTCAAAATTTTCAGTGGTTTTTGGTTTGTTTAAGAAAAAATAAAAAACCCAGAGATGATTAAATACCATCAAAATAAAGCTCTATCTGTCACAAAAAAAATGCTAAAAATTTCATATGGGTACAGTGTTGCATGACCGCGCAATTGTCATTCAAAATGCAACAGCGCGGAAAGCTGGAAATTGGCCTGGGCAGGAAGGGGGTATAAGTGCCCTGTTGGCTAGTGGTTAATTATTATTATTATTATTATACAGGATTTATATAGTGCCAACAGTTTGCGCAGCACTTTACAAAATGAAGGTTACAAATTACAGTTAAAATACAGTTTGGTACAAGAGGAAACAGAAGTTTACACGTATTGGGATTTTTTTTTTAGCAAAGACATGTAAAAGAATACATTTTGGCCTGAGTTTATGAAGAAATTAGATACTTTAAATTTCTTTACTGGATATGTTTTATAGCAAAAAGTCAAAAATGTTGGGGTTTTTTTTTTTCAAAATTAATCGGTATTTCTTTGTTTATAGTGCAAAAAATGAAAAACGCAGAGTTTATCAAATACCACGGAACGAAAGCTCTATTTGTGGGAAAAAAGGACATAAATGTCCACCTGTCCTTGCCGGCTCTTCTCCTCTTTCAAACCCCTGCTCTCTCCCCACCCCCAACTCCACTCAGTACCTCACTCACCGCCCACGAGATTGCCAATCATTTCCAAAACAAGATTGATGCAATCCGTAAGGACATTGTCAACTCACAATCTACCTCTCCACCTTGCCCCCCCCATCACCCCCTCAACTCTCCCCTCCTCCAAGCTCATACCCGCACTGCCCCCCACCATACCTAACACCCCACACACTATCACCTCCCCATCGCTCCGCTCCTTCAGCCCAGCTACCACTGAGGAGGTCACTAAGGTCTTCACTGAAGCCCGCCTCACCACTTGCCCCCTGGACCCTATCCCCTCACAGCTCCTCCATTCACCCCCCTCCTCCATCATTCGCTCCCTCACCCACATCTTCAATCTCTCCCTCTCCACTGGCACATTCCCCTCCCCCCTAAAGCACGCACACATCACTCCCATACTCAAAAAACCCTCCCTTGACCCCACTGATCCAAACAACCTTAGACCCATCTCCCTGCTACCATTCACTTCCAAGCTTCTTGAGCGCTTGGCCTACAATCGCCTAAGCGCCCACCTCACTGATAACAACCTCCTTGTCAGGAATCTAGGAATGACCAGAAAGCTGTGGACTGACACAGGGAAACGCAGGTTTCAGGTATAGTATAATAATACAGTTTATTATTAGCCACCCAGATATATATATATAAACGCACAGTGAACAAACCAACCTTCCACTAATCTTAGTAGGTGCAGGAACACAGGCGTAGTCAAGGCTGGAGAGGTGGAACGGTCAGGCTGGCCGTAGGGTTCTGTAATGACTGTTTGGTGGTACCTCTAGTGGTCCCCAGGACAGGATTCCCCAGGGCGCGGAGTCTAAGTCCCAGTCTGCTTATTCACCAGGGCCCCTGATGGTGGGGATGGACTTGGAGCAGACAGGAACCAGGTCGCGGCCCCTGAGTACACCTGCTAGTGGTAGAGGGATCCGCCAGAGGTATGTGCAGGTACGGCTGGATCCGTGCAAGATGGATGGATGGCAGAGTAGTTAGCGTGGTCAGACGGGCCAAGTCAGCAACGTGCGGGCAGCAAGGTACCAAAGGAGCAGGCAGAGAATGGTCAAGGTCACAAGCCAGGGGTTCAACAGGAGACGGTCAGCAGAGGTCAGGATCAAGCCGGGTCAGCAACGAAGCAGGAACACAAGATACCAGGTACAGAGGCTCATGGGAAACCATACACCAAGCCCCAGATCACAGGCCTGGTCATGCCTTAAATACACCTTTCTGCAATCAGCCCCAGGTTTGGCTGATTGCACGTGTGAGCTTCTGGCTGCTGAGAGCACCTGCTGGCCAGCTCCGGCACTGCAGCCCACACGGCAGATGAGTCCCACCACCAGTGCTGAGTCCATTCCTGACAGTACCCCCCCCCCTCAAGGAGCGGCCTCAGGACGCTCCAGACAGTCCTTAGTGGGCAAAATGTTCCACCGCCCGGGTCAGGTAACTGGCTGAATATCCAACTGCCGGAGAAAACCGGCTGGCTGGGTTTCCTGCTGGTAGACTTCTCTTTGTGTAGGAGAACCCAAGAAGGCAGGTCACTGGGCACAGGATTTCCAGGAGCAGGCTGGGAATCAGTTATTGGCCAGTTTAGCTGGACATCAGGGGCTGGCATGTCGGGCTGTGCAGCGGGCAGAGGCACGTCAGCGGGCACCGAGTCATCTGGCACGACAGCGGGCACCGAGTCACCAGGCACGTCAGCGGGCACCGAGCCATCTAGCAGAACCCCGGGCACAGAGTCACCTGGCAAGTCAGCGGGCACCGAGTCACCGGGCATGTCAGCGGGCACCGAGCCATCTAGCAGAACCGCGGGCACAGAGTCACCTGGCAAGTCAGCGGGCACCGAGTCACCGGGCATGTCAGCGGGCACCGAGCCATCTAGCAGAACCGCGGGTACCGGGTCACCAAGCTCGACTGCAGGCACCAAATTAACTGGCACAACAGTGGGCACTGAATCAACTGGCACGACAGCGGGCACCAAGTTATCAGTCATCAGGTCATGTGGCTCAACAGCGGGCACTGGGTCCTCAGGCATCAGGTCATCTGGCACGACAGCGGGCACCGAGTCATCAGGCATCAAGTCTTCCGGCTCAACAGCGGGCACCGAGTCAACTGGCACGACAGTGGGCACCGAGTCAACTGGCACCGAGTCAACTGGTACGACAGCGGGCACCAAGTCAACCGGCACAACAGCGGGCACCGAGTCAATTGGCACCGAGTCAACTGGTACGACAGCGGGCACCAAGTCAACTGGCACAACAGCGGGCACCGAATCATCAGGCATCAAGTCATCTGGCTTGACAGGGGGCACCGAGTCAGCTGGCACCGAGTCAACTGGCATGACAGCGGGCACCGAGTCAACTGGCACCGAGTCAACTGGTACAACAGCGGGCACCAAGTCAACGGGCACGACAGCGGGCACCGAATCATCAGGCATCAAGTCATCTGGCTCGACAGCGGGCACTGAGTCAACTGGCACCGAGTCGACTGGCACGACAGCGGGCACCGAGTCAACTGGCACCGAGTCGACTGGCACGATGGTACAGCGAGTGGGAGCAGGGTACTGACATGTGGTAGATAGCAGGGTATACTGGGCTGTCACTGGGGGTGCTGTCGGGAATGCAGGAAAAGAGCTTTGAGCAGAGGAATGATGAGAAACAGGACTGGTTCGTTGCAAGCTGATTGAGGCTGGGTGTAACAAGTCTGACCATGTCTTCAGTAAGGGTTGGACAACGCTCAGCTTACACAAGGCCTGTCTGGTCAAAGATTGCACTGCGTTTATACACTTCTTCAGCACATGTGGTGAACATGCTGAATAATGCTCCAAGAAGCAATCCGGATCATCCTCCAACAACCATACCAGTGATATTATTTGACTCACCCTGAATGGAGGAAGGAATTCATCCCTGCTTTCAGGGGTACTAGATGAAGCCAACTCAACACAAGCCTGAATCAATGGTTGCACCTCAGAGAGCTCTAGGACCTGACCTACTAGGGAATGAGCGACCCGTATGCACTCTAGCAGCTGATCCCTGGTATACTCCCGCAGAGTCTGATAGGCATATTCTCTGTCATCAAAGACTAGCATAGACAAATATATAACCTCATCAGGATGCATCCTTCACAACAAGTCAAGATGGCTTCCCTGTGCAGCCACTTCTGGTTAGGAAAGGCCTTGGTGTGATGTCAGGAATCTAGGAATGACCAGAAAGGTGTGGACTGACACAGGGAAACGCAGGTTTCAGGTATAGTATAATAATACAGTTTATTATTAGCCACCCAGATATATATATATAAACGCACAGTGAACAAACCAACCTTCCACTAATCTTATTAGGTGCAGGAACACAGGGTCAGGGCTGGAGAGGTGGAACGGTCAGGCCGGCCGTAGGGTTCTGTAATGACTGTTTGGTGGTACCTCTAGTGGTCCCCAGGACAGGATTCCCCAGGGCGCGGAGTCTAAGTCCCAGTCTGCTTATTCACCAGGGCCCCTGATGGTGGGGATGGACTTGGAGCAGACAGGAACCAGGTCGCGGCCCCTGAGTACACCTGCTAGTGGTAGAGGGATCCGCCAGAGGTATGTGCAGGTACGGCTGGATCCGTGCAGGATGGATGGATGGCAGAGTAGTTAGCGTGGTCAGACGGGCCAAGTCAGCAACGTGCGGGCAGCAAGGTACCAAAGGAGAAGGCAGAGAATGGTCAAGGTCACAAGCCAGGGGTTCAACAGGAGACGGTAAGCAGAGGTCAGGATCAAGCCAGGTCAGCAACGAAGCAGGAACACAAGATACCAGGTACAGAGGCTCATGGGAAACCATACACCAAGCCCCAGATCACAGGCCTGGTCATGCCTTTAATACACCTTTCTACAATTAGCCCCAGGTTTGGCTGATTGCACGTGTGAGCTTCTGGCTGCTGAGAGCACCCGCTGGCCAGCTTTGGCACTGCAGCCCACACGGCAGATGAGTCCCACCACCAGTGCTGAGTCCATTCCTGACAAACCTTGATCCACTACAGTCAGGCTTCCGTCCCCTACACTCCACCAAAACTGCCCTACTTAAAATCACTAACGACCTGCTAACCGCCAAAGCTAATGGCCATTACTCAGTCCTCCTGCTCTTCGACCTCTCCGCGGCCTTCGACACAGTCGACCACCCCCTCCTCCTTACAAAACTGCATTCCCTCGGCATCAGGGACGCTGCTCTCTCCTGGTTCTCCTTCTACCTATCCCAACGCTCCTTCAGGGTCACCTATAACACTGCCACCTCCCCCTCGCTCCCCCTCTCTGTTGGAGTCCCCCAAGGCTCTGTCCTCGGACCTCTTCTCTTCTCCATCTACACCTCCTCCCTTGGCAAACTGATACACTCTCACGGCTTCAACTATCACCTCTATGCCGACGACACATAAATTTACCTCTCCACCCCCACCTCACCCCCTCACTCTCCGCCCGCATCGCCCACCTCCTGAACGACATATCAGACTGGATGTCGCTCTATTTCCTCAAATTAAACCTGTCCAAAAGCGAGCTTCTGGTTTTCCCCCCAGCCCGCGCCCACCCCCATCCTCTCCATCACTACTAGCAACGCCACCATCAATCCCACCCCACACGCCAAAGTCCTGGGTGTCACCCTGGACTCAAACCTTTCCTTCCAACCTCATGTCCAATCACTATCAAGGTCATGCAGGCTCCACCTCCGCAACATCTCCAAGATACATACATTCCTCACCCCAGACACTACTAAACAACTCGTACACTCCCTCATCATCTCACGCCTGGACTCCTGCAACTCCCTTCTCACTGGTCTACCCAAACAGACGCTATCCCCACTCCAGTCTATCCTGAACTCAGCGGCTAGACTCATCCACCTCACCAACCGCACCACATCTGCCAACCCCTCTCTGCTAATCCCTTCACTGGCTCCCGATTGCCCAGCGCATCAAATTCAAATTACTAACTCTGACCTACAAAGCCATTCACAATGCCGCCCCAAACTACCTAACTGACCTGATACCCAAATACCACCCTACCCGTGCCCTTCTCTCCTCACAGGACCTCCTACTCTCTGGCTACCTGGTCTCCTCCTCCCACGCCCGACTGCAGGACTTCTCCAGGACTTCCCCCATCCTCCGGAACTCCCTACCCCAAACCATCAGACTGTCACCTACCCTCCTCACCTTCAGGCACACCCTGAAAACCCATCTCTTCAGGGAAGCCTACCCCACCCTCACCTAACAACCAATCTCCTCCACTTCTCCCACCACTCCATCCCCCACAGCCACTTCCTCCTGTACCACTTCCCCTCCCTCCTAGATTGTAAGCTCGAAAGAGCAGGGCCCTCGAACCCCTCGTATATTGTATTGTTACTGTTTTGTCTCATGTTCTGTCCCCCTTGCTATTGTACAGCGCTGAGCAAACCCTTTGGCTCATTATAAATACTGTATAATAATAAGAAATGTCATTTATGTACAGCGTTGCATGACTGAACAATGGTCAGTTAAAGTAACACAGTGCCATATCGCAAAAAATGGCCTGATCAGGAAGGGGGGTAAATCCTCTGGAGGGCAAGTGGTTAATTATGCAAACAGCTCCCCAACCTCATCATAAACAAAGAGAACTATGTAGGACATTTTAGTGCTGAAGTTTCCAGAAAGCAGCATCTAAAAAAGATAAGCTGCATTTTTTAAATATTTAGCTATGCTACAGTATGTGAATGGGAATGTGTAACTAATGTAAAAGGTGCTATCCCAATTTGACTGCAAAAGTGAAAATACACTTTAATGGTCCATGTGTCAAGTCATATGAAGATTCAGTCATCAGATTCTAATTATCATCACTATAATACCGTATGGAGACTTTTGTGACACCCTGTAGTGTAACATGCCCAGTATTAAAACACTCCAGATGTATCTTTAACTCAAGTAAAACCGATGCCTAAAATGTATAGCTGCAATGAATATACCTTTAATTTCCAGTTACCTTTAATTCTAAAGAAGTGGAAGGAAAGGTTCGGTGTGCATAAGATGGATGATAGTGTGAGAAAGAATTAATTGTCCAATGATATGACAGAATCCGCATTGCCTCCTCATGATTGATCACAGCATGTATACACCAGGCCTATTTTACAGACCTAATTTACATATACTGACAGCCAGTAAATGTGACCACATACTGTCATCCTTTAACAATGAATCTTAGAGTTCACAGACATAGAAAATTGTTCACTGAATACTACCCATCCAACTGTCAGTAAATAACATTCATAAAAAGTACTGATTTTTTAACACAAAGCATTAAAGAGGAATTATAGTAATTTATTGTCTTTAATATACATATGAAAGAAATCAGCTTACTGTATGCCTTATTATCATTGTGTGCTATTGTACTTAAACTCTTATTTTGAAGCCTTTTTAAACTTCCTATCTCACTGTGAAAAAAAAACAGACCGTGTGAAAAAAGAAGCACATTTTTTACTTAGAATATTAAAGTGAGTTGGAAATTCTGACATGTACATTGCTCATTTAAGTGAACTGTAAGGTCCCATTCACACTTGAGAATTGTAGTAACGCATATCATGTGTGTTGGTGCCATGTGGTGGCATTCATTCTTAACGGTACCCCAATGTATCTTCATAGTGTACCTACTTTGTAGCTCACCGCAATGCATGATACCACACTACAATGCATTACGGTGCATTGCTGAAAATGTGGCATGCATGATTTTTGGTCTGTTGCATTGTGTTAGGCGGCTCATTCAAATGAACAGGTTGCCTTAATGCAATGCATGGTATACAACACAACAAATCAGTTGGTGTAAATGGCCCCTGTTTAATATGTCCATTTGAATGGCATCTACATTCTGAGTTACAACCACTATAAAATCCAGGAACATCATGACGTTATTACATGTTTTTGGGCAATTCAACATAGAAAGTAAACACAGTTCCAAGGCAGGAGGGCTTTATACATCAAGACCATTGAGTAGCACTACCCCCGTAGGAGTCGCTAGAGTTGGGTCCCCCTATAGTCTTGTACAGCCAGGCAACACACATTTTCCATACAGACTTGCATCCAGGAGACGGTAGCCAGTCCTTGAGCTTGTTGTTTTTTTTTTGTTTCTTTTTTTAGAGAAATTGAACTTGGTTGGGTTAAGGGGTGTATGGGATGCCGAAGGGAACGGCAACTGAGGACAAACTTCCTGGAACTATGTACAAGTCTCTTTAACTGCAAAAATTATCTTCCGTATCTCTCCTGGTGTATTCTCACCGGCATCTCCTGGTGTAGCACCTCAGACACTAGACAGTCCTCTTGTATCCAGATGTCTGAGGAGGCAGGGGATCCAGTGCCTGTCACTTTAAATATAAGACCTGGGTAGTAAGCTAATCTAGTTTCCCACTAGAGTACGCTGCCCCCTTTCTGGCCCAGGAAGTGTAGGTCTACTCACTCAGTCCTCTGTCTGTCAGCCGATGGGTCAGTGGCTGCTCTCAGGCCTTCGCTGGGCCACTCCATCCCTACTACACAGATGGTCCTCTCTCTGGGGGTCGATGAGGTCCTCAGCTTTCCTCCTTTCCAGCTCTTTCGCCTGTAGGCCCCATCCAAGGCTCCTGCTTTCCAGCCTCTCACTTCATCTTTCACCCCAACTCTCCTGTTGCTGAGCAGGCTCAGCCACACATGAAGGCTGCCCTGGCCCTAAGCCAAGCCTCCTGCTTGGAGATTGGCCAAGGTCCTCCAAGTGTGTAGGCTAGCCCCTCATCAGCCCTGATCAATGTTTTTAGAATCTTCTCCAAAATTCTAGAGCTGGGGGTGGTGTTGAGAAATTGACATGCAGAGCCTCTCAGCCCTGACCTGAAATAATCCCCTCTCTAGCTAAAAACCTAATCTAGCTCCCCCTAACTATCTAGAAGAGTGCTACAATTGCATAATACAAACAAAAACCTGCATATCCAAGCTCTTAACTCAGTTTCTAACAGAGTGTCCCCTAATGGGTTCCTCAGAACAAACAAGCAAAACATGTACGTTGCACTTTTTGGGTCTTTCGCTAACACTCAGACTTATCACTCAGCAGCAGGCTTCTACAGCTCACATATAAAAAAAAGCCTGTGTAAAAATAGGGAAAAAAAGGAAAAACAATAAATAAATAATAAATACATACATACATAAAAGAAACACTCTTTAAGCTGTCACTTTACCATGTTTTTATGTTCCAGGTAGGTAACCCTTGTACCTTTTAGTGTTCTGTCAATAGTAAGTTGTTTCCCACAGCAGAAGGTTACAATAGCATACAGAGAGCCTGAAGATCAGCCAGCTCACATATAAAAAAAAAGCCTGTTTCCTGCTGAGACTAAGACAGCCCATAGATTAGTTAGTTTTTTTTGTTCAACCAGTTATTTGAATGAAAAAACCTGACTGGTTTTCCCCATCTACACATTTAACATGGATGGGGGGATACTCCCTGCTGTCCTATTTTATCCTGACAGACTTCTCTGCCATCAGAATAAACTGATCAATGCTGCAGGCTATGGCTTGCTGGGCTGATTGGGCAGGGGAAACGCAACAATTTTTTTACCAATTTCCTTCCCATACATGGACTGAAGTTCAGCTGGTTCTTGCTGAGCTGGCTGAATTTCTATCCGTGTATGGTGGGCTTAATAAGAAATTGAGGCTTCATTCCACCCAAAGCTCTACAAAGCCTCTGAGATTTAGACCCCAAACAGAACTTGAGATCTGAGATAACAAAAAGTTTGTTTGCAATGAGACTGGTATTCCACATAGGAATGTGAGAAACCTAGTTGACACATATACACCCTCCACAATCCTGCCAGCCAGTGCCTCACACTTGTGGGAAGGAGTACATTTTGCCAACATAGGGGTAGATTTACTAAAAAGTGAGCATGCAAAATTTGGTGCAGCTCTACATAGAAACCAATCAGCTTCCAGGTTTTGTTTCCAAAGCTTAAGTTAGAAGCTGATTGACTACTATGCACAGCTGCACTAGATTTTGAGTGCACTTGTTTTAATAAGGTTGCTCCTTTTGGTGAGATCAGTAAGTGGGGCTGCTATAATAGCAAAGTTATCCGACAAACATCTGGCTTCTTCTAAGCCTATTTCATATCTTTTTTGGATTGACTCTTAAACTGGCCTTACAAATGGAATCTACAACTGTCTGGACCTTCTGTAAGTTGGAATCCAAGTCAAGTAAAAATTAGAGCATCAACTTTATGCTGAAACCTGGACTCCATATAAGCCAAAACAGAAAACCACATTCTATTACAGTCCATTTAGTGTAGCAAAAAAAGCCTTTTTCTTTGCTGTGTCTGTTAAAGGAATCTGTCTAAATCCTTCACTATGAAAAAGAGTGATATCTGTTGGGACCCAACCATTCTATCAACTCATCCACCAGGTGCACAGGATAGGCATTACATTTGGTTATTACATTTTGACTCATTGCAGAACCTGAGGTTTCCATCCAGTAAATTAGTACAACAAATAAAAACCAAAATCTCTGTATCATGGTGTTATGGTATTTTGTATTAAGTGCAGTAAATGCACTTTACACACATTTTACTGCATTGCTGCCTATTCCCTTTGACACCAAACAGGTGATGACACATTAAAGTCCCTGCAGGTTGTGTTTTTTACTACTCTGCACTCTAGTACAGAAATATTAATAATAATAAACTTGGCTGATTCTTAATTTAATTCTATGTTTGGTGCGCCCTCCATGTTGTAGCTGACTGTGATGTACCACTAGAAACCAATTAGATAAGAATGACGAAGAAACAAAGTGGAAAGGCAGTGCATTTATTTAATTACAGGAGCAGCATCAGTCTTAACAATGACCATGCACTAAAGCTGAATGTATCCTAGGAGGTGGGAAAACATTTGACTTTATAGAAGGTCTGCAAAACGATGCGTATGTTGTGTATGTAGAATATGCCAAAGATCGAGGTAAAAAAAAATACAAGAAACCAGAAAGAGTTAGATGAGCACCTGCCAAGCCTTTTGTTGCACAAAAGATCAGTGAGGTCATTAGGTTACCATAATTGAAAGAAGTACCTCATTAGCCAGACAGCGATTTCTCATTAACAAGCAATAAGCGGTATGTATATTATACAGAAGGTCTAGGGCACAAAATTCTGCAGATTTAAAAAAAAAAAACTTAGAAAAAGAATTTCTGTTCCCCAAAATCTTACAACTTGTGGCATTAGTTAGCCATTAAATGGTATCATATTGATAGATGTTTTCATGCTTATTATAAAAATGAATCCTGTAACAATGTCATTCTGCTGGCAAGCTACACTTCATTTCTTGTATCTGTGCCAGGGCTATTTCATTTTTGTGCTAATGTGATCATAACAAGTTGTCCATAAATAAATATAGCATTAAATTATTAGTGGGTTGTTTCAGACAGCCAACTGAAGTGTTAATCCTGCCAAATAATCATATATCTGACTTTCCGCCTTTCAAAATATTTTTATGCTCTTGTTTTTCTGTCACTTTTGCAATTCACATGTCCCTATCACACCAAGTAACCAAATGATGAGAACATTATTCGGAGTTAGCAGTCTCCTGTGTTAATGTTACCATCCATCCAGTTTTCCAGGGACAGTAATTGTTGTGCCTGCACACTTTCAGGTTTACTCTATACTGCTGGGTGCCTAGTGCTGCTGCCTGGAATGCCCACAATATATTGTGATGTTAGGCAGAAAAAGGGAAGGGTAATGTATGGATGTAATTTGTTTGTTACTTACAAACTCTGCTGTCCCTTACTTATGTCTGACCTCTGCGATCTATACGTTACTTACTCCTGACCTCTGTAATTTGTATGTTACTTACAAACTCTGCTGTCCCTTACTTATGTCTGACCTCTGCGATCTATACGTTACTTACTCCTGACCTCTGTAATTTGTATGTTACTTACAAACTCTGCTGTCCCTTACTTATGTCTGACCTCTGCGATCTATACGTTACTTACTCCTGACCTCTGTAATTTGTGTGTTACTTACAAACTCTGCTGTCCCTTACTTATGTCTGACCTCTGCAATCTATACATTACTTACTCCTGACCTTTGCACTTCATAAGTTACTTACTTTTAACCGTTCACTCTGTGCCTTACACACTCTTAACCAGGGGCAGATTGGCAACTCATGGGGCCCTCAGGCAATAGGGGATCATGATGCCCCTGTGTCCTCGCCCACACTCAAACCACACCAAAAACAGCCTATGAAAGGTATCAGGGGCATCTCATGGGGCCCAATACTGACCCTGGGCCCTCGGGCAGTGCCCAAGTGCTGGAATGCTCAGTCCGTCCCTGCTCCTGACCCCTGAAGTCTGCCTATTGTACACTGCTCCCCATAGCAGCATAGACGCAAATTTTAACTAATAATACCACTTTAAGCCCCTCCCATTTTCACCCCAGTTTGACTACACCCACAGTTTGCAGCAACACACTACATACATCCACCTTAGGCAGTTGTGCTTGGAACATTTCTGCCCATTAGAAAATTTACCCGCACTCATTGATTTTTTAACAACTCTATCATTTATTTTAAATAACATGTTATACCTACCTGCTCAGCGCAATGATATTGCACAGAGCTGTCCCTTATTTGTCCGTCCCCTATTCAGCACGGTCTGCTGCTGCTCTCCTCTGGGTGCCCCCTTAGTAAGCACTGTTCTGTGAGAGCACTTGTGCGGGTTCACTCCCAAGCCGGGCTGTGTGCATCCATAGAAACACGCAGCACTGGTAAACCGTACCCCATTCTCACTCCTGACAGGTGTTTGACTAACAACAACAGAAGCCTCCTCTGCTCTCACAGTCTCTTGTGAGACCAGGAAAAAAGGAGATTGGAGCTGCTACCCAGGGCAATGCTAGATCATGAGAGGAGTCAGGTAAAAGTTTAAGTGGGGAAAACAAATAGTGGAGTGTTTTTTTACCTTAATGCAGACAATGCATTAGGGTGAAAAGACTTAGACTTTAGAATTACTTTCGTGTCAGTGGTCACCAGGTCAAATAAAAGAGTGAATCTCCCCAGCAGGGACTCAAAACCAATAAAAAATTGACAGAGGGTTGCACCTCTACCCCACTAAAAACTAAAAAAAAACCTCCTGTCCACATGTACTGCCAACTGAGCTGTCTGCACATTCAAGCAACCTGAAAGCGACAATTTTAAACACAATATTTCTATATATGTTTTTGAACTGGGAGCAAAAAAAGTAGGCTAGGACATGAAACATTATTGTTTCATGCTGCCAGGAAAACAGTTTTGCTTTAAACAGAGGTGATGTACCTGTGCTGAAATAAATATAAACCTAA
The DNA here is from genome assembly GCF_062004578.1 of Staurois parvus. NCBI lineage: Eukaryota > Metazoa > Chordata > Amphibia > Anura > Ranidae > Staurois > Staurois parvus. Next base: position 2,495,667 of record NW_028318260.1, on the reverse strand, counting down.
GACCTAAGAAAAGCTCAACATAGTTATAGCTTAAAACATAACACAAGCAGCAGAAATAATCAAGAGGCATACAAAACGTCATGTAATAATAACTGACGTCAGTCATTATTTAGCAATTATGGTCCTGGGGTACTATCTCTAAAGCTGGTCATACCCACTTTGAATTTCTCTCATTCAGCCCTATGAAAGAGAGAAATTTATTGAACCCTCCATCCACACAAAGCAACATGGAGAGAGGATTGTCAGCTTCTCCGGTGGCTGCTGAATACGTGAACAGTGCTTGCACCAGAAGTGCTGTTTGGGAAATCATTTTCAGACCACCTTCTGTCACAAAAGTCAACTGGAATATAGACGTTTGTTGAGCAGGGGGTTCTGAAAGGGCCACCCACAGCTTGAATTTTGGCAGATTCCAAAGGAATTCTCCAAAATATGAGCAGTGTATGGCCAATGTAAGTCTCTGTGGAAACCAGTGAGACATGTGAAGCATATGGGATGCCTACTAAACTTTGGGTTTTACACCCATAATGAGCATTTAATAGTTCACTAGGATTCCTCATAATCAATGCCAAAGTACCTAAACACCTGCTATTTATGCTACATATAGTAATCTGTTTAGTAATTCTTGATACTTTTCCCATACTGCACTTGGGGACATGAAAAGGATAATCTTGGGTTTTGCTTTAACAGCAAGAATAATTCTTCCTTTTCACAGCCCAGTATAACTTTGTGTATATATATATATATATATATATATATATATATATTTTTTTTTTTTTTTTTTTTTTTTTTTGTGTAACAGCAGCACTCACATTTTAAAATTGTAGCTACAATCATGAAAAGAAAATAAGGCCACTGCAGGAAAAATGTACGCTGACATCCAGGGACTTCAATATAGAGTCGTTGGCTTCAGATATTCCTATCAATATGTAATTTGTGAGAATTTTCCACAATAAACAGAAATATCCCAAAAATACAAACAACATGTTAAAAAAATCCCCCAGCTGGCACATCAAAGATGTTCAAACACTCTAGTTACACAGATGCAATAATATATAAGAAACAGTGCACCTATAAATACAACATATATAACAGTAAATGCAATAAAATCTAAGTAAAACAAAGGTCTTTCTGCAAAACAATAAAGTATTCTTGAGATATAAAAATCTTGAGTAGTAAAAAAAAATATTCATATCATTTTAATTGTATTATTTGTGAAAAATCCATTTCCCTCCACATAAAACAATAAAGGCACCCATTGGATCTTTTAGCTTTCTTATTAAGGAAATGTGTTGTGTGTACTTCTTCTTTATTTGGAAAGTTTTCACCTCTGATAACACCTCCCAAATCAAGTACCAGATGCCACATACCAATGGGATCAGAAAATAAATTGCATATAGTGTAAATTTGTAAAGGTTATTCATAAAACAGATTAGGTAAAAACAGACTTATATTTCACCTGTGCAAAACAGCACTATGCAATCAAGCATCAAAGTGACAGATTATCATGCAAACTGACAGATTTTCATACATGCAGCTTCCCTCTTGCACCCACTGCCAGTATTGGATCCAGTTGTGTCTCCGAACTTGGCACTGCATGTTTGGCTCCGGCTAACGCGTTTCATCATTGTGGGCTTTGTCAAGGGTGCAGCATGTATCATGGCATCACACATGCCTTCTTAAACACTTTGTTAACAGAGCAAACCAGACACTAAGGTCCCAATGCTTATCCCCATGCACAGAACAATTCCCACAGTAATAAAACTCAATGCAAAGAGCACTTCCACTGCACATAGAAAGCACACTTGTTAAATCAACTCAAACTTCACCCTATGTAGCTAAAATTAAATTTCTAATGCCTGATATCTGCAAACCTGTATGTAAATTAAAATATAAAAAGTACTTACTAGTCCATAGAGTTCCAAGTTTTCTTTCATCCCAAAATTCTCCTTTGTCGTTCTACTCCTGATCTTGTGCAAAATGCAAAGTTGTAGCAATATTATAATATTAACATTTCAGCAGTAATAACTGTAATTTACTAGCAAATAAATTTTTTGGAAACTCCATTGTTGTCCTATCTAGCTAAAATTAGAGTCCAGTATTGTCTTCCTTTCAGTCCAAAATTTTCCTTTGCTGTTCTGCTCCCAATCTACCATCTTGGAATGATATTTCACACAGTTGCCACGGCGCACGTCTCTGCCAGATCTTTTGGATCGGCTGTGCATGCATGGGGGATCTCACACTGAAATACTGCCTCTTCGGATGTCACATAGACATCCCAGGAGATAGTGGTTGGAATACATCATCCTGAACTAGGCATGGTACAGGAAGTGAATCAATTCAAAAATTAAAAAAGATGTTTAGTCTTTAAAAAGAAATATTTTTGCAAATGTGTAATAGGGAAGGGAAGGAGGCAGATAAGTGGAAGTGTTATTCTTGAGTGATGGTTTGCTTTAAATACAGTGTTCCCATAGCAACCAAGAAGCTAAGGTCGTAATGCTTATTCCCATGCAGAGAACAACTCCACAACTGCCACACTGTAACAATAGCAAACATACCATATACTGCTCAGGTACAATATAACAAAGCTCTCCATGGTTATAAGCTGAATGTTTAGACCAGTCTTTCTCAACCTTTTTGAGACAGAGAAACCCCTAAGATAACTTTCAAGCCTCGGGGAACCCCTGCTAAAAATGACTATAGCTACAACTCATGATACATCAATGTGATGGTCAGTGGGAAGAATGCTCCTAATACTTGTGGTTACTGAGAAGAATTACCCCCTTACAGATAACGAAAAAGATCAATGGTGTCAGAACGTATCTGAGAGGCAGAAATTGTTCATTGCTCAAGGAACCCCTAGCAACCTCTGGAGGAAACACAGGGTTCCACGGAACCCTGGTGTAGACAATCCATTTGTTTCTCCTTCACTGCAACAATGGAATTTCCATACCAACTCAGATGTTTTTTCTGATGTATAGAATAACCTTGCCACTTGTAGCATGCTTGTTGTATATTGCACAAATATATTGTGACATACATATATCTGCATGGGTATATACTGAATATTTACACAATCCTTCTGCCTCTCCCTCAGTTGTAGCAACATGTATCAGCAGTAATAATTGTAACCCCTCTCAAATACATCATAATAATTGCAATCACTCCAATTATTATAAAACCTCAATATATCAAATAAATACCAGCGATAATAAATCTTAAATATTGTCATTGGGGACAAGCCTTGAATTCAGACCAAAGTAGAATTTAATTTGAATTTTGCCTGTTCAGCATTTAGCATATAGGAAAGCAAATGTTATGTTCTCCTGCCTGTTGAGCTGCACCTCCAGCTGTAGTAAGAAGTGATACATTTAGCAGGAGTATTACTACTAATAATACTATTGCTAGTAAATGTAACATCTTTCCACTCAAGCTGGTATCTAGGAATCCAGAGGCCACCAGCTTCCTGGCAACCAGTGGTTGCCTGGTCATTCAGCTGTCAACTGGAGATTCCATAACACACCCTCATCAAAGATTGGGGTTCTGGTATGAATTTTTTGGAAGACACCCATTTTTTTTTCTAGGATGTTCTAGTGGCAAGATTTGATTAGAATTTCCATTTCCATGCCAGCTTTTTCTTCTGTGAAAAATGGCATGGGTCCTCCTGAAAGGTCCCCCAAATAACATACCAGACCCTTAAGGAGATGTCATTTATAAACAATTTAAATTGATTTTTTTCTTCCGTTGTAAATATGATGTAGTACATTATATACACTGTACTGGTACACCACTTCACAGGCAAGTTCAGGGCATCCTCCAAGCATGTTATCTAAAGGAATTTTGGCATTGTTAATTTTGCACTTTAAGCAAAAGTGTTACTTCCCCACCAAACAGTAATTATTAAAAAAAATCTTTACATTATAACATGTCTACCCAGGGTAGGTCAGCTCCTCCCTATTAGTCCTATACATACCATCTTAATTTAAAAAAATTACATGCAGACATATTAAAAAGTAAGTACACCCAGTGTAAATTGTTTTCTTTTTATGTATTTGAACAGGCAAACATTGGAACTTGATTAAAACAGTGCCTACATATAAAGGCTATAGGCTTGAATGACAAATAAAATGGTGTATGTATTTGCATCATTTAAATTAAAGAAAATTAAGGTTTGGAAAAGTAAGCTCAGCCATGAATTTACCACCAATTCATATCCATGAAATTAGAATTGGGTGTTGCAGATTAGGCGCCAATGATTAGAACCTCCTTAGGGAGTATGTAGGTGAAACTTACGGTCTTATTTAAACTCCATATACCTAAGGTCTGGTGTTCCCTTTGCTATTTGCTTGTATGGTGTCATCATGCAATGATCAAAAGAACTCTTCAAGGCCCATAGCAAGAAAGCTGAGGATGCCTAAGCGTCTGGCAGGGGATTTAAAAAAATGTCAAATGATTTGAAATCAATTATTTCACAGTATAGAGAAAAAGATGTGCACGTGGCATTGATTTCAAACAATTTGCTACCTTTTCAGTCCAAGAGCTGACCACCTGATGCTAGAAACAAAGTCTCTAAGAAACCTAAACTTTAATTGCATTCATAACTCTTGCAACAGTTGGGGTCAAAGTACATGTATGTACATTCAGAAAGAGAATGAAAGAGATCATTTAAACCACATGAGAGGTGTATTCAGAAAAAAAAACCTTTTTGTTCAAATAGAACATTACAGCAAGACTACAGCAAGTTGAATTGTAAATAGGTCTTTCAACATGATAATAACACAAATCACACTAGCCAATCCACCAAGGAATGGCTCAAAAAAGATGAAATAGAGGGTTGTGGATTGTTCTGATTTGATTCCCATTGGAATTTTGCAGTGTTTTTTTAAAATGGGCAGTGCATGACTTTTATCACAGTACATCTATTAATAATGTTGAATAAATTATTGAAGGCAATTTTTCATGTGTTTTTTTACCTTTATCTGCAGGCACTATTTAGATCTAAAGTTTGTATGTTCAAATATTATTAAAAAGTCAACAATTTCCATGGGATGTACTTAATTTGTCACATGAATTGTATATGGCATATACTGTAATTTATAGTTAAAATTACATAACATTAAATATATAAGCATATGTCTAATATAGTATCTACTATGTAGACTATGTATATAAAATCAAATACTACAAATAGTATTAAAAAATTATAAACATATATATTTTACATACAAATTGTGATGTAGATAAAACATTAGATTAACCACTTGCCCTCCACCCTATAGCAGAATTTCCATGCACTGCCCTACCTGCACCGATATTGGCTGCTGGGGGAGTCCCGGCCGGATCGATATCAAGGTTGAGAGAGGAGAGATCTGATCTCTCTCCTGCACAGCAGAGAGATAAAAAGCAGCATGTCTTCCAAGTAAAAGAGCACACAAAACACAATGTAAAACACACACACAGCACAGTTAACCCTTTGATCGCCCCAGATGTTAACCCCTTTCTGCCCAGTGTCAATAGTAGCCCTGATCACTGTATTAATGTCACTGGGGATGTCAGTGACAGTTAGTCAGTTCTCCCCAGTGTCAGAATGCCCATCACAGTCCCGCTATAAGTTGCTGATCGCCACCATTACTAGTATAAAACAAATAAAAATAAAAATTCCAGTATATATACCGCCATTTGTAGACGCTATAACTTTCACGTAAACCAATTAATATACACTTATTGGGATTTTTTTTAGCAAATACATGTAGTAAAACACATTTTGACCTAAATGTATTTAATTTTTTACTGGATATGTTTTATAGCAAAAAGTAAAAAATATTGGTTTTTTTTTCTAAATTATTAAGTCTTTTTTTGTTTATAGCGCAAAAAATAAAAAATGAAGAATTGATCAAATACCACAGAAATAAAGCTCTATTTGTGGGAAAAAATGACAAATATAATTTATGTACAGCATTGCATGACCGCACAATTTTTAGTTAAAGTAACGCCGCACTGTATCGCAAAAATTGGCCTGGTAAGAAAGGGGGGGTAAATCCTCTGTAGGGAAAGTGATTCAAAACATAATATTTACAAACAACAAATGAGAGATCATAATCCATAGTCAATCATGTAAATAATCATATGATTGAAATAAAATTTTAATAAGAAGAAATATAAAGAGAAGTAATAATCTTCCATATGTACAGAATTAGGAAAACTAATCAATAATCTAAAACCATCCCAAAAGTTAAAAATCATCAATAAAACAATAGATATCTATATTGTATCCATTTGGATAAAATTATCATCATCATGGATCCACCTAGTTTCAATTTGAATAATTATCTAACTAAGTTAGAACCTCTCCAATGTCCCATGCCTGTTACCTGTTAGCAAACTGTTAGCGCTATATAAATTGTGTATAATAATAATATATTTTCAACTATAAAGAAACACTGTGATTTTTAAAGCTGATAATATACTGTATACATGCTCTGCTATGCTTTTCTTAAGACTTTTTTTGTCTGACCTATGTACTGTAAGTCACAAAACTACTGTAACATATATACAACGTGAGTGGTGCGGCAAGAAATAAACAACTTATATTTTATGGTTTGAATGACCTGATTTGGATTGTATAAAGCTTTTTTGGGATTGAGATCAGGACTATGGGCATTATTAAATATGGAACCCACCAGTATATGTAGGGGGATCCTGGCTTCCATATGTGGTGCATTTAGACAACACAAGAAATGTTGTATAGCTACGGCATTGATACTCCAGAGGTCTCCTGATGAAGCAGACTATGTGTTATATGTGAAACACGTAGAGAGAGAGAGAGATACACTTGCACCATAGAAATAAGAAATCCATGTATCTCTAAATATAGTAAAATAGAAACTTACTATGTGACTTTTCTATAGGAATGGATGGTCAGCGGGGTGGTGAGGCATAGCTTCTGGAAAGATTTTAAATTTGTGTATTGCTAAAAGCGCAGAACGTGACACATCAAATGCTAAGAATTGATTTTTAATAGTGTTTAATAAATATGACATTTTATACAAGTGTTTGTGTTTAGGTGCCTTAAAAGTCTGACATTTTTTCTTCTGTCAAATATTGTGTACAACCATAGATGTGGCACCTTGGCCTACCACATACTTATGCAGAGAACTGAACCCATTCAGTACTTGATTTGTGAGGAAATTATTAAAAAAGTAAAATATCTGGTGAGTTCCTTTCTAGGTTTCTGCAAAAGGTGGTGGATTAAAAAACTATATATATTGTGACATTATGAAAGGCGAGGTGATTGAGGGACGCATGCTTTCATATGCAGAGAACTAAGGTTTATTCCGGTCCAGGTTTCCGGGCTATCTTGACTGTGTTGGTTCCGAACCGGATCTTCCTTTCCAATTGTGACCACCAGCAGGTGGTATAAATAAAGCTGGACTGGAACAAGAAGTTGCTTTTGGCCAAGGACTCAAAGAGCCATATCTGAGAAAGAGTTGTGCATGTGAATGTTTGCACAATGTTTTGTTAGTGACTGGGAGAAGCCCTTCACCTGTGAGATAATAATCTCTGCTGTTTAGTAAGTGCCTGGATAGCAAGGATTTATTTCCTGTTTTGTATTGTTTATATTCCATGCAACCATTTAAATATAACTGGCTACAAGTCAGAATTTTAAGGAAGACCTGCCGTCTGGACTACCTTTTTTCCCATCTGAGCTAACCCCCAATATATGTGTGTGTGTATATAAATATATATATATATATATATATATATATATATATATATATATATATATATATATAGATAGATAGATAGATAGATAGATATAGATATATACTGGTCCTGCTGATGGGTTTAAATACCTTCTACAGCCCTGTCCAGCTCTCCTAGAGTAACTGCCTGTCTCCTGGAATCTCCTCCATGCTCTCGAGATTGTGCTGGGAGACACAGCAAACCTTCTGGTAATGGCACATATTGATGTTCCATCCTGGAGGGATTGGACTACCTGTGCAACCTCTGTAGGGTCCAGGTATCGCCTCATGCTACCAATGGTGACACTGTCCCTAGCCAAATACAAAACTAGTGAAAAACAGTCAGAAAAAATGAGTAGGAAAAAAATATCAGTGGCCTCCACCTGTAAACACGTTTCTGTTTTGGGGGTTGTCTCATTGTTGCCCATCTAATGCAGCTGTTAATTTCATTAACACCAAAACAGCTGAAACTGATTAACAATCTCCTCTGCTATTTAACTGACCAGATCAATATCCCAGGAGTTTAATTGGCTTGATGCTATACTCTGAATAAAAAGTGTTCCTGTAATTTTTCTGAGCAGTGTGTGTATATATATATATATACACATCTATAACAGCTTCAACTCTTCTGGGAAGGCTGTCCACAAGATTTAAGAGTGTGTCTATGGCAATATTTGACCATTCTTTCAGAAGCACATTTGTGAGGTCATGCACTGATGTCGGATGAGAATTCACCCTCTGCTCTAATTCACCCCAAAGGTGTTCTATCAGGTTTAGGTCAGGACGATCAAGTTCTTCCACCCCAAACTTTCTCATCCATCTCTTTAAGGACCTTTCTTTGTGCACTGGTGTGCAGTGATGTTGCAAGAGGAAGGGGCCATCCCCAAACTGTTCCCACAAAGTTGGGAGCATGATATTGTCCAAAATGTCTTGGTATGCTGACGTCTTAAGAACTCCCTTCACTGGAACTAAGGGGTCAAGCCCAACCCCTGAAAAACAACCCAATGCCATATTCCCCCTCTACCAAACTTTACACTTGGGACACAATGCAGTCAGTCAAGTACTGTTCTCCTGGCAACCTCCAAACATAGACATGTCCATGGGATTGCCAGACAGAGAAGTGTTATTCATCATTCCAGAGAACACGTCTCCATTGCTCTAGAGTCTAGTGGCGGAGTGCTTTATACCACTGCATCTGACACTTTGCATTGCACTTGGTGATGTAAGGATTGCATGAAGCTGCTCGGCCATGGAAACCCATTCCATGAAGCTCTCTACACACTGTTGTTGTGCTAATCTGAAGGTCACACGAACTTTGGGGGTCTTTAGTTATTGACTCTGCAGACAGTTGGCAACTTCTGCGCATTGTGAGCTTCAGCATGCGTTGATCCCCCTCTGTCATTTTACATGACCTACCGCTTCTTGGCTGAGTTGATGTTGTTCCCAGTTGCTTCCACTTTGTTATTATACCACTAACAGTTGACCGTGGAATATTAAATAGCAAGGAAATTTCACGGATGGACTTATTGCACAGGTGGCAACCTATCACAGTACCACGCTTGAATTCACTGAGCTCCTGAGAGTGACCCATTCTTTCACAATTGTTAGTAGAAGCAGTCTGCATGCCTAGATGCTTGATTTTATACACATGTGGCCATGGAAATGATTGGAACATCTGAATCCACTTTTTTGAAGTGGTGTCCCAATACTTTTGGCAATAAAGTATATGTGTGTATATATATATATATATATATATATAATTTCTTTTGGGCATTTTATATAATTAAGAATTAATATTATTTTGTTTGATTTTAGCACTGGATTTTAGCATTGGACTAATATGTATAATTCTAATCAATGCATCAGATGTTCCAGTTAGTGCATGTGTGTGCTTAGACTTCCCCATTAATTTAAAAAGTTCACAAAATTTTTGCTTTCCCTAACTTAATTCTGTTGCAGCGCAATTTGACCTGAAAAGGAGATTTCAGAGAACCAAGAGAAATTAATTTTAGGACTTAAAAGTTAAAGTCATTGCAAGCAAATTAATTCTGGGTTGTATCTGCAAATTCCACAGCAGAATGCTCTCTCTGTGATCTGAATCTGAAAAGGCGACAATACAATGATCCAAAACACAGTAATAATTGAACAAATGACTGGTCCAAACAGATGAAGTTCTATATTTTAGAATGCCTTCATCAGAGTTCTGACCTCAATCCCAAAAATATCATCATGTACATTTGAATCAGGCTTCTCAAAACAGACATTTCAAAATTAGAGAGGAACTGAATCAGTTTTCCGTATAGCAATGGGTCAGAATATATCCTATTGCACATGTCTCATCAGGATTTATAAGAACTGCTTGCTTGAGGTTATTGCCAAAGGAAGAATATGCACAAATTATTAGATAAAATGGCTAGCATCCCAGCATAAGCATAATGTGCTCATGCTGGAGTTGCTTCAGGTGTCTTAAGTAACAAATTATGATGTTTAGGATATTTTGGTTGTTTTATTTGGTGAGAAGATTAAATAATTTTAAAACAAATATGTAATATTTTACCAGCTCTTTGATAAGGTGCCTAAATTAGTTTTCTTTTTTTTCAGGCTTTTTACCTTTACTTTCTCTAGCAATTCCGAAATATTAACACACTTTTTATCTTTTTCCCTACACTAGTTGTCCCACAGGCTGGACTTAAAATCTGCCTTTGTTCATTTTCATTACATGGTAGATTGATGTAATTAGAATGATAAGATTGTTTTTGCTGTGTTTTCTGTTCACATAAATGACAAGGGTACTGCATTTCTGGCAAGATACAAATGCACTTTCTGTACTTGCTGAAAATGGTCTTAGCCTAAAAAATTAAAATGAATGCATCCACCACATCTAAGGATTGGTAAACAGGCAATATATTACATTTTTCTTTATGGGTTTACATACATTTTCATTGTTCAAAAATTTAATCCAGATCATTTGTATTTCTCACAACTGCACTTGTGCACCAACATTTTTTTCATAAATGTGCAAAAATAAATAAAGCTGTTGTCAAACCACGGTATTATATGCTATATGGCCAAATGTTTCTAGACACCTGATCATCTCTGCACCTATATGAAATTCTTGGACATCCTATTTCGAAATCATGGGCATTAATAGTTTCCTCTGCTATAGTGTATCAGAGGAAACTGACTATTCAGCCAAAAGTGCATTTGGGAAGCTGGATGAGCATTTAGTTTGGGTTTACCATAATAATACTGGCAACATACTTATTACAATATTTGGGGTGTTTTGTCTGCAAATAAATGATACTGTAATGTAGATTTCCACAGTTACAAATGGATGGGTCAGATTCAAATTGGGGCTTGAGCACAAGTAAATGAAATCTGAGAACACACTCACTACAATTTTGGGGTGTTTTGTGAGAAAAAATGATTCTACAATATTTGTTGTGGTTTTTTTTGGAAATACTGTAATGTTGATTTCTATCAAATTCTATCAGTTCGAGCTACTGAATGGTTTGCTGTCTTCCTGGTGCCAGGGTTCAGCATGTGGTGGACCGGGTTGATAAATTACTGGGAGGGGCTGGGCATGACCCAGCTGTCTTGGTCCATGTTAAAACCAATGACAGAATACATTGAAGGTGGAGGCTCTTTAAGAATCAATTTAAAGAACTAGGCTGAAAGTTGAAGGGAAGGACCTCCAAGGTGATATTCTCTGAAATATTACCTGTGCCATGCACAACTCAGGAAAGACATGGGGAGATTAGAGAACTCAATGCATGGCCAAAGACCTGGTGTAAGAGGGAAGGATTTAGGTTTCTAGAGCACTGAGCTGACTTTTCATTGGGGTGCAACCTATATGCTGTAGATGGTTTGCACCTAAATGGAAGGGGGTCTGCTGTGTTCGGAGAGAGGTTTATGGAATGGTTGGAGAAAAATTTAAACTAGGATCGAGGGGGGAGGGAGAATTAGATTATAATGGGCAGACAGATCAGACAGGGGTCAGTCCTTATTGGTGGGTGGAATGGGGAAAGATGGGGGGAGGGCTATGGCAAGTGATAAGAAGGTTTCCATGTTACAAACAACCATTGGAATTGGTGCCATTTGTACGAAAATAAAAAATATTCAAAATACATGTGCAAAAGGTGTAAATGAATTAAAGTGTTTGTTCACAAATGCCAGAAGTCTGCCAAGCAAAATAGGTGAGTTGGAGGCTTTGGTGCATGAAGAGAACTATGATTTATTGGTATTGCTGAATTGTGGCTTCATTCTTCAAATGACTGGGCCATTAATATTCCTGGCTGTTTTCTTTTAGAGAGACAGGGTAAAAAGGAAAGGTGGGGGTGCCTGTCTCTATGTGAGAAGTGATCTGAAAGTGAGTGTGAAAGAGGACCTAATTGATGGAGAGTGTGATGAGGCTGATGCATTATGGGTGGATCTGCACATGGGGGTACGTGCTACAAAGGTAATCATTGGAGTTTGTTATAGGCCTCCCAGTGTTAATGAGGAGGTGGAGACTCAGCTCCTTGCACAGATCGAAGGGCTGCAAGGGCTGGGATAGCGATAATAATGGGGGATTTTAACTACCCAGAAATTGACTGGAGTAATGGTACTGCAGGAACAGTTAAACACTTCAAGTCCGGACACTTTTACCCCCTTCCTGTCCAGGCCAATTTTCAGCTTTCAGTGCTATCACACTTTGAATGACAATTGAGCGGTCATGCAACACTGTACCCATATGATTTGTTAGCATTTTTTTGAGACAGATAAAGTTTTATTTTGGTGGTATTTATTCACCACTGGGATTTTTATTTTTATTTTGCTATGTAAACTAAAAAGTCCAAAAATTTTGAAAAAAAGTGTTTTTCTTATAGAATTTTGCAAATAAATAGTATTTCATCATAAATCTTGGCGAAAATGTATTCCATTATATTTTTAGTAAAAAAAAAATAAACCAAATTAGTTTATAACCAAAAATTATAATTTTTAAACTTTTTTTTTAATTTTTTTTTTTTAAATTTTTTTTTTTTTTTACATACTGTCACCCTAGCAGTACAGTGTTTTTTACACTGATTGATTTACACCCATAAAGGATGTAAAAGCAATCATTCTCTCTAGCTGCATTCTTGCAGCCATTGAGAACTACTGAGTGAGCTGTGATTGGTCACAGCTTGTCACATGGTACAAGGCTGTTATAAATAGCCTTGTACCATGTGACCTCTGTGATCATTCACAGATTTCACACGTACTAAGCAATGATGTCACAAGTGATATCTTGCTTACTACTCTGCATGTGATCACTGATTGATCAATCAGTGATCACATGATCGGGACCTCGTACAGAGGTCCCGTCCGACGATCGGTGTTCCACTGTGTCCGGAGGACACAGCGGGCACCGGATCGCGGTGCTGGGCGCTCCCAGGGAGCGCGCACAAGCAGGGTGCAGGGAAGCCGTTTATAAACGGCCACCCGACCCTGCACTGCTACCGTCCGGCTGTTTATATACAATGGCCGGACGGGAGGTGGTTAAAGGACAAAAATGTATAAACCTACTACAGGACAATTTTATGGTACAGTTCACAGAGGCCCTAACTAAGAATGTTGGACCTAGTAATCTCAAACCATGCAGAGCTTATTACTAATGTCCAAATAAAAGAACATCTGGGTAGCAGTGACCAAAACATGATTTAATTTATTGTTAGCTGTAAACAACAAGCACATAACTCAACTTTAAGAGAGCTAATTTTCCAAGGCTGAGAGCTGCTCTCCAAGACATAGACTGGGAGGAATATTGGCATCAATGAACACAACACAGAAATGGGAGTTCTTCAAAAAGACTGTATGTGAACACTCTGCAAAATATATTCCCATGGGCAACAAGTTTAAAAGGCTAAAATTGAAACCTATGTGGCTTACGGCCAAAGTTAAAAAAGCTATAAATAATAAGAAAATAGCTTTCATAAAATATAAAAATGAAGGAATGTTATCATCATTTAAACATTACAAAGAATATAACAGAATATGTAAAAAAATAAATCAAGGACACAAAAATTGAAAACAAACGACAGATTGCAAAAGATAGCAGGACAAACCCCAAAAAATTCTTCAAATATATTAATAGTAAGAAGGTCAGGTCCAAGCATGTAGGCCCTTTACAAAATAATCTAGAGTGGGTGACTGGGAACAAATAGAAGTCAAATTTATTAAATACCTTCTTCAGCTCTGTGTATACAAAGGAACATGGGGGAGCTCTTGTCCATAATGGGCATGGTCTTGCCCCAGAAATATTTAGACAGAATAAAGGTGAATAAAGCACCTGGGCTGGATGGCACACGGCCATGAGTCCTTAAATAATTGAGCTCTGTCATTTCAAAGCCATTGTTTCTCATTATTAGGGACTGGCATAGTAGCACTGGATTGGTGTAAGGTCAATGTGGTGCCAATATTTAAAAAGGGATCAAAATCTTTACCAAGTAATTATAGACCTGTTAGTTTAACTTCTATAGTTAGGAAGATACTGGAGAGTTTAATAAAAGACCACATAGATGAGTTCTTGCTTAAAAAAAAATATTTTAAGCAACAGACAGAATGGATTCATGAAAGACAGAAGTTGTCAAACAAATCTGATTTCTTTTTATGAGGAGGTGAGCAAAACCTTGGACAGAGGGGTGGCTGTGGATGTAGGATACTTGGATTTTGCAAAAGCGTTTGACACTTTTTTCAGCCTGGCCAACTATGTAACTATATTTATAAATGGTTACTGTTGGTGATCCTATTCAAAAATTGGGGTTGGAATGCAAACAACATACTCTGTACAATATTTAGGGTGTTTTATGGGAATAAATAATACTGTAATGTTGATTTCTAGACTTAAAAGTGGCCTATTCAAACTGGGGCTGAAGCACAAGTAAACTACATCTGGGAATGTACTCTTTACAATATTTGGGGTATTTTTTTTGAGAATGAACGATACTGTAATGTGACTTTTGGTGGTCCTTTTTAAATTGGGGCTTGAGCGCAAATAAATTAGTACTGGGAAATATTCTCAATACAATATAATAAAAACAATACAATATCAAATGGCTGTGGTGGTTCTATTTAAATTGTGGCTTGTGCCCAAATAATTTAATACTGATAATATACTCTAGATGTACTTTAGATATACTGTAGATGTCCACAGTTACAAATGGCTATTAGGGACCCTATTCAAACTGGGGCTTGAGCGCAATTAAATTAAATCTGGGAATGCGCTTAGTACAGTTTTTTTTCTGGCAATTAATCACACTATAATGTTAATCTCTGCAGGCACAAATGGATGTTGGTAGTCATATTCAAAATGGGGCTACAGCACAAAGAAATTAATACTGGGAACTTACTCACTACAATATTTTTTTTTTAAATAAATTATACTTTAAATGTAGGCAGGTTGAAATTAGTTAGATAGGTGGTGCCCCAGATGGAAGGGTAGGATTTAATGCCTTCCCAGCTTTTTGGGTCTTTTAGCAGGATCCTTGGGTCAGGCCCACTGCACCTGTGCATATAAAAAGGGGTCAGTGGGTCAAGCCCTGTGGTTGGTTGACGTTACTTCTTTGCCTTTATTTTCTGTGTTACATGGTCATGGCCATTTTCCTGGTTCCCACAGGACAGCTGCTCCCGAGAGGAGTGCAAAGATGTCACAGTCTGCCATCAAGTTGCAAAGTAGCCCAAGCTTGGGGTTTGACCTGAAGACAACAGCTGCTGGAGAATGCTCCTGATGGATGCTGCAATCACACAAACTCTGCCTCTGCAGGTATGATGTGACAGTACATAACCTGGTTAGGAGTAGGGACTAGGGACTTAGGATGTTGATTGTTTTCTTGAAGTTCTACTGGACTGTCATGTCTACCTTGGACTCTTTTGTAAGACTACCCTTTAATCTAAGTAAAGCATTGCAACTTTGTCTTCTGCCTGGTCTGAAGTCCTTGAAAGGGGTGCATTATAACTGGCACTACCACACACTCAGTCTACAGCTTGGATCACTAGCACATAGGTTAGGAAGAGTGTTATGCATGTGGTTGCCATGAGCAATGGAAGGTACAGCTAGCAAGCAGCCTATTCGAACTTGTCGCTGTTCTAGGTGGAATTTCCTCTAGCCATGAGGGAGATGTTGTCAGCACTCCCTATGTCACAGTCCGTCTCTCACAGCAAACAGAGCAGAACTGCATTGCAGAGGTCCCTATCCTGTACAAGGGTACGAATGTTCAAAGGTTAAAGTCAAGTGCATGTTTGGAGCCCACGCAATGTGCATTGCGAAGTTCCATTCTGCTACTAGGATCGGTAGTGGAAAACACTGGACAGGTGGCTGTGGTCAGTGTTCGGCACGGCCAGCCTAATTGCAAGCTACAGTGGAAAGATGTACTTTTACAAAGGGACCCGATAGTAATTGAAGAACAGTTGTTGTGCAGGTGTACATGGTGTATGTTTAGCTCTAAGCGTAGAGGCCTGCCTGAAGGTTTATTATTCCCTGACAACAACCTCAGCCCTTGTCCCAGGGAATTGGTGAAAATGACACTAAAGCAAAAGTACCCCGTGTGTGAAGTAGAGTGATCCTGTCCCAGGTGCCTAGTGTAGCCCCGAAGAACACACCCCAGGTCAGGCCTTTTATGTTTCCCAAACTTGACACCCAATGGTTTAATTGGAAAACATGGAGGACGTGACCATAATCCCATCTGCTTTACCCCACCTACCCTCAAACTTGCTCTGCCTTCCCCATAACATCTCATGAGTGGGGCTTGTGAGCCACCCCAGGGGTAGGCCTCTCATGCTTCCAAGACTTGGTACCCAATGAGTCAATTAGAAAACATGGAGGACGTGATGAACAACCACCGCCCTGCCCCCCTTACATACACTCCAGACTATTTAGGATGTGTTTCTGGGAAACACTAATACAATAAATGTTGATTTATAGATTTTTTAAAATTGTTGCTGTTTGATGTTATTTAATTAGGGGCTCGAGTGCAACTAGCAATAAGTAATAATAAATACATATTAGGAACATTCTAAATTTTTGGGTGTTTTAATGGACATAATGTTGATTTCTAGACTAAAAAACTGTTGTTGGGCCTCTTCAAATTGTGGCTGGAATGAAAATAAATGAAAATGGAAGAAAAGCCTAACACTAACTATTCTTAAAAACATTACGTCCACTCTTCCTACCTATCCTGCACACCTTGTGTAATAAAGATTTGTGTAGTTACCTATATTTGTTCTTCTCCGGTCCAGGCTCCCCTGTTTCAGTGAGCAGCTGCTGCAGGAAAGAGGAGGGATCGCCGATAGCAACTGGGCCAGGGGAACCTATGGGTGACATCACAGTTCCCAGAATTCACAGCTGTTGTTGATCTGTCCCTTACACAAGGGAATCAGAGGTGCAGGATCATTTGACTAGACTGGATTTAAAAAAGGAAAGTAAGCAGATTTGAAGAGTTGTTTTTGAAGAAGTGTTTTTCAAATTGGGGTTTGAGCACAAGTACATTAATACAAGGAAACTCACTACAATATTGTATTTGCCTTTTTGGGGAGATTAACGGACACTATATTATTAATTTGTAGGATACAAAATTAGGCATGCTGCCTCAGAACTACATATTCCATGAATCCTTGCAGCTCCCAGCTTCCCAGGGCTGCAGCTACAGCCAATAGAAATCCTCCCTATAAAAAGGGGAGAGAAAGCGGAATTGCAGCAGCACAGTAGCATGAGTGAGCTATCCTCAGAGGTGGAGTCTTTGCTGAGCCCCCCCTTAAAGGACCGACAGTACCTTACTACATCAGAGAAACTTTTTAATAGTCTTTATCTACCTACCTGTCCTGAGAAAGCAAGAGTAGTGTTGTGACAGCCAGGCAACTAGCATTCTCAGTAGAAGTCAGAATTTTTCTCTCATTACAGGCTTCCTTTAATTTTGACTTTTTGCAGTTATATTAGTTGTTTTTCTTTTTAGATAAATTCTTCATTTGTATTCTAAAACAAGGTTGAAACATGGGTTTGTATATTTTACTTTCAGACGAAATTTCCATTCATTTAAAATGCATGGAAACCAGATGAAATCAGCAGTGCTGCTAACAAGCCTTTATAGTGAGCTAGGCTAGATGAACAAAATATACGGTTTTCATCTATCCATTTTGCATGACTGAACTTCCTATAAGTATATGGATTGAAGTTACATTCATCAATATCACTTCTCTTCTAAGGCCTTTTGGCAAAGTATAATGAAATGACAAGGTAGGGGATCATCATTTACACCAGAAAATGTATATACATGACCCTGGGGATTAAAATTGCATTCTGTAAATTAACTGCAGCTTTCTATGCCTGAAATACTAGAGACTGGTTGGTTTTCAAGACAGAAATCTATAGAAAAATAATGTACAATAAAAGTGACATATATCTGACAGACTTATTTGGAAATTTTGTTTCATTTTTGTATTGTCATACATTACAGAACAGTTAACTAGTGACCATTTATTGTAGGCATAGGTGGGAACAAAAGTATTTCTTTAAAAAAAAGTATAATATGGTAACAGAACATGATCTCAGAAGTGTTGACATCTACAATCAAAGAACAACAGAATTGTGAGTTTACATTTTACTAGCAAGGGCATTTACACTAAAATAAAAACAATGTAAAACTATTTAAAAATACAAATCTTTGAATATCTCTGAATATTTTATTCAAAAAAGCTAAGGTTACATCTAATTGTAAAATATAAAACTAATGGCAACTACTCTATACTCTTACTACTTGACCTCTCTGCAACTTTTGATACTGTTAACCATCCCCTCCTCCTCAAAAAACTCCACTCTCTTGGCCTGAGAGACTCTGCTCTCTCCTGGTTCTCCTACCTATCACAGTGCTCCTTCAGCATTATCTATAACTCTGTCTCCTCCTCTCCACTTCCTCCTTCTGTAGGGGTCCCTCAAAGTTCCGTCCTTAGACCCCTTCTCTTCTCCATCTACACCTCCTCCCTTGGTCACTTGATAAACTCCCATGGCTTTAAGTACCATCTCTTAAAATCTTTCTACTCCTCACTTCACCCCTTCAGTCTCCTCTCGCATTACTAACCTACTAAGTGACATATCGGCATGGATGTCACTCCACTTCCTCAAACTCAATCTTTCGAAAATTGAGCTCATACTATTCCCTCCAGCCTGTGCCCCCTCCTCTGACTTCTCCATCAAGATCAATAATGCAACCATCAGTCCCTCCCCTCATGACAGGGTACTAGGTGTAATCCTAGACTCCCATCTGTCCTTTCAGCCCCAAATCCAATCACTGTCCAAATCATGTAGATTTCACCTCCGCAACATCTCCAAGATACGCCCGTTCTTAACCTTTAAAACTACTAAGCAACATATTCACTCCCTGGTTATATCTCACCTTGACTACTGTAACTCCCTCCTCATTGGCCTACCCCATCGCAGGCTATCCCCTCTTCAGTCTATCATGAATGCTGCTGCCAGACTCATCCACCTTACGAACTGTTCCATATCTGCCACCCCTCTCAGCCACTCCCTCCACTGGCTTCCCATTGCCCAATAAATAAAATTCAAAACCTTAACAATCACATATAAAACCATTTATAACTCTGCCCCCAATTACATCACCAGTCTTGTCTCCAAATATCACCCAAACCGTCCTCTCTGCTCCTCGCATGACCTCCAACTCTCTAGCTTCCTAGTCTCCTCCTCCCATGCTCATCTCCAGGACTTCTCCAGAGCTTCCCCCATCCTCTGGAACTCTCTACCCCAATCTATTCGATTATCGCCTACTCTGCCCACTTTTAGGCGATCTCTGAAAACCTATCTCTTCAGGGAAGCCTATCCTGCCTTCAGCTAATAATAGAATCTTCTATTCCTCCTCCCAGTCCATTCCCCACAGTTTTTACCTTTTGTATCACCAGCCCCTCCCTCTTAGATTGTAAACTCCAAGGAGCAGGGCCATCCTAATCCTCTTGTATTGAACTGTATTGTTGCTGAATTGTCTCCCTTTATATTGTAAAGCGCTGAGCAAACTGTTGACGCTATATAAATCCTGTATAATAATAATAATGATCTAATTGAATTTGATCATTGTAAATACCCAGGCATATTGCTGCACACTAGACTTAAAGGTGTATTTAAGAAAGAAATTTACAGAGCTATGCATAGAATGAAAGAGCATGTACATTCGTTCTCTGTGAACAGGAGCAAAAATTATTAATGTTAACAGGCTATTTTCTTTCAAGTCGAATGTTATTCATTCATTATAAATCAAGTGATTTGGGAAAATACCACAATACAGACACTAGATGGAGCTGACGATTATAGAAAATACTGTACTTATTTATTATGATGGTCAGCTCAATCTAGTTACAAGAATGTGCTATTTTTTGATTGTGTATTTTGTAAGAATTAAAAACATTCAACTTGGAGAGAAAAAAGAATAATAACAGTTTTTTTCCCCTCATTCAATGTATAATTATTTCTACAGGATAAATAGCTCTGTAAATTTTTTATTAAAAAGTTGTATTTATATAGTGTATTAAATACCCCACCTATTATAAAATAATTACTATCAGGATTTAGAAGAAAAAATAAAACAAAAAACAATTGCTGTAGGTAAAAGCACTGTTGAAATGGGGTCAAAGTCAACAGAAGCAGGTGAGTGGTCACACATGAGCTCAACCAAATTAGCTTCCTTTCTTGCTATTATTGCCATGATCCTGGCTTACCAAAGGCTCTGAACACTTCTCCAAGGACCTGAACCTGTAGACACAACTAAGTCAGGCAAGAAACCCCAACACCGCCAAGGACAACAAAGTTGGACCATTTCTGCTGCCTTCTTCCATAAATCCCCAATAGCCCTGTTTAAATAGACTAAATAACCCACCTCATGAACAAAAAATAAGAAGAATTATTATTAAAACATCAATTAATTAAATAACAGAAATGTAAACTGTATGTAATAATACTAATATGCGTATAGTTATACAAAACATGGTAAGAAATATGTCCTCAGTCCAAACACGAACTTAAGCAAGCAAAAACTTTGGGTTTTTGGGTGTTCATTTGAATGCCAGACTTTTTGCTGTTTGGCAGGAGCCCAACATCATACAGTAGCGGCACCCACCATGTCCTTAACAACCAGTGATGTTGCCCATCTTTATTCATTTACTTGCTGTTAATCCCTAGGGTAGGGATAGCACTAACATCACTGACCAGTTATGGCCACATTGTATCACCCGGGAGACCACACTCATTTGTTTACATTTAGTGGAGGGGCCAGGAGATGTTATTCAGCATGAGCAAGTAAGGGAAGCGGATTGTGTTGGTGCGATTTTCTTTCTTTCCTCGGGTTGGCAAGCATCATACATAGTGATTGGTGGACACTATGATTGATGATAGATGTACATTGTGGGACATTTTTGGAGTTTTTATTTTTTATGTAAGGAATTGTCAAAAAGTCTGGTGTCAGTATTTACTATTTATATTTTTTTTTGTGAATGAGAACCTCTTATCTTAACCCACTCATGACAAAGGGTAAAACAAGCCTTAACACCCAGACCCAAATTTGTAACTTTGACGTGTGCTAGTAAAACAGTATCTATGATCACTGCAAAACTACTTTGTGTAATCAAGTGAATTATATCATGGACAGGAAGGAGAGTGCCTTTTCATTTACCCTGAGGAAGTCACATGTCAAGCGTGACGCAACGCGTCGGTACGCTAGGAGGCATTTCCGGGTACGCGGTGACGTCACTTCCGGCGTGGGGGCCATATTGGAACACCTTTATTGATACCCATGAAGAACACTTCTAGCATGAGGTGAAATAGCGTTTTTTGAAGGAAGGAACATGTAAGTGGGCATTTTAATGTTTTATATGCACAATTAGTTAATAAATACATATTACACTATGGAGGATCTTCTTGTTTTAATATGATCCTGGGAGAGGTTTGCTGTGAGCTATACGGAGGTTTGGAGTGAAGAGCGCTTACCACCACTGAGGGGAGCCTGTGAAGATTCTGCCCTTAATAGGATCAGTGTGATCCCCTAAGCGAGCTGACCCTGTGGGGTCGATGTAAGGAGGTGAGGGGGCATTTTGGCCACTAAAGGATTGCCGCGTATTGGTCACTTACACATTGTCACTTGCATGCGAGTCAAGTTGGAGCACCATCAGTATATATTTATTGTTTATGGACTTGCAAATTAGGATTTTATGATTTATGTTATACAATTTGCTTACAGATTTGAGTTTTGGTATTCACTATTCATTGTATGACACTGTTCATCACTGGCACTTGTTATGTTCCCTTAGAGGGAAGTCACGTGTTGCACTAATTTTTTGTATCCCTTATAGTGTGTTGTTTAGAGGGATTGAGTGTGTCACACTTTATATTTATGTTTAGCATTTATTTATATATTTATATTTATATTCATATTATTTAGCGCTACACTGTTTGTATATATTCGCCTTTTCATTTGGCTTCAAGGACAACATTGAGGATACATAAACCCTTTAAATGGCAGATTTGAGGAATGTGTTAAAACTGTACATGATGTTAAAGAACTTGAACATCCTCAGAGACCACGCAGACTGGCAGTGCATATTTGGTTGTGGAATTGTTTTATTTTAAAAGTAGCTAACATACAGCATAACCCTAACATGATTTAGTCCAAGCTAAAAAAAAACTACTTTTTTAAGACAATCTTATGAGTAACACATGTGACCTAAAAGTGATGTCAGCAACGGAGGAGGGTTGGTAAGCGGAGGGACCCCTGTTTATGTGGAGGCAAGCCCTAGTAAAAAGGGAGATATAGACCCCAACTACAAATATCTAAATGGGAGGGAGGTACTTCTTGGCAAGATTACTAAGATTTCCTCCCATGTTGAGGGCATGTGGCTTGGTATGGCTCAAGGGAGGTGGCGCATGCCTGTCCAATTCTTTACTGGCCAGCCAAGCTTCACGCTTCGATAAGGGTCTAGTATGAATTTTGGGTGGGACATTTCTGGGCATGTTGCATATGGGGTTCATTATGCTCCAACACCTAAGCAAGGATCCACACATTCCGGTAAACAAGGAGAGGGAATACTATTGGGTGTCCACCTTTTTGGATTCCTGATACAAGAACAATGTGGCTGATCTCCTGATGCTATTCCACAGAGATAACAAAATGTGCCACTTCGAACCAATGCTTTGACAGTGCATATTTTCCACATTTCCAGATCCAAATGCTCGAATTTATTGTCTATCAATTCAAACAAAAACTCTTTATTAATATTTTAAACCCTCTGGAGTGATGAAAAAGATCTCTGAAGATTCTCATCAATCATTCTTGTTTGTTGCTTGTAAAAGTCACACAGAATCCTCATCATCTATTTACTACAATTCTCTAAATTATTTTCCCATATTGCCTTCAAATTCTCATAAATCTGTGGGATTTGCAGGAAAATTTTAATACATGGTGCAAATGGGCAAATATTTGCTTTCATATATCTCTCAAAGTACACAATGCACCACCATATTATATATTTTTTAATATATAATCTGCTTAAATTCAAGAAACCTTGTGTAAAATCATGATCACGAGTAGAGATGAGCGAAGTATTCAAAAATTCGATTCGGCTGATTCGGCGAATTCGAGGAATAAATTCGATTCGAGGCGAATATATTCGCTGCGAATTTAACTTATAAAAGGGTGTTTCTAGGCTTCAGAGAGCCTTTATATTAGTGCAGAACACTGTACCTTTAATTTAAATGCCCTTGGAGTCTGCTGGGGAAGAGAAATAATACTGTCAGTCAGTATGACATGCAGATGAGTGCCGTCGATCTTAGAATCACCGCACACTTCACTCATTTGGGCAGTCACGGGGCCAAAACCAGAGTGTGGAGCCACAGTGTGGCGGTGGGGGCAGCAGCAATGGGAGGCCATACAGCACCCTATGACAAAAATGGAACCCACCAGCAGTGTGAGGAGACCTGAAAGTGGCACATGGCAGAGTGTGGCGATGGAGACAGCAGCAATGGGAGGCCGTACAGGGACCCATGACACACTCTGGACCTGGCAGCAGCATGAGGAGGCGGTACAGGGGCCCATGACAGATTACGGGCCTGGCAGCAGTATGAGGAGTTGGTACGGGGGCCCATGGCAGATTACAGGCCTGGCAGAAGCAATGGGAGGCCATACAGCACCCTATGACAAAATGGAACCCACCAGCAGTGTGAGGAAACCTGAAAGTGGCACATGGCAGAGTGTGGCGATGGAGACAGCAGCAATGGGAGGCCGTACAGGGACCCATGAGACACTGTGGACCTGGCAGCAGCATGAGGAGGCGGTACGGGGGCCCATGGCAGATTACGGGCCTGGCAGCAGCAATGGGAGGCCCGTAATCTGCCAGCACCCTATGACAAAATGGAACACACCAGCAGTGTGAGGAGACCTGAAAGTGGCACATGGCAGAGTGTGGCGATGGAGACAGCAGCAATGGAAGGCCGTACAGGGACCCATGAGACACTCTGGACCTGGCAGCAGCATGAGGAGGCGGTACAGGGGCCCATGGCAGATTACAGGCCTGGCAGCAGCAATGGGAGGCCCGTAATCTGCCAGCACCCTATGACAAAATGGACAGCACCAGCAGTGTGAGGAGACCTGAAAGTGGCACATGGCAGAGTGTGGCGATGGAGACAGCAGCAATGGGAGGCCGTACAGGGACCCATGAGAGACTCTGGACCTGGCAGCAGCATGAGGAGGCGGTACGGGGGCCCATGGCAGATTACGGGCCTGGCAGCAGCAATGGGAGGCCCGTAATCTGCCAGCACCCTATGACAAAATGGAACACACCAGCAGTGTGAGGAGACCTGAAAGTGGCACATGGCAGAGTGTGGCGATGGAGACAGCAGCAATGGGAGGCCGTACAGGGACCCATGAGACACTCTGGACCTGGCAGCAGCATGAGGAGGCGGTACAGGGGCCCATGGCAGATTACAGGCCTGGCAGCAGCAATAAGAGGCCCGTAATCTGCCAGCACCCTATGACAAAATGGAACACACCAGCAGTGTGAGGAGACCTGAAAGTGGCACATGGCAGAGTGTGGCGATGGAGACAGCAGCAATGGGAGGCCGTACAGGGACCCATGAGACACTGTGGACCTGGCAGCAGCATGAGGAGGCGGTATGGGGCCCATGGCAGATTACGGGCCTGGCAGCAGCAATGGGAGGCCCGTAATCTGCCAGCACCCTATGACAAAATGGAACACACCAGCAGTGTGAGGAGACCTGAAAGTGGCACATGGCAGAGTGTGGCGATGGAGACAGCAGCAATGGGAGGCCGTACAGGGACCCATGAGAGACTCTGGACCTGGCAGCAGCATGAGGAGGCGGTACGGGGGCCCATGGCAGATTACGGGCCTGGCAGCAGCAATGGGAGGCCCGTAATCTGCCAGCACCCTATGACAAAATGGAACACACCAGCAGTGTGAGGAGACCTGAAAGTGGCACATGGCAGAGTGTGGCGATGGAGACAGCAGCAATGGGAGGCCGTACAGGGACACATGAGACACTCTGGACCTGGCAGCAGCATGAGGAGGCGGTACAGGGGCCCATGGCAGATTACAGGCCTGGCAGCAGCAATGGGAGGCCCGTAATCTGCCAGCACCCTATGACAAAATGGAACACACCAGCAGTGTGAGGAGACCTGAAAGTGGCACATGGCAGAGTGTGGCGATGGAGACAGCAGCAATGGGAGGCCGTACAGGGACTCATGAGAGACTCTGGACCTGGCAGCAGCATGAGGAGGCGGTACGGGGGCCCATGGCAGATTACGGGCCTGGCAGCAACAATGGGAGGCCCGTAATCTGCCAGCACCCTATGACAAAATGGAACCCACCAGCAGTGTGAGGAGACCTGAAAGTGGCACATGTTTGGGGCATGATTCATGGCGGATTTAGTCAGTTGTGTCAGGAACTGGTGGTTTGAAATCCAATCGAATCCACGCCTGATTCATTTTCACAAACGTGAGTCTCTCCACACTTTGGGTGGACAGTCGTGTCCTCCGCGAAGTTACAATACCTCCTGCCGCACTAAACACGCGCTCCGATGCCACGCTACTGGCCGGGCATGACAGTCTTTCAAGGGCAAATTCAGCTAGTTGGGGCCAAAGGTCAAGTTTCGTTGCCCAGTAGTCAAGGGGATTGTCTACCTCGGTTGGCAGGGTGCTGTCCAAGTAGGCCCAAGCCTGTTGTTTGAGGTCCTGCTCCTCACTGCGCTGGTGAAGAAAGCTACTCATCATCGACTGCAGACTGTGGCAGCCGCTGCTGGTGGAGCTGCCACTGCTCCTACCACCCCACCGCTCCCCTGCTGCCATGGCAGCGGAACGCGAGCGCACAGGGCCCACAGTGTCTGAGGATGGACGTTGGCGCAGAAAGGCAGAGACCAACTGACTACATAGGTGGTTTTTATAGTACGTTATTTTGGCCTCCCTCTCAGCAGGTGTGAAAAAGGCCACCATTTTTGAACGGTAGTGAGGGTCCAACAAGGTGGACAGCCAAAAGTCATCCCTCTGTCTGATGGTTATTATTCGGCTGTCGCTACGCAAGCAACCGAGCATGCTATGGGCCATTTGTGCCAAGGAATGCGAGGGACTCCCTGCCTCCATCTCCACAGCATACTGCCACGGTGCGTCTGGGTCCTCTGTCTCCTCCTCCTCCTCTACCAGATGCTCCTGCTCCTCCACTCCTGTCCGCTGAGTGGAAAAACCACCCATTTCACTCAATAATTCCTGAGCACCAATGTCCTCCTCTACCTCCTCCTCTTCTTCCTGTCCTGCCCCCACAGGGGTCATGTGGCGTTGAGATCTGTGCGCCACGTCTACCGCACCCTGACCAGCCATTGTTAACAGCATTTGTTCCAGGACGTGCAACAGAGGAATGACGTCGTTCATCCCATAGTCCTGCCGACTCACGAATAGCGTGGCCTCCTCAAAGGGCCTGAGCAAGCGGCAGGTGTCACGCATGAGCTGCCAATGGCTGACATCGAAGTTACACAGGGGAGTACCTTTATCCGCTTGTAACATCAGGAAATCGGTGATGGCCTTTCGCTGTTCGTAAAGGCGGTCTAACATGTGTAGGGTTGAATTCCACCTTGTTGCAACGTCGCAGATCAGGCGATGCTGTGTAATTCCGTTCTGCCGCTGCAGCTCAAGGAGGGTGTGCTTTGCGGTGTAGGAATGGCTGAAATGCATGCAAAGTTTACGTGACATTTTAAGGATGTCTTGCAGTGGGATGGTGGATTTTAGGAACCGCTTGACAACCAGATTGAACACGTGAGCCATGCATGGCGCATGGCAAAACCTTCCTTGACGCAGAGCAGACACCATGTTCTTTCCGTTGTCGGTCAACATGGTTCCGATTTTCAGTTTGCGCGGAGACAGCCATCTGTCGATTTCTCTGTTCATTACACTCAGAAGTTCCTCCCCTGTGTGACTACGTTCGCCAAGGCATACCAGGTGCAGCACAGCGTGACACCGTTGCGCCCTGCACATGTGATATGCCAGTCGGGTAATGGGACTTGGCACGGGGGTGGCGGCTGAGGACACTGCGGAAGAAGAGGTGATAGAGGCGGACATCTTTGCCGGACCAAAGACGTGCAAACGTGGAGGCAAAAGCGGCGTGACCTGTCCAAGTTGCTGGTGCGGCTGTGCCGGCACCACGTTCACCCAGTGGGCCGTAAATGACATGTACTGTCCCTGACCGTAGTTACAGCTCCACACGTCGGCGCTGCCGTGCACTTTGGCAGAGACCGACATGCTCAAAGACTGGCCCACCATCTCTTCTACATGTGAATGCAGGGCTGGCACTGCCTTTTTGGCGAAGAAATGACGGCTTGGCACTCTCCACCGCGGCTCGGCACAAGCCATCATTTCTCGGAAAGGTGCTGAGTCCACCACTTGGAAAGGGAGGGACTGCAGCACCAGCAACTTGGACAGGAGGACGTTCAGCTTTTGCACCGTCGGGTGCGGGCTCGCAAACTGTTGTCTCCAAGAAAGACTGCTGACAGAATCCGTGAAGAGGAGTAGCAGGAGAAGGAGCATCTGAACGAGCGGAAGATGCCAACGAGCGACAACTCCCCTCAGCAGAGGTGTTGGAGCCTTGACTGGCTGATAGAGGGCGATTGACGTCGGGTGACGGAGCAAGTAACGGAGCGGGTGATGGAGCGGGGGCTGGGGCAGGCAGAACCGCCGTATCTTTATCACGGTTTTCCCAGGCCACCAAATGGCGACGCTGCATATGCTGACGCAACGCTGTAGTCCCAACATGGGCCCCCTGGCCACGCTTGACTTTCTGGCCACATAGTCGACATACGGCTACGTTTACTTCCTCGGGCGGCTTGACGAAAAATTGCCACACCGCCGAGTAGGAAACTTTGCCCCCGCTACTCCTCACTGGCTGACTGCTACTTCCTCCGTGCACACCGGCACCACTACTGGCCGTGGTGGTAGGCTGCAGTGGAGCTGGTGCTCTACTCCGTGGCCATTTGCCTCCACTGACACTGCTGCGACCCTGCTGCCTCCTGGGCAACCCACCGACTGTTTTGCTCGCTGCCAAGCTGGCACCCTCTTCTCCTGATGATGCGGAAGCAATAGCATGATGACGACGAGGCTGCCAAGTGCGATCAGCCTCATCATCATCAATTAGGGTCTCCGCCTCACTACTAGCCCCCTCGGCTGCGTGTGGGTCAGGAGACAGACCTGTCTCTAGACCGGCTACTGAGCCACTCTCCTCGCCACTACTTCTTCGCCTGGCTGCTGAAGAGGCGGATGTCTCCCCCCGTTCCTGACCACCCTCTGTTAGCTCTTCCTCACTGTACAGTGGGGCTGAGCCCACAGCATGCGATACTTCGCTTGGTGAGGGAACACCAAAGGACAGGGGCAGGTAGAGGACACGTGATTTCAGAGGGTTTGCTCCCGGGCCATGCCAACTAACGGTTGTGTCTGACGTACCCACCGACCATTGGCTGTAGGTGTCAGAGGTGACCTGGGAAGAGGAAGACGACCGAGCCAACCAATCGATGACGGCAGGGTTGTCGGTGGAGACACGACCGCTGGATGACACCAGTAGCACTGGCCTCTGGCTGCGACTAGTGCTGCCTCGACCCCTTCCTCTGCTGCCACGTCTGCTCGCTCCTAAAACATTGCCTCCTCTGCCACTCCTCTGCATGTTGTCTGACATACTCTTTAATTCAACGATTCTGTGTCCCTGAGTAACAATTCTGTGTCCCTGAGTAACAATTCTGTGTCCCTGAGTAACAATTCTGTGTCTGTCCCTGAGTAACAATTCTGTGTCCCTGAGTAACAATTCTGTGTCCCTGAGTAACAATTCTGTGTCCCTCAGTAACAATTCTGTGTCCCTCAGTAACAATTCTGTGTCCCTCAGTAACAATTCTGTGTCTGTCCCTGAGTAACAATTCTGTGTCCCTCAGTAACAATTCTGTGTCTGTCCCTGAGTAACAATTCTGTGTCCCTGAGTAACAATTCTGTGTCCCTCAGTAACAATTCTGTGTCCCTCAGTAACAATTCTGTGTCCCTCAGTAACAATTTTGTGTCTGTCCCTGAGTAACAATTCTGTGTCCCTCAGTAACAATTCTGTGTCCCTCAGTAACAATTCTGTGTCTGTCCCTGAGTAACAATTCTGTGTCCCTGAGTAACAATTCTGTGTCCCTGAGTAACAATTCTGTGTCCCTCAGTAACAATTCTGTGTCCTCAGTAACAATTCTGTGTCCCTCAGTAACAATTCTGTGTCTGTCCCTGAGTAACAATTCTGTGTCCCTCAGTAACAATTCTGTGTCCCTCAGTAACAATTCTGTGTCTGTCCCTGAGTAACAATTCTGTGTCCCTGAGTAACAATTCTGTGTCCCTGAGTAACAATTCTGTGTCCCTCAGTAACAATTCTGTGTCCCTCAGTAACAATTCTGTGTCTGTCCCTGAGTAACAATTCTGTGTCCCTCAGTAACAATTCTGTGTCCCTCAGTAACAATTCTGTGTCCCTCAGTAACAATTCTGTGTCTGTCCCTGAGTAACAATTCTGTGTCCCTCAGTAACAATTCTGTGTCCCTCAGTAACAATTCTGTGTCTGTCCCTGAGTAACAATTCTGTGTCCCTGAGTAACAATTCTGTGTCCCTCAGTAACAATTCTGTGTCCCTGAGTAACAATTCTGTGTCCCTGAGTAATGATTTTGTGTCCCTCAGTAACAATTCTGTGTCCCTCAGTAACAATTCTGTTTCTGTCCCTGAGTAACAATTCTGTGTCCCTGAGTAACAATTCTGTGTCCCTCAGTAACAATTCTGTGTCCCTCAGTAACAATTCTGTGTCCCTCAGTAACAATTCTGTGTCTGTCCCTGAGTAACAATTCTGTGTCCCTGAGTAACAATTCTGTGTCCCTCAGTAACAATTCTGTGTCCCTCAGTAACAATTCTGTGTCCCTGAGTAACAATTCTGTGTCCCTCAGTAACAATTCTGTGTCTGTCCCTGAGTAACAATTCTGTGTCTGTCCCTGAGTAACAATTCTGTGTCTGTCCCTGAGTAACAATTCTGTGTCTCTCCCTGAGTAACAATTCTGTGTCCCTCAGTAACAATTCTGTGTCCCTCAGTAACAATTCTGTGTCTGTCCCTCAGTAACAATTCTGTGTCTGTCCCTGAGTAACAATTCTGTGTCTGTCCCTGAGTAACAATTCTGTGTCTGTCCCTGAGTAACAATTCTGTGTCCCTCAGTAACAATTCTGTGTCCTTCAGTAACAATTCTGTGTCCCTCAGTAACAATTCTGTGTCTGTCCCTGAGTAACAATTCTGTGTCTGTCCCTGAGTAACAATTCTGTGTCTGTCCCTGAGTAACAATTCTGTGTCCCTCAGTAACAATTCTGTGTCCCTCAGTAACAATTCTGTGTCTGTCCCTGAGTAACAATTCTGTGTCTGTCCCTGAGTAACAATTCTGTGTCTGTCCCTGAGTAACAATTCTGTGTCCCTAAGTAACGGTTCTGTGTCCCTAAGTAACGTTTCTGTGTCCCTAAGTAACTGTTCTGTGTCCCTAAGTAACGATTGTGTGTCCCTAAGTAACGGTTCTGTGTCCCTAAGTAACAGTTCTGTGTCCCTAAGTAACGGTTCTGTGTCCCTAAGTAACGATTGTGTGTCCCTAAGTAACGGTTCTGTGTCCCTAAGTAACGGTTCTGTGTCCCTAAGTAACGGTTCTGTGTCCCTAATACAGAGAGGTCTGTCTCTCTTGAATGACCAGAGGCAAATGGAGAATTGTAAGATGGCCGCAATTTATAGCTCCACCATTACACAGTGCTAGCTGGCTGGCTGCTGATTGGCTAATGCGATCACATGTCATGAATGAATGCATTATGGGTCAGCGCGCCTTGTCTGCGCGCCTTCCCAGAGATCCCCGCTCCGTCGCCGCACATGTCGCCGCCATTTTTGGAAATCGAATATTAGGAAAATCGAAATTTTCCTAATATTCTAAACGAATTCCACTTCGCCGAGTTCGATTCGCTCATCTCTAATCACGAGTCATGAGTTGGCATCATGTACGTGGTTTTCATTCGGGCTTAGGTGCCATTTTGAGGCTATTTACCCCCCCTTTACTGGCCAAAGCACTTGACAGCACCAGCTTTATTGAGAAAATCACCGAATAATGGCAATGAAGAATGTTGTGGGATACTGACCTTGTCACTTATCTTAGCCATATCTATTTACCATTTCTTTTGGAAGGACTTGACATGTATTGTTACTTTGCAAAGACTCTTAGGCTCTAGTGAAGTATTACCTTTATGTTTCCTCACATGGCACACCATGCACATTAACATCTATCTAATATCAGCCAACATAAAACAAATGCCTAATTATTTTTGTTACAAAGGGTTATTGAAAGGAATACAAAATACAGGCCAATATCCAATACAGAGATCTTACAATTTTTTATCCATATGACAGCAATCTATGGACAAAATAGGAGTACAAGTCCAAAAAGACAAACATAAAACATAAGTAGAGAGAACAAGGAATTCAAAGTGAAAACAATGCACAGGATGTATGAAAAGAATATGTAGTAACAATGATAACTACGTATCAACAAATCTTGGTAAATGTGCACTGTATACTATCAAGTATAAAAGATTGGCCAGATACACATAAATTCAGAGTAGTTTGTCACGGATAAGCTTCCAGGGGTCCCATTTAACGTTAAAAACTGGGATAGTGTCATTCAGAGTGTGGAGGGCACATTCCATTATCATGGAACCAATTCTTGACAGAACTTGAGAAAATGAACCACCGGTGATCTCCAGTTAGCAGCTATCGCCCATACACAGGCTACAGACAGAGTATGAATCAACCTTTGTATAGTGGGAGGGATTTCCACAATAGGAGCAAACCATTAGAGAGATTCAAATGTATAGGGTGACCTACGATTTCAGAGGATATTTCCTGAATATGTTGCCAAAGTGGAGTGACTGCAGTACAGTCCCAAAAGATATGAATGAATAAACCCACTGTGGAACAACCACAAAAACAAGAGTTAGGTAGTGCAGGAAACATAGAATGAAGGTGGAGCGGAATGTAATACCAATGAGTGATAAGTTTCCAGGCGGTTTCAAATGCCTATTTATTTGAGCCTGCATGAAGCTGTTACTTTATTTGTTCAGTAGAGATTCTTCAATGATTTGTCTGGACCTCCTCCTTTGATGTGTTTGCCTAAACACATGGACGTTGTGTTTTGGTTTCAATAAATGGCTTTGCCTTTATATCACTGCAGTAGCATCCGAACACCTGTGCATAGGTGTTTGTTGTATACGATACCAGTGGATGTTTATACAGTATTAATATACAGTAAACCATTTCTGGACATTAACACATATCAGTTAACTCCAAGGTGGCTATCATCACAGACAAATTGCATCACTAGTGGCCATCTCTGTTTATGGCAGTTAGATACAAGGATATGGTGAGACCTGCAAGTCAATGAGTTCTCTTGTTATGTGTCATCCATGTAGTATCTACAGCTTGAATATATTGAAGGACTGCATGATTAATTCCAAGTTTCCAAAGGATGATCTCACTGAAAGTTGACCTTCATTTCATGGTGATAAAACCCATGGCAGGCCATATATGAAGCCATTTCCTTGGAGTTTCCAGTGTGTTTCTTTTTATAAAGCCTCCACCTATATGGCAATTGATGAACTGGCTTTAATGTAATGGATGTTCTAATTTATTATACATTGTATCCACTCGTAAGGAGTATATGGATTATGTTTTTCAGCCATTTTTTCATCTGGTGTGCCCATGTGTTATCTGAGATACAAGTTACCCCATTTATTCACACTTGGTACCAACAATTCACAATTCAGAGGCTACTACATATTTACGTAATTTGCTATTTAGTGGTCATATATTGTTAATGTTGTTGTTGTTTTTACTTTTTTTATTTTTTTGCTTTACTTATTTTTTGTTTGAAATGTTTTTATTACATTTTCAGTAAACAAATGAAGCACACAAAAAAAATATATAAAAGTACAATAGACCATCAACTGGTCACAATTACAAGCAAATGTGTCACTACAGAACAAGATACATGAATAATAAAAGTCCTTGAGTGCTGAGTAGAAAGCTAATGTCAAAGTCCCTCCTGAATTAAAATATAGCTAAAAGCAAAAATGTTTTTTTTTTAGTTTTGGATAGAGTGGAGAAGGATAAGAATGCTTGTCATTTTTCATTACTGTGTCCCTGTTAGGGAGATTCACCATCTCCATTTGTTCTGTTTACCGTTATCATTGAGAGCAAAATTAAAAGAAAATCCCAAATATTAGGTTGTCCTCAGAAAAATAATAGAGGGGAAATCGTCCAATGGGGACACTAGTTCTGGTGAGCTGGGGGTCCCCAAGGAATTCCCTTAATTTGAAGATTTCCTCTGACTTCCTGTTTTGGCTATGGGACAGGAAGTGAAGGGAAATCTTTGCAATGGGACACAGATGGTGAAAAAAAACTGACAGGGGTTATAACCCTCCTTTGCTCTATCTGAAATGAAAAAAAAAAGGTTTGCCTATAGTTCTACTTTAACTAACATTATCTCTTCAGTATTATGTTGTCTAATACTCAGTAGGACATAAAAAAAATTATCCACAGATAATGCAAAGTCTGTGTAAGTTGATGAGAAAATTAAACAGGGATCATAGGGGGTATAGTAGAGAAAGGAAAAAAAAAAGTAGAAATAGTGTCAAGCATCCGCTTCAAACCTGTTAGAGATGTTTCTCGTTCAGCTGATATCTCCCGTCAAGTATCAGATCCAATGATCCTGTGTTTTTTCAAACAAAGACAGCCTGTTATTTGCATTATTTATTGTTTTTAGAGTTTTTGTTTTTGTGTGTGGTTGTAGAGGATAATCGGCTATTAATATTTCATACAGAGTTCTATTATTTATAAATGGTTTCTTTTTTGTGTTGCATATTTGCTTTTGATTGAATTAGAGAGGAGTACCCAAAGCTCTCTATTTTTTTCCTTTTCTGTCATTTTGATATTTGGAGTTAGGGTCTATATCTCCTTTCACCCTTTTTTCTTAGGAATTGCCTCCCTATATACAGAGACAGGGATCCCTCCTCTTAACAACGCTGCTGACATCACATTTAGGTCACACATGTCCCCAATAAGATTACCTTAAAAACATTTTTTTTTTTACTTGGTATAAATCAGATTGAGGTTATGCTGTATGTTAGCTACTTTTAAAAGAAAACAATTCCACATCCAAATATGCACTGCCAGTGTGCGTTGTCTTCGAGGCTGTTTAAGAAAATCATGCCGTTTCTTTTACATCATGTACAGCTTTACCACATCCCCCAAATCTGCCATTTAAAGGATTTGCTTATCTTCAATGTTGTCTCTGAAGCCAAATGAAAAGGCCTTCTCTCTGCTGTCTATTATTATTTATTTTATTTTGACATTGGTTAATGTTTGCCAAGTCAGTGTCTGGCTTTAAATGCTTTTTTTTTCTTCTTCAATAGTTTATTTAATAGCTCCAAAAAGGAATGAAATGAATATCAAAATTCGCACATTAAAGACTTCAATAGGGTTTGGAAACTTTACTAATTTTATGACCTTTTGCAAAACTGGCCACAAATCAAACATGGGTAATTTCACTGGACTCTATTTAAACACTGAGTCATCTTATAAGGATGCAGAATCAAAGAAATCTGGACCGAACACCAATAGAAATGTGCAATGGCAGATCATGTGTTTGTATCTTGCAATTTCTTTGTGTTCGTATAAAATAAACATATACAGGTACCTGCTTGATGGCTGCCCATTTGACAGGTATCATGGTCATTTATATTAGAGATGTAATAGTTTACAATTAGATTGGATTCAATGGACATCAGTCTTGGATTTAACTGACATCTTGAAGTGAGAACCTCTGTATGTACGTCTTGTTTATGCAACCAACTGAGCTCTCAGATCTTACACATAACATGGCTTTTGTTATTGCTAGAAGCAAAACTGCATGACACAAGGATACAGACATCATTTTAAATGTACAATGTGCATGATACATTAGGGGTTCCATTAGCAGAGTAATATAAACCATGCTGCTTTGTACATAAATGCTATTTCTCTGGTGATTGCTGACGCACAAGCTGTGTCACTAGCCTGGTAACAATGTAGTTATTAAGAAAATGTCTTTCTATTTCACGCTCTTGCATTTATTCCCTACACCTGCCATTACATTATGTAAACAGCATACTTCATTGTCTCATCCATGAAGAGTGGAACAGAAAGAAGAAAACATCTACAATGATACTATGCCAGCTGCTGCTAAATACTTGAAGTGGGGGGGACATACATGCACAAATTATAATCTTTATGACAATGCTAGAAAAAAAAAATAAACATTGCTATTGCTTCTCTGTCATTATAAAATTAGTATACAATAGAATGAATTTACAAGCCATTTTGCAGGTTAATACTAACAAATGGCCTATCAATTTCAGTCTCTAGCTATTATAATTTTTCTAAGGCTTACAAAGTTGCAAAGGTGGTTTTCCTTCATCACTTGCAACACTGTGGCTGTTTTGTACACTGTTTTTTTGCAGAAATCTCATCCATGCTCATATGACTGCTTCAATGATACCTCCATTTTTGTTGATGTAATTAACCAGGGTATCAAACATCTATATGGATAATAAGATGCAGGTTTTCTGTTTTTACAACACTGAGACTGGTCACTTTGGGGAGGGTTGCTTGGAAGCTTTGTATTACATGATCTAAGATGATTGTGAAGTTATTGCTTTCTTCACTTCTTTTGGTACCGCCAATACCATAGTTTTTCTGTATATTACCGCCAAGTATGTCTGACACATATACGGCTTTGTATAATGGGTAGAGAGGACTTAACTGAACCAGGAGCAGACTTTTTTTTTTTTTTAGAGGACACATGGAACTATCATTCCAAAAATATGAGTGTTTGTACCCCTTATCTTTGTCTGGAGGTCCATTTCTATTGATTGGCTGAGTTCTTCACTTCTAGCAGTTTCAAAATAGAAAGCTCTAGTGAACAATACACTGGCACTTGAAAAGGTCATCTATAAAAATAGGAGATACATGAATAAATTTAACAGTGCTTGGAGATATGGTGTGGGAATTCAAATACTTAGGAGGATACTATTCCTTGACAATACATGGATATTATAGTTTCCAATAGATAAAATGCAGTCATGGGTAACTAGCAATCCTTTATGTTTTATACTTTGTTTAAATTTGGTAAAAAGTTGCTAAGTTTTGTTCACCTTCTTAAGAGGAAACACCATCAATGGGTAGATCGTTTCTAATCCTTGTGTGATTGTCTGTAGGGTTTTCCATGTTATAGTGTTTTAAGTGTAAATTAATCAAATGAAGTGCTGTAATAACATATACAATGTTGTACTTTCAATAGTATTTTACATTTTCCATATTGTTTTAAGTGCACTGAAGAACCTTTTTCTTGCCAAGAGCACTGTCCACGTAGGCATGGCTCAGATTTTTTTCCCACATCCAACGTATGATAAGCCCCATCTCTGCCATTTAACAATGCAGCAAGTCTCAGCATCCTTTTGTTGAATGGCAGGAGCAGGTCTTTATCTGTCCTTATGGATTCACTTCTGTGAACAGCAAAAACAGTTTAGGGAATTTGAAAGGTAAAAGGAACAGACCTGTGCTCCTGCAATCCTCACAGATTGCAGATTTATTTCAAAAGCAGGCTTCAGGCAAAAGGCGGCTTTACCTTCTGGAGTATTTTTATGCCCTTGCATTATTTTGTAGGTCATCATACAGTTTTGAGCAAGCTGTACTTAATATCATGTAAGGTGAACTAATATTTTGTATTTTAACCCCACAGAAATGTGTTTGATATAATGTTTTGTATTAATATATTAAATGTTTGGTCATTTTAATCACATAATTGTTACACTTTTTGAAGTTCATTCTCTTTTTTTTCTCTGTTTTCTATCCAGGAATTAGAGTTTCTTTCTAGAAAGAATTTTGTTCTCTTGAGTATGGTTACTAAGCACAGACTGTAGCTCACTCACTTGAGATGGTGGGGTGGTCCAGAGGAAATAATGTAAGTGTCCTTTAATGCAGTGATTGACTGAATTTGTTTCCCTTCTCAGAAACGTATAGTTGTCACCATAAGACCCGATGAGCTCCCATAGCACATCCTTTTTTGGGTTTTTCTAGCCCAGATTTAAGTGAGAGGTACAGTCACCCTTTTAGTGAATCCATGATGGAAGCATTTTATACAGGTTCCATCACTTTTGTCACCACCAATGGCCAAACACATTCTATCAAAAGCATTAAAATCAGCATATTCTACTGGGGTAATATGTTGTAATATGTAAGGCCATTATTGGACCATACAGAATATCACTTAGGAACTAAAAGGGGAAAAGGATTGCATATTACCCTGTCATTTGTATCAACCCCTGAATCAGAACTATTTTGGAAAATACGTAGCATTTGGA
This sequence comes from Staurois parvus, assembly GCF_062004578.1. Lineage (NCBI taxonomy): Eukaryota > Metazoa > Chordata > Amphibia > Anura > Ranidae > Staurois > Staurois parvus. The sequence goes on along the minus strand of NW_028318260.1, from coordinate 2,457,893 downwards.
GAAATGGGTTTTAGCTAGCCAAAGAGACACTGGAACTGTATTATTTAAATTACTTCTTTACTGCTAACAAAGGAAGAAAGATTAAAGCGGACTTAAACCCTGCAGCACAATTCCAGAAAACACACAGCCCCATTGAACAAGTTTCCCATGTGACTAGTAGGATTATTGTTATGCTTTCTTTGTTGTTCATTACTTGCTGTTTCACCCCTGCTCCAGTTGAAGACAGGGCCATTTTTGAAAATGTCCTCCATTTACCTCCTCAAAACTGCATGTTCAACCTTTAAAGACAACATCTTACAAGTGCAGGCTCCTGCCTAAAGACACATTGTCTCCTAGTGGCTCTCAGGTGACAACCTGGTTTGATCTGGCCACTTTTCCTTGAAGCCAGGGTTGACACTTTGCTAGTGTCTTTTACACAAATACACTGCTCCTGTAGCATCTAGTCTCCAAGGAAAAGGAGCCTTGTATTAGTGCACCTCGATTATAAGGGCACCTGTACTATTGGGCTGCTGGTCTCCTGTAAAATATGAACACAAGGTTAGAAGCTTCATCTCTCCCATGACTCTTCGGAGCCTCCAGACTCCAGAACCTAGTCCAGGGATTACAAATCCCAAGGAAAGATGCAAAACAAGTTTGCTCTGTTTAGAATAGACATTCTGGAACCCCTCAAGCTTCATCAGTGGGAACCCTGTGTGACATGTACTCCTTTTTCCACCATGGCAGTATGTGTACAAAAGATGGAGAAATCCTAATGGACTAAAAGAAATTATAACAATGTTACTTATATAATCTATGTGACTTAGAGCTGACTAGATTCAAAATGGCAAAATGTACCCACAAGAGATAAATACTGGCCACACTAAGCAAAAAAGGGAAAAAGTAACTTTAGACATGTTACTTTAGTATTGCCCTTTTTTACCCTATTATCCTATGCAGGTCAATAAAAGCAATTGCCATGGGCCAACCAGAAAAAATGGGGTCATCAATCGACTGTGAACAGAATTGCATATTTGGTGTTCTGAAATAAATTATATATCTAATGACCTAACAAAGCAACTGTACCCTTGTCCCCTTGTTTCTTTCTTGATTACAAATCAATCATAGACTTCAGGGAAACTAGTTTAACAGACACTGGAATTGTACTATTGAAATAGCTTCTTTTCTGATGACAAAGGAAGAAAGATTAAAGTGGAATTAAACCCTGCAGTACAATTCCAGAAAACACATAACCCCATTGAGCAAGTTTCCCTTGTGACTAGTAGGAAGGGGATGCCAGTAGACAAAATAGCTCCTCTGAGTGGACTTCTGTGCATCTTCACAGGCTAATCCATTTTCCTTCTTGTGGACCTATGTAAATTGCGCCTACAATGCATGCACAATGGTGCGCATACCCGTGCGCATACATATGCGCATCCGCGTGATCACACACACTCACGACAGATGTTAGTACCAAAAGGGCTATGTAAACTATGCCAGTGCTCAGAATCAGTGCTGCTTTATCTTCAGCCTCTTATGTATCCTGAGACCCTGTGATCCTGTATCCTGACTCCAGTTGCTGACCTGGTTTGTCCTGACTACTTTATGAACTTTGCTTGTACCGACCTCAGCTTGTCTTTTGACCATCGCTTTTGCCTGCTCCATTTGCTTCTCCATCACTGACTGGTTCAAAACCCAACTTGTACCCTGACCATGCTGCTGCCTGTGCCCCAGTACCTGATCCGTCTTGCCAGTGTATGACCTAGTCTGCCTGACTCTGCTACTCTGCCTGCAGTACTTGCCTACCATCCTTCTGTGCCTGCTGATCTACAGTCACCAGTAACAGTCATCTTCATTCTGCTGTCTACCAGCTATCTGCCAGCTTGCCTGTCTCACTGAAGACCACTGATGACTTCACCTGCCTGGCATTGACACCTACCCTGCTGCTAGAGAGACTTATAGGCACTTGCGCCAATCTGCACTCATGTTCACACTACCAGGAGCCCCAAGTCAGAGGTGTAAGAGAGTTCTTCCTCATCATATCAGACTCTTTTACCAGGTACGTGATATAGTTATATGTAATAAATTCAATTCTAAATTGTTAAATTCTTGTCAATTTTCTACTTTTTGCAAGAACTTGTAAAAGTCTACAGTACACTTGCAAGCAATTTTAGGAAAACGCCACTATATATTTGTTATGTCTTTCCATCCCCACAGCATACCTAAAAATGTTTTTTAAATATTTCATACCTTTTAGATGTTTTTCTTAGGAGGAGGTGCCATGAGTGTTTTTGAACAATATTAGAGTGAGCCTGTCCCAGGTCTGTCCTCATTAACATGAAATGCAGGAAGCCCAGCTTCTACACCTTTAGCCATTTGTTACGACAGACTCCAATCTAGGCCCGTGTTTAAATCTAGTTACAATTGATAATATAGATCTGCCTACACAGTGTGCAAAAAATATGGCAAACACAGCTGCCCAGCCCTCTCATAAACAAAAAGAATTACCAATTTTTTTTTCTTGCTGGAGGGTCCAGAATAGAGCATCTAAAAAAGGTAAGCTGCAATTTTTAGATATTTTAAAGTTTTGCTTTGTGAGTGGGGACATGAAGCAAACATTAGGAAGGTGTTATCCCAATTTGGCTGCAAAGGTGGAACTAAACTTTAAATCGAAGCTCCAACCAAAAGGGGAAGTTCCGCTTTAAGACTTTGTCCCCCGCTCCCTGTTAAGGATTGGCACATTTGTGTACTCGAATATGACTGGTACCCACGAGGTACCCGCTCCCACTACTGCTGTAATCGCCTAGGTGATCGGAAGCGGAAGTTTTCTTCCCCCCATCCCTCCCCTTAGTCTTCTGGGACACTAACAGGTCTCAGAAGACTACAGGACCATTCATAAAGCGCAGCAGTACTCCCGCATGTGCAGTGGGCACCCGGCTGTGAAGCCGCAAGCTGTCGCAGCCAATTGCCCACACTGAAGATGCCGGCGCCGAGGAGACAGGACAGTAGGTGAACCCGGCCGGTGTGAGGACACCGCAGGATCGAGGGACAGGTGAGTGCCCATTTTTTAAAAGTCAGTAACTACAGTTTTTGTAGCTGCTGACTTTAATTTTTTTTTAATTCCCACTGGACCTCCACTTTAAGGTATATGTAAACCCCAACAATGAACCTTTTTTTTTTATTTCTTGCCTTTTTGGTCTTTTAAATATATAATTGAGAGCATTTTGTTAGTGGAAAAAATATCCATTGATCCTGCCAAAAATTCAGTTGGCTCATAACTTCCTAACTCTCTGTTATCAGCTCTTTCTAGTTCACTTCTGTGAAATACAGAATACCCTTCCCCATACTGTGAAGACAAGAAGAGGGATGACTGTTCTGTTGTTCTAACACTTTCTGTGATGACAATCCTGTATTCTGGGTGAAAATAAAGAGAGAAAAAGACTGATAAAAGGAAAGTAATGCAGGACTGCTATCTTTCACTATAATACAAATTTTGAGCGTACACCTTAATTTTTTTAATATTCTTCACCAGATAAGGGTTACAAAATACTGTATCTACAACATCATATTTTTAATTTGAGGCTCTTGAATCACCACTGACATAACTAAAAACATAAGAAAAACCAAATGCATTATGTTAAAGAGTGTGTATAACAATTTTTGGATGGAAAGTTGGCAGGGCTTCTAACCCTTCCATGCTCTAATTCTTTATTGTAGTCTGTGTCCCTGTAGGTACATTCACTGCATCCTAACGCAAAGTGCTTAGTGTCTGTATTCTATGGTTAAACCTGCCTCAATTTATATTATCCAAAAAGCATAAAGGCTTTCAGATATTTTATTATGTAACTTCATTTTGATGTTTTCACACAAAAAAAATGGCAAGCCCCTTCTCTGTAAGATATAAGCAAATGGGTGGGGGGGCCCTCTGCTCGAACCCCTATTGATCAGCTGTTTCAAGACAGCAAGGGAGTAATTCCAAGGATGAATTTAGTGCATTTCTGAGACTGTAACTGCAGTACAACAAAGAATTCTGAGCAGCTGCAAACCCACTGAAAGCTTCAAAGATGCTCCCTTACTGTTCTGATGTAGAAACTCTCTTGCTGAAAGTGGAAAACCCCTTTAACATTGTCATTAATAAAGGGCAGTTTGCATCTAATTTTCATACTTAAAGACCACTACCGCTAGTTCAGGCAATAGTAGAAAGCAAAAGATAGTATATTCTCTAACTTAAACAGCACCGTAACAAGAGATGACTTACATATGTACGCCTATATAAGGTCTCAAGTGATTTTCATGTGCAACAGAAATACAACAGAACAAAGTGGGCTTGATGTCTGAAATCTTCTAGAAAAAAGTGTATGTCTTGTTCAAAGACACCAGCCAGATAGATGGACATGGTCTGTAGTTTTCTATTATACAAAAATATAAAAAATACAAAAAAATGGCCACTGCCCCAGTCTATAACTGGCTTTTGCAGCAAGGACAAATGAACAGGCAACGCATGTCAAAAGAAAAAAAAAGAAAAGAAAGTTCCTGGTCAACTTGCCAGCTAGCTTGCCAACAACCAAATTAACCTGTCTAACAGTATGCATTAAAAACGGGTTTAGTTAGCACACATTTGCAAATACATACATTTGTGTTCAAAATAATAGCAGTGTGTTGAAAAATGTGAATAAAGCTCAAAATCCTTCTAATAGCTTTTATTTCCATACACACAAATGCATTGGGAACACTACACATTCTATTCCAAATCAAAACATGAAGACAAATAGATCAAATTTGTGTTGTTCCTCTAAAAAAATTGAAGAAAAGTGAATATTAGACTGTTCAAAAAAATAGCAGTGTTTTGTATTCTTCTTTACAAACTCAAACATTCACTATATAAACTGAAAAATGTTTGAAGATTTTGCTTTCCTTTGAATCACTTAATTAATATTTCGTTGTATAAGCACTGTTTCTGAGAACTGCTGTACATCTGTGTTGCATGGAGTCAACCAACTTCTGGCACCTGTGAACAGGTATTCCAGCCCAGGATGATTGGACTACATTCCACAGTTCTTCTCTATTTCTTGGTTTTGCCTCAGAAACTGCATTTTTTATGTCACCCCACAAGTTTTCTATTGGATTAAGATCCGGGGATTGGGCTGGCCACTCCATAACATCAGTCTTGTTGGTCTGGAACCAAGATGTTGCACGTTTACTGGTGTGTTTGCGGTCGTTGTCTTGTTGGAACACCCATTTCAAGGGCATTTCCTCTTCAGCATAAGGCAGCATGACCTCTTCAAGTATTCTGATGTATTCAAACTGATCCATGATCCCTGGTATGCGATAAATAGGCCCAACACCGTAGTATGAGAAACATCCCCATATCATGATGCTTGCGCAACCACGCTTCACTGTCTTCACAGTGTACTGTGGCTGGAATTCAGTGTTTGGGGGTCGTCTGACAAACTGTCTCCGGCCACTAGACCCAAAAAGAACAATCTTACTTTCATCAGTCCACAAAATGTTGCGCCATTTCTCTTTAGGCCAGTCAATGTGCTCTTTGGCAAATTGTAACCTCTTTAGCACATGTCTTTCTTTCAACAGTGGGACTTTGTGGGGGCTTCTTGCAGATAGCTTGGCTTCACATAGGCGTCTTCTAATTGTAACAGTACTCACAGGTAACTTTAGACCTTCTTTGATCTTCCTGGAGCTGATTGTTGGGTGAGTCCTTGCCATTTTGGTTATTCTTCTATCCATACGAATGGTAGTTTTTCACTTTATTCCACGTCTCTCAGGTTTTGGTTGTCATTTTAAAGCATTTGTGATCATTTTAGCTGAGCAGCCTATCATTTTCTGCACTTCTTTATATGTTTTCCCCTCTCCAATCAACTTTTTAATCAAGGTACGCTGTTCTTCTGAACAATGTCTGGAACGACCCATTTTCCTCAGAATTTCAGAGAGAAATAAACTGTAACTAGCATGTACAACATTTGCTGCCTTCCTTCCTTAAATAAGGGCAATAATTGCCACCTGTTTTTCAAAGAATGAATGACCTCACTAATAGAACTCCACACTGCTATTATTTTGAACATGCCCCTTTCAATTAATGATTCAATTACACAGAATCAGCAGCATGCATGTCATGACTGTTGGGTCTGTTGGATTTCTATTACTCTACTACACCTGCTAGTAAATTATTTGCAATGTAGAAATATAATTTCTACCAAAAACAGTGATTGATCAGGTTAGTGATATCTGACTGCTATTATTTTTAACACAAATGTACGTAAGCCACAGAGCCATGTCACGGCACCCCGATATTTTGTGGTCTTAACTCTACAAATTGTGAGAGCCCCCATAGTAGAGGCACATGTATTTAATGGATAGATCAAGGGCAGGTGGACCTGAAGGAGCCCACCCCTCTTAAAGGCACAAGATCGCACTGGACACCCAGCATGTAACACAATGGCAGCCAGGGTGTCCTAGTGCACCCACTTACCTGCAATTCAACAATACAAAAAATGGCCACTGCCCCAGTCTATAACTGGCTTTTGCAGCAAGGACAAATGAACAGGCAACGCATGTCAAAAGAAAAAAAAAGAAAAGAAAATTACTGGTCAACTTGCCAGCCAGCTTGCCAACAAATGAATTATTTTTTTTTTTTTCCCTATCTCCCGACCCATATCTTTTCCCCATTTCTCTATATAAATTAATTTTGTGTCAGTGTCTAGTGCCGTTAAGATTCTATATATTTTAGCAACACCATGTCTCCCATCTCCCCGTGTGTCTAATGAACTTTCAAATAAATTCCAATCCTTTTTTGTTCTCACCAGTTTTGGGAGACTCTCAAAAAAGTGTTTTAATTGGTGGTATCGAACCTCGTCCATTCTACTAAAAACCTCTCCCTTTAATTTCACCATCTCTCTATAAGATCTTAATTCCTCACCCACCATTATATCTCTCAGTTGCGCGTCCTGTTTAACAATCCAATTCCCCGTGATATCTTCCTTCCCAGGTGCAAAGTAATCTGTATTTTTAAGTGGCATTAACTGTGAATTAAAAACCCAATCCCTTTGTCTGTGTAACATCTGCCAAACTTTTAAAACAATAGAAGTGTATATACTTGTGTTAACATCTAGACCGCGATGATGTATAGGTAACCATATAATTCTATTCAGATTGGACCCACTCAGTATATTTTCAATTTTGACCCAACTTTTCCCTGGGTTATGAGTCCAGTCAAAGATTCTCGCGATCAAGGTCGCTTTATAATATCTCTTAAAATCTGGGAGCCCTAAGCCTCCTCTCTCTTTAATTCTAGTCAGCGTATCATAGCATATCCTCGGTTTTTTTTTCCTCCATATATACCCCAAGAGCATTTTCCTTAGTGTCCTAAAAAAAACCTCTGGAAGTTTAATTGGGATCATTTGAAACTTGTATAGGACTTTGGGCAAAATTATCATTTTTATCAGGTTTATACGGCCCATCCAAGACGGATTTCCAGTTCCCAACCTCTTCAATTCCTCTTTTATCTCATTTAAAAGTGAAATATAATTAATCTTATACATATTATTAGTTGAGGCAGACAATTTTACCCCGAAATACTTTAGTTCTTTCTCTCTCCACACAAAGGGGAATTCTTCTTGTATTTTTTCTTTTTCACTATTTTTAAGATTTATATTTAAAATTTCTGATTTTGTTGGATTAATTTTTAAGTTTGATATTTCCCCATACTCTTTCAGTATTTTCATTAAGTTTGGTAGAGAGATAAGGGGGTTTCCAACGAAGAACAATAAGTCGTCCGCATAGGCCGCTACCTTATGTTCTCTATCGCCTATCTTTATTCCTTTTATATTGATGTTCTTTCTTATTATTGACAACAATGGTTCCAGGGACATAACAAACAATAATGGGGATAGGGGGCATCCCTGTCTAGTTCCATTTGACATCCTAAAGAGCTCCGATCTTCCTCCATTTACCAAGACAGTGGCTGTGGGGCCTTTATATAAATTACCAATCCACTTCCTAATTCTATCCCCCAACCCCATTTCCACCAAGGTGTCCATCATAAAGCTCCAATTTACTCTATCAAATGCTTTCTCTGCATCAATTGACAATAATATTACTGGGGACTTCCCTTTTTTCCCCTCTTGTATAAGCAACAATGATCTTAATCCGTTGTCTCTACCCTCCCTTCCCGGGACAAATCCCACCTGATCCCCATGTATCCATTCTGGCAACAAGACCTTAAGCCTGTTTGCCAGAACTTTCGCAAACAATTTAGTGTCAACATTCAGCAGCGCAATAGGTCTGTAGCTTGCACACTGAGAAGGGTCTTTATCTTCCTTGTGAATTAAAACTATATTGGCCTGTAAGGACTCTCCCCTAATTTCCAACTTATCTCCGAGGGCGTTCATATATGTCTTCAATCTAGGTATTAATAACTCTTTATATTTTTTATAATATTTTACAGTAAACCCGTCTGGGCCCGGACTTTTCCCCACCACTGTATCCTTCAATGCTATTTCTATTTCTTCTGACGTAATTTCTGAATCCAAGGAATTCAGTTGAATTTTATTTAATTTTGTTAAACCTGCATTTTTTAGAAATATACTTCTTTTTTCTTTATTTACTGTATCAATGTTATTGGGGGTGTCCTGGGGTATTATGTTGTATAATTCGCTAAAATAATCTTTAAATACCTTAGCGATTCTTTTAGTTGAGTGGACCATTTCACCCTTGGAGTTTCTTATTTTTTCTATATAATTCCTATTTTTCTTTTCCCTCAACGCTCTCATTAGGTGTTTTCCCGGTCTATCTCCCCATCTATACCTTTCGCTTGTTAATTTATTAAAGGCTCTTCTTTTTTCTTCCTCCATTATCCTCTCTAATTCATCTTTCTTTTTTGTTATCTTCTGCCTTAGTTCTTTCAAGATATTCCTTTTGTGGGCCTGTTCCAGATCAGCTATTTCATTTAAAAGTCTATTGATCTTTTCTCTCCTTTCTCTTTTCTTTTTTGCCCCTATTGCAATAAGTAATAATCTGATATAGGCTTTATGGGCTTCCCACAATGTTGCGACCGAAACTTCCTCAGTGTCATTCTCTTCAAAATATCTTTCAATTTCTGTTTTAATCTTTTGGTCGATCTCCTCATCCAAAAGAAGTGCTTCATTCATCTGCCACACAAAACCACCTCTGTCTTCACTACCCCATCTTAACTTCATGGCAACCGGAGAGTGGTCTGAGATAGAACTCCCTCCAATCATAACCTCTGCCACGGAGTCTATAAGTTGATGTTCTACCAATACGTAATCCAGTCTGGAGTAAGTCTCGTGAACATGTGAATAAAATGTATAATCTCTATCCTTCATATGCCTAATTCTCCATATATCCACCAGCTGACACTCATTTATATTCTGTTATTCTCTTCTCCACTTCAAACCTAATATTTTTTGCAAACCCTATAGCTACCCCTTTTGCTCTTCTAATTGGTGAGTCCGCATAATACCATGTCGGAAAATATCTTGAGCGCAGCTCAATCTTAGATTCCAAATCCAAATGTGTCTCCTGCAAAAAAACCACTGAGGCTGTCCTGTGTTGTAACTCCTTCCATAATCTAAATCTCTTTCCGGGGCAGCTTAGTCCCTTTACATTAAAGGTTACCAACTGAACTTCTTCCATGTTGGCCTCCTCTTTCTTTTCTCTCTCTTTCCTCTACCCGTTCTCTTACCCTTACCCCTCCTATGCAGAGTATTACCCATCCATCCCCCCCCACTCCCCATCTCACCACCCTCCTCCCCCCCACTTCCCACAACCCCCCCCTCCCCCCCTCACCTTCCCCTCCAGGCCTCCTCTGCCTATGGATCTTTTTCCACCTTAGATCCCTACCTCAGGGGTTCAACTCCTCCCATGACCGCACTCCCCCCCCCTCCTCCCCCGTGTCCCTCTATCCATTGCTTCTCTATTTCTTTTTCTAACCGGCTGCCAATTTTCTTCCTCCAGATTATATAACTCTCCCTTCTCCCCTTCCCACCCCGGGATCTCTAGTTTCTGTATGCCAAATTTATCACAGAAATCCCCCACATCTTCTGGGAACCTCAGGACCGCTGTAATTCCTTCCCTCCAACCAATTCAACCCGCTGTTCGACCCCATCTATAGTTCACATTATGCTTTTTCAGTACTTCTAATAGGGGTTTCAGTGATCTTTTTTTCCGCAAAGTCTCTGCTGTTAAGTCCGCAAAAATTTGGATGTTTTTCCCTTCATATACAATACTTGTTCTTCCTTTCACCTTTTTCCATATCTCTTCTTTATCACCGTGATTATGAAATTTAACAATTATGTCTCTTGGTTTCTCTACTCCTTTTTCTCGTTGCAACCTCCCTATCCTATATACTCCATCCAATTTACATATCGCCATGTTCTGATTATCCATTATGAAGGTCAAAATTTTGCCAATTAACTCTTTTAAATCTTCCCCCATGGTCAACTCGGGGACTCCTCTCACTCTTAGATTGTTCCTCCTTGCTCTGTTTTCTTGTTGTTCCATCATATAAAGCAGTCTTTTTAGGTCCTTTCTATTGTCTATTATCCCTTTTTTCAGATTTGGGATAATTTGGGCATGTTTTTGAACTTTTTCCTCCGTTTCCTCCACCCTAGTTAACAATTGCTCCAGATGTTCCCGAATTATACCCATCTCTTGCTTTATTGATATTTCCAGATTTTTAAACATCTCCGCCATTTCCTTTTTATTTGGTATTTGTAGGTCCCTTTCAATTTCTCTTGACTCAATGCCTTCCATTAATTGTTGACTGTTGTACACCGGACCCAGGGAAAGTCTCAGGCTGTTATCCAGGCTTATTTCCAATTCACTTTTTTCACTGATTCCCTGGGGTCTTTCTGGCGTGAGATTTCCCTGTGTCGTGAATTTTTTGATCGTGCCAGATTGGGGGTTCCTAGACCCAACCCCTTTGGTGTTTTTACCTTTCATGATTATTTTTGAAGTTTTATCCCTACTCCTTTCCTTATAATCTATCGGATCTTTAAACCCACCCTAGGACTCCCCGAATTCAAAGTCCAAATTCCTTAAACAGCAGATGCAGAGCAAAAGAAAAAAAAAAAAAAAAAACAACAATAAAACTACTGTTATCACTCACCCTCCAGATTGAAATGTCCTTCAGGGTGCGAATCTCTTCTGTGGTGATCTTCTCCTGGGGGGGTTACTCTTTGTGGGGTTAACTTCTTCTTCTAGGAACAATATGTGATTTCCCAATGGTGTGGAAATAAAGGCTAGAGATGTATCTATGGTAGCATAAAGATAGTATAATTTGATAACAGGGTAGTATAGTCATGTAGGGTGATATAGAGGTATGGAGGAGGGAGGTAAGGAGCATAGTATTATGGCTCTATGATATATAATCCCATGGAAACAGTAGCAGTATAGAGGCAATACGGAGGCAGTATCTCTGTGTTCCACACCTCGGGGTTCCCGGTCATGGGTTTCTCTCCTCACTGGGCCTCTCCACTCTTACTATATCTGTCTCCCAGGGTATATGCCGGGGAACGGCGTCTCTCTCATGTGGCTACGCCGTCCTAACCGTCTCCTGACAGCCGCACTCCTCGTCGCTCCGTCACCGCCAATAACCCCAAGGGAGCAGGAGCCTTCTCCAAAGCCTCCAGAGGAAGCCTGGAGATCCACTGAGTCCAGAATCCAGAGGAAACTGGTATGGGGTGCTAGGGATGCACTTACCCAAACCACCGCGGAGCCTTCCGATCAAAAGCCGGCTTTGCACCGGCCTTCGGCCTCTCAAAACGCCGGCCGGCAACTCTGTCTCCCAGTAATCCTCCGCGGCTGCACACGTGACTGCGCCTTCCTGTCTCCCGGCAACCGCTCTCCTTCTCTCGCCACTACCGCGAGATGACCCTCGGGGAAGCGGGCGCTCACCATCCCAGTCCAGGCTCGGCTCCCCACCGTCTCCAGAGAGCCCCCTCAGCCAAGCAGGTGGGACCACATGTCTCTAGGGCAGGCGGTCCACAAGCTGGGACACCTGAGGAGGAGATAATCGGGGGAGATTAACGGAGAGTGTTCACTCTACACTCTCCAGTGCCGCCATGTTCAGGCTCCACCCCCAATCTTGACCAAAAAAAAAGCCAACAAATGAATTAACCTGTCTAACAGTATGCGTTAAAAACAGGGGTTTAGTTAGCACACATTTGCAAATACATACGTAAGCCACAGAGCCACATCATGGCACCCCAATATTCCGTGGTCCTAACTCTACAAATTTTGAGAGCCCCCATAGTAGAGGCACATGTATTTAATGAATAGATCAACTTGCCCTAGAAAAATAAATACTAGAATCTGATTGGTTGCTATTGTGATGATAATTAGGCCAGTGGCCCACAAAAAGCTGAGTGCAAATGGGGTGTCGTCTTGAGAATTCACAGTTCTGTGACATTCTTAGTAATTTAAATCATTAAAACAAAAATCTTGTGTGTAAGAATGTATTCATCCCAGCAGGCCCCTTGAATGCCATTAGAACAGACAAGCTATTTGAGAAATGTTTACTCAATTTAGCAGGCCTGGAAACCTTAAGGGCTATTTTCAGCCTCAGAAATTGCCATAAAACATTACTTAGCAGACCACTGATAACCAGAGATCTGCTAATAAGGTCTTTCATAGACATATGCGTTTCGGAACGATTTGTTTTTTGGATAAAAATATAATTTTCTGAGATTCAGATAAATATGAATCTCCAAATGGACACAGTAACAAATGTCAACAAATCCGAAAAAAAGTTATGCATTTGTTTCAATCATTTTACTCACATGACACCATATGATGCAATAGTAGATCGGGCCCATGGAGAAATTAATTCATTTTTTTTATCATTTGTTCAGTAATTCAGATTAAAATAACGAATTGATGCGAACGTAGCTCCATTCATTAATTCAGGTGCACATTATGCCAGTCGATACTGTCCAATCAACTCATGACATTTCTCTTGGTGGGTTAGACTACCGTCCAAAAATACTGAATCCTTCTAATTCAAATTTGTCCAATTCAAAAATATATCAAATATATAGCAATCTTCTGGAAAAACTTAAAAATTTGGAAACCACCGGAACTACGGATATACGAAACGAATGCTGAAAATACAAAACAAATTCCGAAAGCAAATTGGTTCAACATAACGAATTTGACAAAATTAAATTCTTCAATGAACGAATGCATCTGAAACTAAACGAAAATTTCCAGAGTGCACATATCTAGTCTTTCATTCATTTCATCACAGCATGCTTACTCAGGCCTAGGCCAGGTATTTAGTGGGTGACTGAAGTGGAATAAACACTTTTTTGGCAAGAGTTGGTAAAGCCTCAGAGATCTCTAATTACACATTGCGAAGTTACTACGTAAGATCTAACTTCTATTAGCAGAGCTGTCTTATGGTATTTGGAAAAGGCTTAGCAGCCAATTAAGGGAATCTACATTCTGGTCTGGATATTGCAATGCAAAGTTTACAGATAGTTCATGAGTCCTGATCTGATATTACCACATTAATATTAAGAATATATCAGAGTTGAGAAGAAAATCCTGAACAATCCAAGATCAAACATGAGTAGGTTATACGACTAGATAGACCCACTACATCTGCTAAGGAGAATACACATAATAATAGGTTTGGTATTATTCAGCTCCTAACAGTATGAGGCACAATAAAATATGGGTCACTAGAAAATTGTTGTTGTGAGAGGGTGTGCTGTAATATTATAAAATATTTCAACACTCTTTCTTCCAACATCGTAAACCCTGTAATTGGGGGGGGGGGTGCTCAGTGACATGGCTCTAAAAATCAGTTGCATCTGCAGCTTGACAGCTTTCCTTAACCACGTCAAGTCCAGGCACTTTCACCCCCTTCCTGTCCAGACCAATTTTAAGCTTTCAGTGCTATCACACTTTGAATGACAATGGCGCAGTCATGCATCATTGTACCCATATGAATTTTGTAGCATTTTTTTGAGACAGATAAAACTTTATTTTGGTGGTATTTATTCAGCACTGGGAAACATTTTGAAAAAGTGTTTTTCTTATCAAATATTGCAAATAATCTTGCAAATAATCTTTCTTCATAAATCTTGGTCAAAATGTATTCAGCTATCTTTTTATTAAAAAAAATAACCCAAATTAGGTTATAACAAAAAATTTAAATTTTTCCAAAACATTTTTACATTTTTATTTATTTTTTTATATTATTATTTATGTTTTTTTTTAACATACTGTCATCCTTGCAGTACAGTGTTACCATAGTGCCACTGTACTACTTGTGGGGGGTGATGATGATTTTTTGTTTTTGTTTTTTACACTGATTGACACATAAAGGCTGTAAAAGCAATAATTTCTCCTTCTCTCCAGCTGCATTCTTGCAGCCATTGAGAAATACTGTAAGAGCTGTGATTGGTCACAGCTTGTCACATGGTACAAGGCTGTTGTGAATAGCTTTGTACCATGTGACCTCTGTGATCATTCACAGATTTCACAAGTAGTAAGCAATGATATCAGAAGTGACATCTTGCTTACTACTATTCCTCCGGACACAGTGGGCACCGGATCGTGGTGCCACGCGCTCCCAGGGAGCGTGCACAGGCAGGGAATGCGGGAGGACGTTTATAAACTGCCACCCGCTCCTGCACTGCTCCCATCCAGCCGTTTATGTACAAGGGCTGGACGGGAAGTGGTTAACCTTTAAAACACAATGACGGTGAGGCTGAGAGCACCATCGCAGCAGATTAGTTACAATACTGTGGTCACATGTTTGTGGCAGTGGCTGGGATCTGACACTGCTGTTTGTCACATGTTGGTGGCAGTGCAAGGTGAGTTTACCCCTGTTCATATTAAAGAACATTGAATCTGAAGAACATTGACCAGGAAG